>NC_089581.1:115992939-116327324 GCF_019320115.1 Miscanthus floridulus
GCCCATCGACCAGAGAGCACGGAGAAGCCGAAGCAACATGCATTGATTGCAGTCGAATGTGTGCACGTGGCGCAGCGAATGTGGTAATAAGCGTGCGTGGCATGGCATGACCATGGAGATGAAGGGGCAGGGGGAACTGTTATATAGCCCATTCCACCCATGACGCATCCCATTTCACACAAGCGGTTGCACACTCAGCTTTCATCTTCTTCCTTGTGCACCCGCTGTGAATCCGCCACCGCCATTTCTTCTCCTTGCTCTGCCACTAGAGCCCTAGCCAAAGAATCCATTCCTATTGCAAGAGCAAAGCGAGTGTGGCCAGTCCCCAGATCCAGATCCATGGCACCGCGGAAGAACTCGTGGAAGGCCAATGCATGCAGCAAGGAGTGGGTGGCGTCAAGCAGTAGCCGGGAGAACCTCGAGGAGATGGTGATGGATGGGATCCTGCCAGATGAGGCGATGGCTAGGTGGCGTCCTGCTCAAGGTGAGCGCTTCCCGAATCCTCGCGACGGAGAGCTAGTAGTGTTCAAGGATTTTTATCGCTGGGGATTTAGGCTTCTAGCGCATCCATTCCTACGCAAGCTGCTCCCATACTATGGGATTTCACTTGTTCATCTTAACCCGAATAGCATTCTGCATCTTGCCATCTTTATCAATCTTTGAGAAGCTTATCTTGGAATAGAGCTGCATTTCAATCTTTTTCGTTTCTTCTTCCACCTCAAGTCATTTGCCGGCACCGATGTGGTTGGTGCAACCTATCTGGTACTATGGGATGGGAAGGCATCCGAGTACAAACTTGTGTCTCTCAATACCTCCAACAAAGGATGGAAGGCACGGTGGTTTTACACCGAAAATGTTGAAGATGGCCTATCTACAGACATCGATAGCCTAGCAACCCCCAATCCCAACTGGTCGGCCAGACCATGTAGTGAGGAGATGCATCATGTGGAGGAGTTGCTTGCCCTCCTGTCCCGTGTCAATATTAATGGAGTTGAGTGCGCTCAAAACTTCATCGGCCGAAGAATCCATCCGTGCAAGGAAAGGTCCCATCCCGCGTATGAACCGGGATGCGGACTTTGAGCGAGAAGCGTCGGAGCCGCTGAACAACAAAGAAATCAACCATCGAGTGTTGAAGTTCTTTACTTTAAAGAACACTAAGGAGAATAGGCATCCCCAGCGGGCGTTCGGCCTAATGTTTTCGCCCCCGGAGGTAACTGGTTTTGGCTGATGTTATAAAATGCCCCGTTAATTCCTTTATGCATACCAACTGTTTGTTGATTTGCTGCATAGGACCGAAGGGTGTATGTCTCCGAAGTGCCAGATGGTTCCTGGCCGACGGCGGAAAGCAGGTACAAGGGGCCACGAAGTTCTGCAGATATCATGGCAGCAATGACCCGAATGACGCCGACCAGCTCGTTGGATGAACGGGAGGCCACCCCGAGTCCTGGCCATCACAACTTGCGGAGTGGCAAGCAGCCGCTCTGCGAGGCACCAGCGGTGAAGAAGAGGAAGGTGACGACACCACCACCCCATGATGGCGGGATTAGCATTAGGGACTCTCCACCCTTCTAGCGTCAAAAGTACATCGGCGGGGCAAAGAGCGAGGACGACGACCCAGAGGATAGGGTGCCACTGTCAGTGAGGGCGGCGCGGCGAGCAGCCACTAGCCCCCTCCTGCATGCACTGGAGGTACCAGCTCAGCGAGGAACGCTGAACACATAGGAAGCCCTAATCGGCGAGGCAAGGGCCCTGTCGACCAGGTCGGCGTTGAAGTCCCCGAGCCCGAAGACGAGGCCGAGGTCAAAGAAAACGCGTCCGCTGGCACAACGACTGTGGCGGTAGGCCCTGTGCTCCCTGGTCGCTGGAAGGAAGCAAAGCCGACCACCAAGACGGGCAGACCTAGCGGAGTGCGCAAAATCAAGCGCAGCATAAGGCGATCTAACAAGTAAGTAATTGGATGTTGTAATCCTTTTGGCACATGACTTCAGCCTTGGAGGTTTGATAAGTTACTATTTGTGGAGCAGCAAGCCATCGACCGACCTTCAACGACCGGTCAATGCTGGAGAAGGACCTCATGGCGCGACGCCCCCTACCACCTCCGTGAATGTCGAAGGTACAACCGGAGGTGGGGTGGCCATGGTGTCCAGGGCAGACGGAGCTCACGCAGGTGACGGTGCTGAGAGTCAGCAAGTGGCAGAGCCCGTTGTAGAGGTCGGTGGAGCCGGAGCGGACGCAGGATAGGCGCCGAGCCCCGTAGCATCTCCACCGTCGGTGTAACTGGGGGCATGCATAGGACGAGCACCTAGTCCCCGAGCTTTGTCGTCGACGATGGGTGCAGGTCCTGGAGCCGAGCACGAGCCGCATGCTCCAGAGCCCCCTGTGGAGATGGCTCTAGGCATGCCACGCCTCCACCAAGAGAGAGCTACGAAGCAAGCTACGGGACCCATGGCAGGTGCTACCGAGGTTGAGGACATCCCGCAGGAGCCGCCCCATCCGTGGGACGCCCCCGCACGTGTGTCACGCACTTGGTTGCATCGGGGCAACCGTGTTGATTTAGTGAAGGAGGAGGACATTGATCCACAGATAGAATTGCTAAAGAACCATCTTTCAGTGGTGAATGGTGAATTGCTGGCGAGTTAAATTATCGTTGATGTTTGCATGCCCTCCTTGTGGAGTTGTGATAGTTTTTTGGCAAGACGTAATAAAAATTGTCTAGCACCGACGACGACAGCTCGAGGAAGTCGAGCCCACCTTTAAGGAGAATAAGCGGCTATGCATGAAGGTGAGGGTGCTTGAGGACAGCATAATCAGACTCAAAGAGGAGCAGGGTAGGTTGTAGGCATAGGTGTACCAACTGCAGCTTGGGAAGAAGGACCTGGCCATCGAGCGCAACACAGCTTGAGATGAGCTCGTCGCCACTCAAGAGCAGCTTGCCAAAACCGGTACTCGGCTTGCCATAGCTGCCGGGGAGAAAAATGGTAAGTCTATGGACTTGATAACAGATCTGTTCACTACCGGAAACAGAGACTTTGCCGAGTGTAAATTTTTTTGTCGAGTGTCAAAAATCGGACACTCAGCAAAGATCTTCTTTACCGAGTGCTGCACTCGGCAAAGAATTGCACTCGGCAAATATTTCTTTGCCGAGTGCCGGGCACTCGGCAAACACAGGCACTCGGCAAAGGACTTCTTTGCCGAGCGCTAAACTCTCGGCAAAATATATACACTCGGCATAGGCTGCCCGTGAAACGGCGCCGTGCCACGTTCTTCTTTGCCGAGCGCCTGCGGTTAGGCAATCGGCAAAGAATTTTTTTTTAATTTCTTTGCCGAGTGCCCCAGATCTGGCACTCGGCAAAGATTTATTTTTATTTTTTTTAAATTCTTTGCCGAGCGTCTCAGATCTGGCGCTCGGCAAAGAAAATTTTTTTATTTTTAAAATACTTTGCCGAGTGCTCCCTGGACGGCACTCGGCAAAGATTTAAATTTTTTTTTAATTATTTCTTTGCCGAGTGCTCCTGTGTATGCACTCGGCAAAGAGAAAATTTTAAAAAAAAATTAAAACATTCTTTGCCGAGTGCCTGATGGCTGGCACTCGGCAAAGACACCCTTTGCCGAGTGCCATGCCCCGGCACTCGGCAAAGTTTTTTTGTTTTTTTTGTTTTTGGCCTCCAATTTTTTTGTGCAGCCTTTTTAAAGCACCAGGAACTCCTAGTTACAATTTGGAGATTTTTTGTGTCTTTTTGTTATATTTAGTTACTTTATTTCGTTTACTTGAATTTTTCCGGAAATTAGAAATTTGAACTGCACGTGGTACGAATAATGGAGTTTAATGATTCGAAAATTGATAGTCATGTTAGTGTGTGTTATGAGAGGCCGTATCCAGGAACGGACCCGAAATTTCGGACATCTCGTTCACGAAACATGTCCGCGAAATTGCGTGTAAAGTGTTTATAAATTCTATAAAATGCAAACGAAGTCCGAAAATCATGAAACATGTTGAGATGTCGTGATATCATATGTGGAGGCTATGATAAAAATTTCAGAAGATTTCGTGCACGTTGTCACGTACGATGCTTACAAACCAGGACATCTCCACATGCTATATGTGTTGACCAACCTTGTCGAGGTGCAACCGTTCATTCGGTAAGTTCTAAACGAACTTGTTTCATTTCGCCGTATGTCCTTGTTTCGTCGTCCAACCCCCTTGTTTCTCGTTGGTACAGGGAATTTCTTCGTCAATCCTGGCATGGATCAAGGCAACCTACACCGCAAGAAAATGATACCCTTCTTTCACGGGGTGCGGGACTAGGGAGCCCCGATTTCATTTGTTGGTTCAAACAGAAAGCCCAAACTGATGCGCCTATAAGTGATGAGTTAAGACAGGTTGCAAATGGCTGTGCCGTTAGGGTCAAGTCATTTACCGGTTATGACGTGAATGGATATCGTTTTCACACAGCAAGCTACGAGCAGAGTCGGCCCAATCGACAAACCACAAACAGCGGAGTTGTTACGCCCGGCACTGATGGACTCGACTATTATGGAAGAATTGAAGAAATCTACGAACTATCATTTTATGGTTCCCAACCTCTTACTCCTGTCATATTCAAATGCCACTGGTTTCATCCTGGTGTAACGAGACGGACCCCTAAGCTTGGGCTAGTCGAGATTCGACAGGATTCCGTCTATCCAGGAAAAGATGTCTACATTGTGGCTCAACAGGCCGTCCAGGTTTATTATACGTCATACGCGTGCAAAGACGCCGAGCATCTTAAGGGTTGGTCTATTGTGCACAATGTATCGCCACACGGTAAACTACCTGTCCCAAATGATGAAGATTATAACTTCAACCCAAACACATATGATGGAGAGTTCTATCAAGAAGAGGGGCTACAAGGGAGGTTTGATATAGACTTAACCGAAGAGATAGGAATGGAAGTAGATAATGAAAGGGATGATGACGAGGACGCTGGAGACGAGGTGCGAAATCTGAAGGACATACAAATGCTTGAGCGATTACATTTCGGCAATGACAATGAAGACAACATTTCTCCTTCGGATAGTGTTGATGAGTTGGACAATGTTGATAGTGATGACGAGACCTATGATCCAGCTAATTTCAATCATGAAGATTATTTCTAATACATGTAATCCTATGTTTTTTGTAATTATATTTTGTTCATTTTTGCATATATTTCTAATACATGTAATACTATATTTTTTGTAATTATGTTTTGTTTATTTTTACACCTATTTCTAATTATGTCTTGTTTTTCTTTTTTATTGCAGGTGATTGAACAAAGATGGCGGGCAACGTCATAGGTCTGTGAACTCGATTTACCAAAGACAACGCCGGTCGCAGGAGGGGGCGGAGGGGGCGGCAGAGGGATCGAACAGGAGGAGGAGGACCGCTAGCCGCAGGAGGGGGCCGTCTCCTCCCACGCCACGTGAGGAGGACCGCCAGCCGCAGGAGGAGGTGGCGCCCGTGGACGAGTCAGACGAGGAGTTGGTTCGGCAGACGGAGGAGGAGGAGGAGGAGGAGGAGGAGGGGGGGGAGGCGGCAGGCACGGGTTCTGCTTCCTCCAACTCCTCTTCGAGTGTCTACTTGCGAGGTCCCGCGAGCCTCCCACAGGTTCCGCTTCGTCGCCAATGCCCACTGATTCGCCCTGAAGGACAAAAGTAAGTAACTGTATATGTTATCACCACTACTTCATATGATATGATGAAAAAAACTAATAATTTTTCTTAATTACTTGTGCAGGAACTGGGTGGTTGTGTCGGGTGGTAGCGCACGGCTGGTCAACGGCATCCTGGGTCTTCTGTACAGGCAGCACTTCCCCGGCATTGTCACGTATGCATCGAAGACGGAGCCGGCCTACTCGTTTGACCACTACGTCGTCGCCTCCGATGCGGAGTACCCCAACAAGGCGGCGCGGGTGAAGGCAGAGTTTTGGGTAAGTCTCCCTTGCACAACATTGCTCAATACGTCGCATTCATTAGACTTTTCTTGAAATAATGAATCGATACATCGCTTTTGTATGCAGACTTATTACAGATGCGAGGAGGGATTTGAGGCCAGGGCGGAGCAGGCGACTACCAAAGCCTGTAAAAAACTCGTCACCGACATGCATCACGAGGCGCGCATCCAGGCCATCGTAACCTACTACGGGTCAAAGCTTGGAGAGAGGAAAACCAAGAAAGACGCAAGAGAGATGCAGCTGACCCGGGAGCAGTACCTTGAGGTAAATGAAGAACATCAACATTGATTCGATTTGAGATTAAGTTGGTTTAATTTGATCTTCTTATATGTCCAATACTTGATGACGTGTAGGTGATTCTCTGGTGGTGCCAAGCGTATCCCGAGTGCTGGGCGATGATGGTGGACAGGTGGTTCACGGAGGAGTACCTCAAGATGCACAGGGATGCCCGGGACCGTCGTTTACTGATGCAAGGTCCAGCACACCATCAAGGCAGCCGCAACCTCGCCGGATACAAACAAGCATGGGTATGCGAATTGATTTATCTATTGTCATGCTCAGTTCTGTCTGATTTCTAATCATCGTGTTGTCTTTCTCGCAGTCGGCGTCACATAGTGGCCAGGCTTGCTCGAACTTCCAGGCATGGTGTATGGCCCACAAGGGTAAGGCGACGTCCGATGTCTCCTTCAACCTAGAGGACCCGCCCGAGGCATACACGAACCCGAGCGTCCACTCTCGCATCAGTGAGTACACTAAGGTGGTGAGGTCGCTCCATGGGGCAGACCACGATCCGAGCACCCAGGACTTCGATGGAGAGGCCGTCATGAGGGCGGGGCAAGGCAAGAAGCATGAACGGTTCTGGCTTGGCAACGGCATCATCGACACGGCCTCTACTCCCTCTCTCTCCCAGATCCGAGCACGGAGCACGAGCGAGAGCCCGGCCATTCGCACACGGCCGACCGCTGCACAGCACCGGGTCGACGCACTCGAGGTTATTCCTGTTTTACTCGTCATACATTGATCTTTACACACCTTAATTAGCTTTGCATTACTGAAACATTGGAGTGAAATATTGCAGGCCCGGCTGGAACAAGAAATGAAGGAACGTCAGGAGCTGGGGGCCCAGTTGGAGGCCGAGCGGGCCGAGCGGCAGGCCTAGGCGCAGAGGCTGATGGACATTACGGATTTCCTACAAGGGCTTGGGCAACGTATGGGCTTGTCTCTGCCACCTGGGCTGTTGGTTCCACCTCTGCCTCCGCATCCTGCAGCTGCAGCTACTTCTGTGAGTATCAAAGTTTTTTACTTTCACTTGTGCTTTGCTTGTATGGCCTCTATCGTCCTAGATTAGCTATCAAAATAATTTTGTCTCACATGCAATCTTTTCTCCTTTGTGCAGTCTCCATCTGACGGTGGTTCGAATAATCCACCTCATGCACCTACGAATGATGCACCTGGGCCTTCACCACAGTCGCAGTGGCCGAGATGAGTGCATGTTGTATTTTTTACATTTGTTGTTCACTTGGTGATGGACTTGTGATGCACTTGTGGACTTTGATGGACTTGTAAACTTATTTGGATGGACTTGAGCACTTATTATTACATATTGTGATGGATGTGTTATGGACGGATGGATGTGTGGATGGATGAGATATATATGTGATGGATGAGATATATATGCGATGGATGAGATATATATGTGATGGATAAGATATATATGTGATATATGTTTGTATGAATGTATTTGTCATGATGGAACGCAAAAAAAAATTATTTGCCGTTTTGGGTCACTTTGCCGAGTGTTGCACTCGGCAAAGGACCCCTTTGCCGAGCGCAATGGTCACAACACTCGGCAAAGCTGGCAAAATGGGCGACGAGAAAACAGATTTTCCAGCTTTGCCGAGTGCTGTGACTATAACACTCGGCAAAGAAATTTAAAAAAAAAATTTATACTTTGCCGAGTGCCTTCCGTGTTGGCACTCGGCAAAGAGTTTTAAAAAAAAAATCTTTGCCGAGTGCCTAGAGTGGTGGCACTCGGCAAAGAAAATTTCCAAAAAAAATAAAAGCTCTTTGCCGAGGGCCTGCCGGGTTGACGCTCGGCAAATAATTTTTTTAAAAAAAATAAAAAATCTTTGCCGAGTGCCTGGAGGATTGGCACTCGGCAAAGAAAATTTTCAAAAAAAAATAAAAGCTCTTTGCCGAGTGCCTTCCGGGTTGGCGCTCGGCAAAGAATTTTAAAAAAAAAAGCTTTGCCGAGTGCATGGAGGATTGGCACTCGGCAAAGAAAATTCTCAAAAAAAAAATAAAACCTCTTTGCCGAGTGCCTCACGTGTTGGCACTCGGCAAAGAAAGTTTTAAAAAAAATTTAAAAAAATCTTTGCCGAGTGCCGGCAGGGTTGACACTCGGCAAAGTGACCGTCAACGGAACCGGCGCCGTGACGGTCGCTTTTCTTTGCCGAGTGTTTCCGGGGCACTCGGCAAAGCCTTTGCCGAGTGCCCGATAAAATACACTCGGCAAAGAGTGCTTTGCCGATCAATTTTTTGCCGTGTGTGCTTTGCCGAGTGCCGCACTCGGCAAAGGCTTTGCCGAGTGCAATATAGCCTTTGCCGAGTGGCTCAGGCACTCGGCAAAGAACCTGAATCCAGTAGTGGTTGTTCAGTTCTTCTAGTAGGGCGAACTCACTGTTGTTGCTATAGATCTCACGACGCGATTACTCCTGGCCGAGGAGGCCATCCAGCGTGTGGAGAAGGAGAGGGATGATGCGCGAGAAGTGCACAAAAAGACCTTTGACGAGCTTGCATGTAAGTGAGCATTGGGGAAACTCTTTCCTTTGTTTTTGTGAGCCTTGACACCATGTCGGTGCTTTGCAGTGGTCCGTGAAAACTCATAGACGCAATACCAGCATCATGAGTTGGAGCTGCAGGCTATCCGAGTCAAGACAAACACCATCATCACGGGGATAATGTTGGTCCTCAACTTTATTGATGGGGACCCACCACCGCCGCCTGTTGGAGATCTAGATGTGAATCCGCTTCCACCGGACCCCTTCGTGGAAAGGTGCAGAGCGGCCTTGGCAAACTTCAGGGTGTACGTCCACAGCTCGGCATGCACTGCTATTGGTCATGCCTTGTTAGTCGTCCAGTCCCTATATCCAGCAGTGGATCTGAAGGTCATCGATGGCGGGTTCATTGAAGGGACGGAGGATGATGTGGCCGACAAGCTTGCGGAGGAGGCGACAGAGTCAGCCTTCAAACTCATCGAAGACCTGGATATTTTCAGCGACAAGGAGCAACAAAACCAGAACAGTTAGGAACAAAAAATAGCAGAAAAACTTTTGAGTTCTTGCTGGTCGGAGATGTAAACATAAACATGATATTTGTTTTGGAGTTTGTTTAGTTCATATGTTAGATATGATTTAGTTGCTTTCTAGTCAGTTTTATACCACGCCCACTAGCCCTCGCTAGCCCTCAAGCCCTATAGCGTAGAGTGGCTGGCACTCGTGTACGCGTAAGAGAAGAAAGCGTCGCCAAGGAGCCGTTGTTGAGTGTCCATAGCACAGAGCGTGGCTCATGCACGCAAAGGAGGAAGTCGAGATCAGGGCCGCTTCTGAATGGCTTGGGTAAAAACGTGGCTAGTCGGCGCATGAAGTAAAATGTACGTTCGCGATGGTACGCGTGTAGAATTGGCGAATAGCGCAATACGGAGCTGTTAGGTTATGTAGAGTAATCGGCGAGTTAATATCCGGTGAAACATCGCAACAAAATTGTGGAAAATGTGGAGAAATCATTAGGTAAAATATTGGAGAACGCGATTGGAGAAACATAACGGCGAAAGTAATGGAGAACATAATTGGAGATCATAATTGGAGAAATCGGCACAAACTTTATTGAACCATCAAATTTGGAGAAATACATATCTTTAGTAGAATGCTTCAAGGATAGAAACGCCTAAGGAGATCGATGTGCCAAGAATTTGGGACATCAATCCCCTAGGAATCGCAGAGCCGATAAGACCCTAGTCGGGTGACTTCCTTGACGATGAATGGCCCTTCCCAATGCGATGAGAGCTTGTGCAAGCCATTGGTCTTCTGTTTCCTACATAGTACCAAGACACCGATCATGAAGGATCGTTCATGAATGTTGCGGTTGTAATATCTCCACATGCCCTCTAGATATTTGGCTATGCAGACACATGTAACCAGTCGCTCTTCATCGAGGTGATCGATGTCTTCTTGTCGAGCAGTAACCGACTGTTCTTCATTAAAATTCTCGACCCATGGTGCGCGGAAAGCGATATCAGCCGGCAAAATGACCTCTAAGCCATACACCAAGTAATACGGGGAGACATCGGTATTACGACTAGTTTGAGTCCAGAGTCCCTAAACGACGGCTGGTAACTCCTTCAGCCATTTGCCCAGGTGTTTCTCATCATTCTTGTATAGTCTGTTTTTAAGGGCATCTAAGATCATGCCGTTTGCCTGTTCGACCTAGCCATTGGCTCTAGGGTGGGCAACCAAGACATATTTTATAGAGATGCACCGGTCCTCGTAGAAATCCTAGAAGTCGTTGCCGGTGAAAGTAGAACCCAGATCGGTTATGATGCTATTTGGTAGGCCGAAGCGATGCATGATGTCCTCCAATAGCTCGGCTACCTTCTTGGCGGTTGCGGTGACAAGGGGCTTGTACTCAATCCACTTGGAGAATTTTTCGATGGTGACGTATACATATTTGAAACCTCTCAGAGCTGGCTTGAAAGGCCCAATCATGTCTAGTCCCCAGCATGCGAAGGGCCAAGATGCGTGGATGGTCTGAAGGGCTTGTGCTGGCACATGTATCTACTTAGCAAAAAATTGGCAACCTTCACAGCATCGAACGAGTGCCTCAGCGTCTGCCACGGCGGATGGCTAGTAAAAACTAGCTCGAAAAGCCTTGCCGACCAGAGTTCTGGAGGCGACATGATTGCCATAGGAGCCAGTGTGGATCTCGAGCAGTAATTTTTTGCCCTCCTCTTGGGTGATGCACTTCTGCAACAACTCTTGGCGTTCTTCCACATGAGTTTGGCGTCGACTAATACATAGTGCTTGCTACGATGAATGAGATGTTCCATCTCAGTTCTGTTGCTTGGGACCTCAGTTATGGTAAGATACTTGATGAACTGCTCTCTCCTATCAAGGCTAGGGGTTCGCACCACTAGGACTAACTGCTTAGAGGGTGGCGTTTCATCGACTGGCTGCCCTTCCTTGATGGATTGAGTCATCAGATGTTGAACAAACACACCTGCTGGGACTTTAGCTCTAGAAGACCCCAATTTAGACAGACGATCGGCTGCTTGATTAGTGTCCTGAATGACATGATGAAACTCAATGCCGTAAAATTTGCCTTCCAATTTTCTGATTGCGGTGTAGTAGGCGTCCATCTTTTCACTGGTGCAGGACTAGTCCTTATTAATCTGGTTGATGACCAAGATGGAGTCGCCAAAAACCATGAGGCATTTTACGCCGAGCTCAACGGCGATACGAAGGCCATGGAGACATGCTTCGTATTCGGCGGCGTTGTTGGAGGCTGAAAAGTGGATCTAGAGTACATAGCGAGCTCATCCTTGGACGGAGTAATGAACAGTACACCTGCCTAGGCACCTTCGATGTTAAGAGCCCCATTAAAATACATCTGCCAATGCTCGGGGTGATCGGCCGAGATAGGCTCTTGGATCTCAGTCCATTCGGCGATAAAATCTGCCAGAACTTATGACTTGATGGTTGGCTAGCTCCTGAACTTGATGGAGTAGGTGCCGAGCTCAACCGCCCATTTGATGATGCGCCCACTGGCTTCTTTGTTGCAGAGAATGTCACCAAGAGGGAATTCGGTGACTATGACGATCTTGTAATACTCAAAGTAATGGCGGAGCTTGCGGGATATAATCAGGACTACGTACAGAAGCTTCTGGACCTAGGGATACTGAGTCTTGGACTCGTTCAGGACCTCACTGAAGAAGTAAATAGGTCGCTGGACCTTGTACGCATGCCTACCCTCCTCGTGCTCGATGACGATAGCCGTGCTAACAACCCAGGAGCTCGTGGTGATGTAAACTAGTAAAGTCTTGCTAGATTGAGGTGCAGTCATAATTGGATGTGAAGTCAGAAACTATTTGAGTTTGGCGAAGGCCTTGTCGGCCTCTCCTGTCCACTCGAAAGGCTCACTGCCTTTTAGCAGCTTGAAGAAGGGGAGACATTTCTCACCCAATTGCGATATGAAGTGGCTCAAGGCCGCCATGCATCCCGTAAGCTTTTGGACATCTTTGATAAAGGTCGGCCACTGCATTCTAGTAATGGCTGAGATTTTCTTAGGGTTCACCTTGATCCCTCAAGCGCTGACGATGTAGCCTAGAAGAATACTTGATGGGACACCAAATATACACTTGGTGGGATTCTGTTTCCATCGGTATACTTTGAGAGCTTTGAACGTTTGCTCGAGGTCGGCGATTAGGTTATTAGCGGTCTTTGACTTAACTACTACATCATCGATGTAGGCCTCAACATTGTGTCCTATTTGATCTTTAAGGCATCGTTGGATGGCCCTCTGATACGTCGCACCAGCATTTTTGAGTCCGAAGGACATGGTGGTGTAACAGTAGGCACTGAATGACGTGATGAAGGGCATTTTGATCTAGTCCTCCTCCTTTAAGGAGATCTGGTGATAACCAGAATAGCAGTCTAGAAAGGAAAGCAATTCACAACCGGTGGTGGAATCTATGACCTCGTCGATGCGAGGGAGACCGAAGGGGTCTTTAGGGCAGTATTTGTTGAGATCGGTGTAATCAACGCACATTCTCCATTCTTTATTTTTATTTTGAACAAGCACTGGGTTAGCCAGCCACTTGGGATGATACACCTCTTTGATAAATCTAGCTACTAGAAGACGGTTTAATTCTACCCTAATAACATCCTTCTTGTCCTACGCTAATCATCGGAGCTTCTGCTTGATTGGCTTGGTGGTCGGTGAGACGTGTAAGGAGTGCTCGATCAACTCCCTTGGTACCCCGGGCATGTCCGTGTTGGTACATAGGAAGCTGACGAGCGCGTCTTTCTATTTAAAGTCTAGGTGGGCCCCAATCTTCACGGTCCTAGCCGGATCGATGAGGCCGAGGCTCACTTCCTTGGTGTCCTTGGCCTTAGTAGCTTTCTGGGCACCTTCGTCATTGGGATCTCCTAAGCTTCTTCGAGCACCTTCTTGGATTCGGCGAGGCAGGCCTCCATGCACGCGAAGAGGTCAAAGGCCACGGCGAGGGTGAGGTTCTCCTTCTTGAAATCGTAGGCAACGGCGAGGTTGGCCTACAGAGAAAGAACTCCTCCAAGCGTCGACATCTTCAACACTAGATATGAATAGTGTGGTATGGCCATGAACTTGGTGAGCGCCGGCCGGTCAATAATGGCGTGGTAGGCTATGTCAAAGTTGGTGACTAGGAAGGTGATGTACTCAATGTGGAACATGTCGGAGGTGCTGAACTGCACAAGCATTGTAATCTCGCCAAGAGGCTGAGATGCCCAACCCGAGACAATCCCCTAGAATGGAGAATCTACAGCAGTGAGGTCTTGCTTGGAGAGGCCCAACTCCTTCAGGGCACTGGCGAAGAGGATATTGAGGGCACTCTCCCCGTCGATGAGAACCTTTGTGAAGCGGACCTTCTGAATGATGGCATCCAGAATGAGCGGGAAGTGTCCGGAGTAAGGAATCTCCACCCACTGGTCAGCCCTAGTGAAGGTGATGGGCTGATCCAACCAGGGGAGATGCCTAGGATCAGCAATGGTTCTAGTAGCTTTGACAGCCAGGATCCACCATCCTATGAGTTTCTAGTCACACCTATTCTTGGTGGCTGCTTGGCCCCCAAAGATTGTATAGATGGTCTTGCTGGATTCTTGGAAAGCAGCGCCCACATCCCTAGGGGGCTCATGATCCTTGCCCATGTCATCATCGCAGTCATCGTGCTTCTTGTTCTACTCGTCGAGTAGGGCCTTGGCAAGGCCCATGCACTCCCTCATGGTGTGCTTCACACCCTTAAGAACCGGGCATGGACCATCGGGCATTTTGTCAAACTGTGCGCTATAATTGTGCTTGGCATGAGGCTGCTCGATGGAAGTAATGAAATTGTCTAGTCGGCGGCGTTGCAATTGTCCTTGCCTAGAACCCTCTAGCATGTCGTGGCGGTCATGATCATTGGATCGGCGTGCGCGATCATCACGATGGCGGTCGTGGTCATCATGGCATCTATCCTCACAACGGTCATTGTCGTGGCGTGCAGGGTGATCGGTCCAAGGAGCCCAGCTGACTTCTTCCTTGTGGCACTGTTTGGCTTCTTTAGCATCGGTGTACTGGTTGGCCATCTAGAACATCTCGTCGATCGATGTTGGTGGCTTCCTATTAAACTTCCTTCGGAGCTCGTCGTGATGATAGAGCCCTTGGACAAAGCAGGTGATTACCTCGACCTCGAGGATGTTAGGAATTCGGTTCCTTACTTCTGAGAAACGCCAGATGTAGCTCCAAAGGAGCTGTCCTGTCCTCTGATGGACCCTCGCCAGGTCATGCGTCATAGCAGGCCGCTCGTAGGTCGCCTTGTAGTTCTCATTGAACATATACTTGAGGTCACCCCAAGAGTCGATGATATCTGGCTGAAGGCTAGTGAGCCAATTCATTGCAGCGGGTTGGAGCATAACTGACAGGTAATTCGCCATAACGTTGGGGTTGCCGCCGCCAGCTTTCATGGTGATGGCGTAACTCATCAGCCACTACTCAGGGTTGGCATGGCCATCATACGGCTGGACTCCATAGATCTTGAAGTTGGTGGGCCAATGTATGGCGCGGAGCCTCGTCGTGAAAGCTCACAGGCCATCAGTGATGATGGCATCATCAACAACGGCTTGTGGAGCGACGGCTCCTGCATCAGGTCGAATGGTAGGACGAGCGGTGTTGCCAAAATTAGCTAGCTCGAGTGGTTGAAGGGTGACCTCAGGGTCGCCCCACTCTTGATCATACTCCTATCGGCGGAGGATTTCACCCTCATGGTGCAAGTTGCGGTTTCTATGAATACAACAGCGAACGTCATGGAGCTAGTTAAGGTGGCTTCGAACGTCTCCACCATGGGGTTGGTTGACTTCCTGATTGATGTTTGGGTTGGCGTAGCATGGCGGCTGCCCGAGGTTGACAACTTGGTTGCCTCGCGACACCCTCTGGAGATATGGGCCGCCAGCCTAGAAACGGCTGCCACCCGGATGGTTGGAGCGAGACCGCCGTGACCTCCTAGACTAGTTGGACCCGGTGGAGTGAGATGGAGCTTGATTCTCATAGATTTCGAGGACCTAGACCGCTGCTGCCTTAAGCATGGTGGTGGCTTTGGTGACCTTAGGGGTCTATTGGAGCCTGTCGAGCTCGTTCATGGCCACCGTGAGATTGGTGCTCGGCGTCGGCTGGAATTGGTGCCCATCAACTTGTAGGAACTCATCATCGAGGTTGTGGGCGATGCGGCCGCCGCCCTGCTGGTCGGCGTCACCTCCTATCGCTGCAGCGGCCACGGTGGCGCCTTCCACTGCATGGTATTTGGCACGGTCGGCGTTCTTGTGTTCCCAAGCGACACGCTAGGAATCGGTTTCCCCATCTCGATGGGGGCTATCACAGTTGACCAAGAAAAGTTCCCCAAGGAAATGGATGGGCGGCAATGGGGTCTCGGCGAGGATGTCGGTGACGGTCTAGGTGATGGTCTTGGTGGAGCCCTCAGATTTGGCCCTTGGATCCTCCTCCAAGATGGGGAGTATGGAGTCTTCATCGAGCTACTGGATCTGCACCATGTTGATCGCTGGAGAGAACTGGTCAGTGATGGGCAAATCTAGCTCAGAGAGCGGGTAAACGTGGCCGTTCTAGTCGGCATAAAGTTCACACAAGGCGTATTGATAGACGGCAGCTGGGTCGGCCAGCCCGTAGGGCTGTGCAGCCATGGAATCCTACATTGGAGCTTCTTGCCTAGCCCTAGGTAGACCTGATCTGGAGAGAGGACGGTGTTGCACCGTGCGCCCCATTGGGGTCACCGTGATGATCAGATCTGTATCGTGCTGCCTCGGACGACGCGATCGAGTGAAACGCTTGGTGCAAACCATCGTGAAGTGCTAGTGCGGTGGAGACTCATCGTCGTGAGGAGTCCGATCCATGACCGACTCTACGAGCGACAGCACTCGGCTAGTTTTTCATCAATCCGATCTATGGAGGAGATCAGATCGTCCTACTGGATGGGCTTCCTCTGCCAGTGTGGCAGCGGTGGTCGAGTTGCCAGAGAGGAAGGTGACCATGGGAGAGTTCCCGAGAACGGATCTGCTGGCGCAGACGTAGGCGCAATCGGCATAGGGTTGACCTGCATCGGCTGGACGATCTCCCCGTCGCCGTTGGTGTGGATGAGCTAGGTGACAGATCCGACCGTGAAGGATTGGCTGGGCCTAGGAGCGAATGGAGAGCTTGGAAATTGTACCATCTAGCTCACCATGGGATTAAGAGCACACTCCTACCTAGCGCGCCAACTGTCAACAAAAGATGTTCGGCAGTCCACCGAGGGGTATACCCACGATGGTAGATTGTTTGGTAGAGGTGCGTGTGATCAGGAACTAGATGGTAACAGAGTCACATGACACAAGATTATACAGGTTCAGGCTATCAATGTGACATAAAACCCTACGTCCTATGCTCTGTTGGTTTGTATTGCTGGAATACGAGATGAGATGTGGGATTGGGATGCCCATGCTGACTAGGGGACCCTGCCCCTTTTTATACACTCTGGAGGGGTCGGGTTACAAAAATGTATCCTAGTCGGTTACATGATAAGTATTCTATTTGGATTACAATATCTGATTGGATCTATCTCTATCTTCAAGATATTTTCTTGAAGCCTTGTGGTATACGCCGACCAGTGTCATACACCGCAAGTCTTGAATCTTGTGGGCTAGATCTCCCCTGATGGTGCGGCCCATGTCCCTTGCCGTGGGTACCTGGGGTTATACCCCCACAGGCTTGTATATATTGTAGCTAGCAAGGTGGTGGTGGTGAGCTGAGCCTGAGGCGAGCAATGCGAGTGGTAGCCACGTCACGGGAGCGAGCGAGGTGGTGGACTGTGGTGGTGTTGCTATATACTATATGAAGGAAGGAAGGAAGGAAGGAAGGAGGAAGAGAGAGAGAGGAGCAGGCGGGCTTGGTCGTGTCCTTGTGGGGAATGGATGGATTATAGATAGGATGGATGGATACGTGTGGGCTTGCGGCGCAAGAATGGATTTTTTCTTTTGGCACGGAGGAGGGAGGAGGAGGAGGAGGCCGGGTTATCCCTGGGAGCAAGCAAGGAAGGAAATCGAGGAAGGTGCCAGGTTTTCTTTTTCAACATGTGAACACCGCGTGTATGTGCGTGGCGCCTCCCTCCTCGGTCCTCATCTGCCCAACTCGCAACCGCAACGCAGCACTCCCCCTCCCCCTTCGCATGCAGTACTGAAAGATCATTCTTACATTAATAATGTACAATGACAAACGACTAACGACCCCTATATTTACTCAAACTAGTATAATGTCTGTGCCAAGGCTATGGCAACACATAATTAACTGTACAAATCAAATAACTAAATGGCATACTTTTTCGGGTCTTCGAATAACAGACGTTTTGAGGTTGTCCTAAATCAAATGTTTTAAACTTGGAGTATAACTTAATTTGTATGTGTTAAATTTTGGAATGTAAAAAATGTATGGATAGAACGTCATGTGGTTTCACAAAAGTATACTTTAATTTTATAAATATTTTAATAGATTCATCTTAACATGTGGTTTCACAAATCTTTGTGAAGATCAACACATGCTTACAAGTTCATTTCATCTAACAATAATAACATCTCAAGAATTTACCAGCCATCTATCTAAAGAGAAGTATAGGAGGACTTGAGTCGACCCAAGAGATCACAACATCAGCTGCTATTTGGTTCTAGAAATGAAATGACAATTGAAGTAGACAGCGCAATATCCAACATGAACCTTCCCACTATTTTATAGAGACACCTTCCAACATGAACTATAGGCTTGCATGAACTGCAATTAGCTTGCAGATGACTCACCCTTCATTAGTATCGATAGGTACATTTTCCTGTCATATAACCATTGCATGAGCAAACTCTCTTGCATGCCTACCTACATGTTTGCAGTATAAAAAAAAGGTTACTCACCTCCTCATGGATCCAGACCAAGTAAAGCAGAAATTGCGTGTGCTCCTCATGAGTAGCCTTCATGAGATCTGTAATGAAATTAGCACCATTAGCAAATACAAGGCTGCTCTTGTTTGAAAAAGAAAAAAAAAATCTTGTAGCAAGTAAGGAGCAGCTCAATTAAATTCAGGCATGAACTTTCCTAACCATTTGTTTCCACGGAAGGATTAAATGGAAATTGCACACCAGAGCAGAGGAAGATTGCTGCAAGAAACTCAAGCATGCTGTAGACAGTTTCAGGCTTCCAGCATGTAAGGATCAAATGAAATTGTACAGCAGAACTACAGTCTGTACACAGTTCCAGGCTTCCATGTGGCAAGATCAGTAATAAGCAGAGGAGGTTACCTGTGTGCCCATTCCGGCAATATACATTAGCAGATTAAGATCAGTAATAAGCAGAGGAGGTTACCTGTGTGCCCATTCCGGCAATATACATTAGCAGATTGAACACGGCAGATTGAAACGAACAAAGAGGATAGTATTAATGCCTGAACTGTATGCACGGTCGCTTCGCCTTGGGCTCCACCTCCACCTTAGCATAGGATGTACCCTTGAATCCCCTTACCTATGTAGAGCATGCGTTCAGATCACTCACTGCCTGTAGGAACATGATCACTAGCTCCAATAAGTACCAACACAAGCTTAGATCGGGACAGAGAAATTTCATGGATGACGACAGAGGAGGTGATTAAATTGATGCTAGGTAGGCTGAAAGAGCCTTTTATGCAAGTTGAGGTGCTTCTTCACTGAGTCCTGGAGTCACTTTCCCTGCTCGGATCGAGGCATAAACATACCACTACACATGATGTCCACAAGAGCAGTTAAGCCATTAAAATCCTTATAGTATTGTAGACAGTAAAATACATGAATCACTAAATAAGAACAGGGGAAGTAATTCACATTAGAAAGCACGTATATTTTACACGGAATAGAGAAACTTAATGATCTAAAAACAGAGTGGATAATCTACATATACAAGTTAAACAAAAGCTTTGATTTATTTGATCCCACTGCCTACAAGCAGCAAACACGACATGGCAGAGGTCAAGGCAAACCATCAGCGGTAGTCAGTTGGAGCCTGAGCTCACGCTCCACGTGTATATCTGCTCTTCTCATGGCTGTCAATGGATTTGAATTATAGTTGAAAGTTTGATGGCATAACTGTAGCAGGTGCATACCTCCTTGTATCAAGGTTGTCAATGGATCTGAAATGTACCTGAAAGTTTGATAACATCTTATCCAGCAATTCATTTTTAGTATCTACTGCTAATAAGAATTTTTTAAAAAACAATGGCTAACTATAAGAGGGTGCAAAAATAATACAATATTCACACTAAAGTTCACTTGTTATATTCCTATATTACAAATGGCCTACATATTCATATTGCCAATCTGGATTGTAGACCATTAGCATCTGGTTGCTACTTCGTGCTTTGCTGTAATCAAGATTAAAAGATGATGTTAACTATGAAAATATGTATTGACTACCAAATGACCAACAAAAATGTTTTGAGTTTACTGTGAATCCCGTATGCGATTTGAATAGTCAAGGTCAAGTACATGTGTGTTAGAAAACTAACAAATAACCCAACATACTACATTTTCTAGATTAGATTGCTCCGTCTAGCAAATCATGTCCTTACGAAGATAATACAAAAGAGCTTGCTGAAAAAATAATGTAATGCAGATGATGTTGTCCTAAAAAGCCTAAAAAATAAGTCAAGAATTCCTAGTAGAACAAGTTATGATGAGTAGTGTTGATTCTAAATTCTTCCGAATATAAATACCAAGGAAAAAGTGTGCTGACATTTCGCAAGAAAATAAACTGAAATTATGTTGAGTTGAACATAATATACCTTTCAAAAGACATCATCTAAGAATTCGATTAACAAGTTTTCTCACCTACGTTCCATTATGTGGAAGACAAACATAGTATGCTTTGATTTCCTAGGAGTATCCTCCAACTTCCCTGCCAGCCAAACATAACAGAAAGTCTCTACGAGCATAAATAAATAGGTCTATTAGTTCACACTCCGAAAAGACTATGGGGATGTTTGGCACGGCTCCTCTTGAGAGGTTTCTCTGTTTTTAGTGAAAACGACTCCTCCAGGAAAGTATTTGGCAAGGCTCCTCTGCAGGAGCCAGAACCGGAGCTGAAGACGAGCCCTGCCAGGCCCTACGAATGGTTCAATGTGACTAAGTGCAGATAAAGATATTTACCTTAGGACAAGTTCGGACATTAGCAGATTGAACACGGCAAATTGTACACGCAAGAGATGACCGGCCAAATTAGGAATAAAAAAAGAGACCATTTAAATATGCTAGCAAATATGCTCGCGGTTGCACCCGGAAAAAATCTATCAAATATTTATGAAAACATGACGACGGAAATTCTAAATTTATTTATTTTTTATGACCATAACATCCATAATATAAGTTCATGTTTGTAGTAATATGATAGTGTCCTATTAAATCTATATCAAATTAAAATAAAATTATGATAGTTTTTTTTTCTCTCACGATGCAAAGTACATAAATATTTACTCATAAATATATTATAATATTTATTTTCATATATCCAAATGTTTGATTAATTAGAACATCGGGTGCTTCAGGTTATGACAAAATTATTTTTTTATTTATAAGAACATAATAACTTGGTGTTAAGGATCAACGGCTTCAACAATTAAGGCCCAACATGTAGCATTGCATCAGGCCCTTGAAACAGGGAAGCACATAGGAGGCCAGGAAGCAAAGCTAAAGAGGCCAAAAAGCTAAGGGCGTGTTCTTTTTCACGGGAGAAAGAACTAAAGACTAAATTTTAGTATTAATTAATCCCTTTAAATTAAACGTCAGGATCTAAAGTAGGAGCTAGAGACTAAAATGTAGTAGTCCCTTGAGGGACTGCTAATTGGAACTAAACAGCCCATATCCCGGCCTCTTTCTGCTCCCTCGTAGTCTCTCTCTTCCCCTTTGGTCTCAGAAAACCAACATCATTTTAGTTTTTGTTTTAGTCTCTAATCCTGTACTAAAAAAACGAACACGCCCTAATAAACACATATCGGTCTTGACCAGCCTTATCCATTCGTCGTCGCCAACAGACGAGACCCGGAGCCGCTGCTGCCCGGCGCGATGCGCTGCTTGGTTGCTATCCTGCCGCTCCACCGCTGCTGGGCGGGATGCACAGCACTGCTCGGCTTCAGCCCTACCGTAATATGGTCGAACTCGTATCGTATCTCTAACGATAATGATAATGACTGGTTATAGGATCCAACTAGTTGTATCCGGCAAGACTATTCTCCCAAGAAAAAACTCTCCTAACCAAGCTGAACACACATAGTATTATAACCAAAATAATAAGTGGGACGATCTCCACAGCTATTTAGCACCAATCAAAACATCGGCACTTCATTTAGATACCACCCGCGATTAAATATTTGACTCAATCAAAAATATTTAACACGCAGGTCCCATCTGGTATAAGGTCAACCATAGTGAATATAATATGAGCCAAATAAATATACATAATGATTTTGTCACACGTGACGTGATTATTTTAATAAAAACAATATCATCAAACAGTACAGTTGCACTTTTATTTAGTAGACTGATGCTCGTGACTTTAATTTAGCCAATAACCAGCCCACACAATCTCATGGATCTATGTCAATGCAAAGACCTATAGGGCGTGATTGGTTGGCAGAACCGAACCGTCCTCGCACCGTTTAGTTGTCTGACCTCATTCATGCGGCATGTTTGGTTGCTCTGCTCGTATCTTTCGCCTGTATCCTTCCATTCATCTGCCCTCCTCCATCCCACATGACTTCGTCTTCTGGATTTCTCCTTCCCTCATGGTGCAGGATGACTTGATTCACTCAGGATGCAGGGACCCATGCGTCACACCCAAAAAAACTGATGCATGCATGCAACCAAACACAACCCCGTCTCGTACTGAACCAACAACAAAGACAACCAAATACGGCCACCTGTACGAGCTCAACCCGACTTCTTTGGTCCTGCACAGCCTGGCCATCCTGGCTCAAGGCTTGCTCTGCAACCAATCACGCCCATTATACTTCACACTTAGCCTTCGCCGTTGTTGAATCCCGTCGCACCAACGCGCGCTGGTAAGACACAGTGCACGGAGGTCGGTCTCTACATCCGTCGATCCTTGATTGCGGTTGTCGCTCCAAAACCTACGACATGGTTCAACATTATTTTATTTCCGTTGCAAAGCATATGCATAATCTTAGTCGAATGTTTATATGTTTATAATAAGGGTAAAATCGTAAAGTAATAGGAGTAAAATCGTAAAGAGTGTTTGCGTAAAAAAAAGGTAAAGAGTTAAATTGTAAAGTAGACAAAGCCCCCTCATAAACCCGCTCTTTTATAGTGTGATAATGATAATGATATATAATATCTTGATAGAAGGCTTAGATAAGTCGTCTTACGGGTGATGAAAGGTTACAATAAGATGATGTCTATATCAAATGGTTATTATAGAGGAAGAGCTCCTAAAAAACTCACTTTTTATAGTGTAGTTTTACATTCGTTTTATCTACATCCTCCATCCCAAAATAAATGCACATCTCACGTATCAAGAGGTTAAGCTTTGATAAGTTTGATCAAATATATACAAAAGATTACTAATGTTTATGATGTGTAATAAATATCATTAGGTTAGTTGTGTAATATATTTTTATAATAAAATTATTTGGAGATACAAATATTGATATTATTTTTATATACTTAAAAGGAGTTTGACATTTTGATATGTGTGATGTGCACTTATTTCATGACTGAGGGTGTATGTTCAAATAAAATGTAAATATAGCTACAATATTTTTCAGTAGCTTTTTTGTGAGCAGAATATTTTTTAGTAGTTGTAACACTGGCAAAAAGCCAGCTCAACAAGCCCAGTATCGGTAATGCTAGGAATTGGACGTCCGTCCGCCGGGACGTTCCGTTAGTGGCCCACGACACTAGCCCAATAACCGCCCACGTCTTGGTTCCTCAACCGATAATGCTGGCTCACGGACGTCGGTCCCATCCGGATGCGGCTCATACTCGTCCACTCATCCGCTCTCTGTCAAAAAAAAAACACGCATGCAAGGGGCGCTTTTCAGAAATTCTCCAAATCAAGCTCAAGCCAACCCCCCATCTACCTGGCTGCCTCTCTCCACTTCCGCTTCCTCTCGCTCCCTCCAGCTCCACTGCTCGGCCTCGGCGTGCGGTGCTGGCTGCGGCTTGGTCCGGCGGAAGGACAACATGTCGGCCTCGGTGTCGTTGCCGCCGGCGGGCGAGGAGAAGTAGGAGGCGGTGCCTGTCAAGCAGTGCAAAGGCGTCAACGACCTCAGCCAGGTCGTGCTCCGTGAGGTCCGGGACAACTCCACAGAGGTAGTCGTCTACCACTCCCGCTCAGTTGCGTGTGCCTACCCAGTGACTCGCGTATAGTCACCGGGCATGTTCTGGCTGTCGGATCCCGGCGCAGATCCACGGTGTTTGCCATGGTGTTGTTTGAACCCGATTTCTCCGTTGCTGCCTTGGCCTTCCCCTCACCTAGGATGCATATGTATGTTTTCAAGTGTTGCAGACGTTTTAGATATATGTTGCAAGTGTTTTTCCTTGATGTTGCAATATTTCAGAAAGCATGTTACAAGTATTTATTCAAAATGTTTCACCTGTTTCTAGACGTATGTTGCAATCTTTTTTTATCTGGATATTGCATGTTGCAATAGTATATTTCAAATATTTTATCTGTTTTAATTTTATGTTGCAGCAAGTGGTTTAATGTTGTAAGTTGTTTTTTTAGATGTTTCATATGTTTCACATACATGTTGCAAGTGCATGTTTTAAATATTTTATTTATTTTCAGACGTATGTTGTATTTAAATATTTTTATGTTATAAGTATTTTACGTTGTTTGAGCCGAGGACAACTGGACTGGGCGTGCGGTGCCGGAGGGCCGGCGGACAGTGGTGCTGCGGTCGGGGCGGGGTGTGCACGCTGGGGGTGCACAAAGGGAATGATCCTTCCGGAATCCCGACGATGCTATTACTCACGCGGTCTCGCCTTCGCCTATGCCTAGAACCTTCTTCACATGGCCATCATGCGTCCGATAAAATGCCACCTCGACCCCACCGCACAGAGACACAAACTTCCACGTCACGGGACGAATCTGGACCGTCCATCGCCTCTACCCTGCGCCGCTCCCCGCCGTTAAATACCACGCGTCAAACTCTGTCTATTCCTCTTCAGACTTCAGTTCTTCTTCCCTCAATCTCTTGCAAGCATAAAGGAACAGGAGGAAAGGAAAAAAAAAAAAGAGCGAGACCTCGCAGCTGACGCGCACACGGCAAACCCCAATCGGAGCCGCGGACCGGATCGGAGCTAGGTCTCGAGGCCATGGCAAGCGGAGGCGAGGGCGCAGGGAGCGGCGAGTCCCCTCCCGCTGCCTCAGTGGAGGCGGCAGCGGGGGAGGCGACGCTGCACATCCGGTGCGCGAACGGCTCCAAGTTCACGGTGCAGACGGACCTGGGCGCCACGGTGGGCGCGTTCAAGGAGGTCGTAGCCAGGAGCTGCGACGTGCCGGCGCCGCAGCAGCGCCTGATCTACAAGGGCCGCATCCTCAAGGACGAGCAAACCCTAGAAAGCTACGGTACGTGCCACGCCGAAACGCTGGTTGTAAAGTACCTCTTGATTCGGTGTCGTAGCGTGGCATTGTCCGATTCAGTTCATGAATTCGGCGGTGGGCCGGTGGCGTTGTGAATTGTACGAGGTTTGGGTTGTCGGTGACATGCCTGTTTGTGTGTATGTATATGTAGTGTATTGAGGGTGGCTAGATTCTGCATTTGTTTTTTCTTTCATGTGCATGCTGGCTAGTGGTAGATTTACCGCGTATTGCGCTATTCCACTACCTGATACACACGCGTGATTCGAGTAACGTATGCCGTTAACTTAGATACTTTGTAGCGTTCGGATCATGATGTTACCGTTAACTTAGATGGCATTAATTGCAGCCTAGAAGTAGATGAAGCAGAAGACAGCTTTGTCGCAATTCTCATATAATTCCAAATGTTATGTAGTCATTGATTGTGCATGTCTAGATGTGTATTCATAGGCGAACATGTATGCTATTCCTTGGATGTATTCGGTGGTCAAGTGAAATGTCAATTTTGGCACAGTAGCTTATGCTGTTAACTTAGATACTTTGTAGCGTTCGGATCATGACGTTACCATTAACTTAGATGACATTAATTACAGCCTAGAAGTAGATGAAGCAGAAGACAGCTTTGTCGCAATTCTCATATAATTCCAAATGTTATGTAGTCATTTTATATGCTGTTGATTGTGCATGTCTAGATGTGTATTCATAGGCGAACATGTATGTTATCCCTTGGATGGACTCAGTGGTCAAGTGAAATGTCAATTTTGGCACAGTAGCTTGGCATGTGGGCTGATATATTATTATCATCATTTATAAATTTTTTGCTAGAGTGCACATGATTTTCAAATAAAATTTATGTTGGTGGAAATGCAAGTAATTGATATCGATTGGATGTCGTAAGTTAATTCACTATATCTTAGGGGCTTCAGCTGTGAAAGTAAATTTACTCTTGTTGTATTTCTGTAAAGTACTCGTCTTTCCTGAATTTAGTTGGTTTGTTGGTCATTTGCAACCAAAATCAGTGTACTTGAGTATATATCTGATAGATTACTTAGCAGTTGGTTGGTTGATCAAGTGCTATTTTATAAAGCTAAATGAGGAGTTGATATCTCCCGTTATGTTAGTTCCCTGTCATATCTGCTTTTTATCATGTAGTTTGTGAGAACTGTGCACTAAATGATTTTGTTGTTCAATGAAAGTAAGCTGTACCTTTTAGTGCTCTAGATTTATTATTAGTACATTTGCATCATATTGGTCCTTGTGTGCAGTGGCAACTTCATATTTAATGCTACTACGCAGATATATGGATTACTCAAAAGATGTTGTTTTCCTTTTGCAAATATGTCAATTACGTATGTATTCGTATTGGGTGTTCTTTTGCTTTGTTTACATCAGATATATGAACCTTCTCTTTCTTTGTTTGTCTTTGATTTATGATATAAATCCTGGAATTGTTAAGAAATTTTAGTTGCACATGCTTATATTGTAGGTGTTGAGACAAATCACACAATTCACTTTGTGCGTGGTGTCGCCCCACCAGCTGCATCCAGTGCACCTGCTGCTGCTAGCCCCCTTGCTTCATCTACTCCTAGTAGTGGCCCTGCAGATGGCCTGGGAGGCCTATTTCCAGGTCTTGGTGCTCCAGGAAGTGGTAGACCATCAGGTATATTTGGGTCAGGATTTCCAGAATTAGAGCAAGTTGAGCAGCATTTAAGCCAGAATCCCAACTTGATGAGGGAGATAATGAATATGCCAGCGATGCAAAATCTCATGAATAACCCTGATTTAATACGCAATATGATCATGAGCAACCCACAAATGCGCGAGATCATGGATCAGAATCCTGATCTTGCCCATGTGCTCAATGACCCAAGTGTCCTCCGCCAAACCCTCGAAGCTGCTAGGAACCCTGAAATCATGAGAGAGATGATGCGGAACACAGACAGAGCTATGAGCAACATTGAGTCTTCTCCTGAAGGTTTTAATATGCTCCGGCGCATGTATGAAACTGTCCAGGAGCCACTTCTAAATGCAACAACAATGGGCGGGGAAGGAAACACAGCCTCAAACCCATTTTCAGCTCTTCTTGGCAATCAGGGGTCTAACCAACCTGGTCAAGGTCAACCTGCAACAAATGCTCCCACTACTGGTTCAGAGTCGACAACTGGAACCCCAGCTCCAAATACTAATCCACTACCAAATCCCTGGAGCACCAATGGTAGGTTTTGAATACTTGTACTGGTTTCAGATGCTTATGTTTTTTTTTTTTTGTTCTTTTTTTGGCTGGGTTTGTCATTGATGTTTATATGTGTTGTCTTTTGTGTTTGCCTACTTAAATCACCAGCTGGGAGTGCACAAGGAGCAACACGGTCCAGTGCTAGTGGCAACGCAAGAACTGGTGCTTCTGGTGGCGTTGGAGGCACTGGTGACACTGGTGGACTGGGAGGGTTGGGTTCACCAGATTTGAGTACTTTGCTTGGTGGTCTTGCTGGCAATCCAAGAATTGGTGCTGCTGGCGGTTTAGGAGGTTTGGGTTCACCAGATTTGGGGAGTATGCTTGGTGGTTCACCTGATGTTTCTCTTTTCAATCAGATGTTGCAAAACCCTGCAATGATGCAGATGATGCAGAGCATTATGTCTGACCCACAGACCATGAACCAGGTAGTTCAACTTGTGCCAACTTTTTCTTTGTGTTCTTTTTTGGATGTTGCAATTCTTACATTGGATTGTTTTGTGTTCTCTCCTTGGCTACAGTTGCTTAACTTCAACCCAAATACACGCAACCTGATGGAATCAAACACTCAGATGAGGGAAATGCTTCAAAATCCAGAATTTCTTCGCCAGCTGACATCGCCTGAGACTTTGCAGGTACGTTATGATACATAAGCCTTCAGCTATTCCCATTTCTTATACTAAATCTAAATGTTTTACCCTTTTTTTCAGCAATTACTCTCATTTCAGCAGTCTTTATTAGGACAGCTTGGTCAACTTCAACCTAGCCAGTGAGTGTTTATGGTTCAACAGTACCTGGATTTCACTAATCTTATTATTATTTACCTTCTTACATTTGTTTGTAACTAGAAATTGTACAATGTAATTATTATGTTTCTTGGAGTTCCTTTTAATTGTTTGATTTGATTCAGGGGTGGCAACAATGCAGGCAGTGCCACAGGTAAACTCCTGGTTACTTTTTCCCACTGTTTTTTTTCTTCACTTGGATCAGTATATTGCTATGTCAGGATGTTGAGTTGCTCTTTTGCGTGGCTTTATTTGTAAAGTAACTATTGCTTTGCATACAGTACTTGATTGACTATCCCTCAAGGTTTCAGTCATGCGATGAGTTTGGCACTAAGGGAAAAACAGACAAGGATTGTCATTGACTGTTTTTCCTATAGTGCCAAATTTCCAAGAGTGTATAGCATAAGAGCATTTAATTTCTAGAAACTAATATCCCAACTGTCAGCAATTCAAATTCTGTAAGGTAATGCATGGATATTTGGAAATGGAATTAGTTTGCATGGAAGTTGCTTTCCTTAGGCCTTGCTATAGTCAAGTGCTGAACATTCCAGAGCTACTTTACAATTCCTTTACTGTGTCATACAAACAAAGTAGTAGTGAAGAGAATTATTTTTAGGCTAACTGCAATGAGTTCCCCATTTTGTTCTTCACGAATCGGTAGGAGAGCTGCATGTCATTATATATTATAACTTGCAAGAAGGCAAGAGAAAATAAAACAGCTGGGAGAAATCTAGCAAAGCAAAAACACACACCTTGATAAGTTCCACTTTCTGGAGCATGTTAGATGGGCATCTCTGCATTGATTTGAAGTTCTAATACTGGATAAATATGTGAAATTATTACTACAGTTTCTCCTGCGTTTTAAAAAAAATTATTACTCCAGTTAAGCAAGTGGCATGAAATATTTACAGGTACGCGGGCAAACCCTAGCCTTGACACCTTGATGAGCATGCTCAGCGGGCTTGGTTCGGGAGGTGCCCTAGGTGTTCCAAATACTTCCAATGGTGAGTATACACTACTGTTGAAAAACTTGGATTGACTATTATTTCTGGTTTGTAATCATTACATGATGACATTTCAGTGCCACCGGAGGAGCTCTATGCCACACAGCTTACTCAGCTCCAAGAAATGGGTTTCATTGACACCTCGGAGAACATTCAAGCACTGGTCGCTACCGCTGGGAATGTACATGCTGCCGTGGAGCGTCTTCTCGGGAACCTCGGCCAGTAGCTAAAGCGAGCGAGCCAGACACTGCCCACAAATCTTAAAATGTCATGCATCTGCAGGCGTGTTCGGCTTAACGTTCTTCAAGCCCCAGAATTTGAAGGAGGAGGAGGCGGCGGCGGCGGCGTCCATGGTCCCGAAAACAAAATAATCAAAAAGTCAGGCAGCCATTAACTTTTCTCATACATATGGTGGTCATGTCTTTGTTTTTACAGTGTTGTATTTGCGATTTGGATTGGTGTACATACATATCGGTCGGATGTTACGTCATAGAATGTGTGTAGCCTTGTCTTCCCAACTGTTGATTCTTGATTCCCAATATATCAAATCAAACTATCTAATCCAACCGGTAGTTCCCTCTGGAAACATGAGTCGACCCTTTCTCGTGCTGGTCGTTGTGGCATCAGAACTGCAGGTGCACTACTGATATCTGAACTCTTCCAGCGTTGTGGCCTTGTGGTGGTTAGTTCAGTGACGGTGGTACTACTGCTAAAAGAGGACCCGCTTCATTGATTCGAATTTCGAAACTTACAGGTGGACATGTACGCGACTGATCGGGAGTGCTGGCTGCAGTAGCGCTGAGCCGCTGCACTTCTCGATAGGTACTGTAGTATTTAAGCAGCCAACCCGTTCACGACTCCCACCGGTCGACGAGTAGCCGGCGGGTAGAACGACAGTCCGGGGCTTATTGCGTTGATAGGCAGGCGTTGATGCGCTGCGCCAAGTAATAACATGTTCAGTGACAGGTAACCTTGAACCTTGATAAACAACACTAATCAACCCTTTTTTTTTTCGAATTATACAGCCACTCCTACAAACAATACAAGCACAGCTTACCTTTATGAGTGTTTTCGAATCGACCGAACAGAGTCAGACAAATCTCTCGAGATTGATAAAATTATCCATGCGTCGACAAATCTCGAGATCGATGAAATTATCCATGCACGGCCCCCTTCTGTTATGAGTATCTCCGAAAAAATTAACAAAATCACCAGTCTGCCTCGTTTATCATAAACACATCACGTACTATTAAAAGAGCAGTACCGTTATGTCCTGAAATAAAGTATAGAAACATAAAAACATTCACATTAAGTTGAGAATTTTGAACTCTAGTGAACAACTTCTGCCATAAGAATTCCGTTTAGTTCGCCACTGATGAACCTTTTATATTATTCGTACATTTCATATACGTATATATCACCAACTTAACCTTTTATTCGTACATTTCATATACATACATATCACCAACTTATATTAATGTAGGTTTACATACTCCCTACCACGTTGCAGCGCGTGATGCATCTGGCGAGCATGAGTGCGTGACATAGACTCGACCTATATACAAACCCTTTTATTATCCTGTAGGAGTATACTACAAGTACTAGGAGCTTCCAGCCCAGCCCAGCCCACTAGACAACTCCACTAGCTAGAAGTAGCACACGCGGTGCATGCACGACCCTGGGCTGCTGCTGCCGGCCGCGCGTCGATCAGGCCGAGGCGCAGGGTGCACAGTTGCAGGCCGGCCCGCAGGGGCAGTTGGCCCTCCTGTTCTCCCGGCCGGACGGCATCGTGGCCCCGCCGCAGGTGCGCACGGGCTGCACTCGCAGTGCTCCCCGCAGCCGCACGTCGTGTGCTCCCGCTGCCCGCCGGCGCCGCTCCCTGACGTGCACCTGCAGTCCTTGCCGCCGGGGCACGGCACGGCGCACCCACACTTGTCGTCGCACCCCATGCCTGTTGCCTGGGTTGTCGCGCCGGTCTCCGCTCTGCTTTCCGAACCAGGGGCGAGACCGCGAGAGTGTTGAGGAGCAGAAGTCGCGCTGCTGAAACAAAAGGCTCCATTTGCCTCTATATACAATAATGGAGCTCGAGAGGAGCCCGAAGGTCTACAAGTCTAGAACGGCCGGGCGGCGACGCGCACGTCTCCCGCGGCGCGTGGACAGGTGGTGGGACACGCGGTCCACGGGCGCGCGTATACGGGGACGATACGTGCTAACGTGCAGCCGCTCTAGCGTTCCCCGGCGCCCGTGCGCTGTCCTGTGGTGCTGGTGCGCGTGCCCTGCGCCGCGGCTGCGCCTCCGCCTCCGCCTCCGCCTCGTTCTTATCCTCGCGTCGCTGACGGCAAATGGGGTGGAGGCTTTGGGACGGCCCGTGAGGCGAAGAATTCCCACTGCGGGTCCGCGACGGTTACGTTTCGCTGGAGTGGTTGCCTCAGGCCGTGCGGATCGGCACGGACAACCCAAGTTCGGCGGACACGGCTCAAGTGGATTTGCCGTGGCAACTAATAGCGACATGATGCCCTTTGGACTGCAAAAGAAATGCAAATGACGACCGGAGGGAAACCTTTGTCGAGTCAGAAAGGAAACCTCTTCTGATTAAAAAGAGGGAAAAAGTGACAGTTCCAGTTCCATGAAACACCAGACACACTATGGGCCTGTTTGGAACAAAGGAATGCAAAACAGAGGAAAGAAAAAAAACACAGGAATAGGGTATAGCTGTTGTGGGAAAACAGAGGAATAGAAAAACATAGGAAAATATAGATTGGGGTGTTTGGAACACAGGAACTGTGACACAGGATTTCCAAAACATGAGATATGATTAAAATAGATAAATAGAAAGGGGTGTTTGGGACACATGTGTTCCTATCACAGAAATCAAAACACATGCAAGTTATAAAAAAATAATGAGTGCTTAATGATATATAAATTAACCTATTATTTTCTTCCTGACCAGTGCTATTGTTCCAAAGTCCAAACTTCTAATTGACATAAAAGCACATAAGTTAGTCAACTGCAGGTAGCCAAAGAACTATTAAATATAATCTTGCGGCACCATGGCAATTAGCGAAGCTGCTAGCTTCAAATGCAATGAGAAAGCAGCAAAGCAACCACAGGAAAATTTTCCTCGGCTCAAAGCTCATTTTCAGATTCCTCCAAAAGTACAACTTCCTAAGCCTTTCCTCTGGAAAGTTTTGTAGCACTTCCTACGTTCCAAACGGTGAGAGAGAAAGCCTTTCCAAAGGAATGCAATTCCTGTACTTTTCCTTCATTCCAAACACACCCACTAGTGTTCATATACTCGAGAATGAATCACGTTTATACACATACAAAACATCTAAGCACATTTGGGTTTCGAGAACCTGGCTGCTGACCCTAGAAAAGCAGCAGCATCCAGGGTGGTCCTGCATGAGCCCGACGCGCTTGCCTGCAGCTCTCCACGAGGAGCAGACCGCTCGGAACCGGATGACGTCGTAGTCGTCGCCGGTCATCCGTGCAATGGCCTCCAGGAGTTCCGGCAGCAGCTCCGACCACTCGGCCTGCCGCACTGTTAAATAATTTACTGCTCATCTCGGTACGTCGAAAGAGCTCCCTGCTACTACACTGTAGCCGCTGCAGAGACAGACGTCAAAAGGCTCCCCTGTCGCACTGTAACCACAGCAGAAGTAGACGTCAAAATCAGCCCTGCTGTCACATCTAGTCACTATAGCAGCATGACAGTTTAACATGTCTGTGTACTAGGATTAGATGGATAGAGTTGTACATATAGTTTCCTACTGTAACTCAGTAAAGAGAGCGAGTTCAGTTTTGCCATCTTCTATGTAGAGCTCTGACCAACGCTGATGCTTGTGCTGTGTGTGTACGCTCTGTTCTTCCTCCTTTCTTCTATCTCTAGCCATAGTGTGTGGTCTGCAACGCCGGTGAGTGGTCGGCTCACCCGTGCCGGAGATCCAGGGGCCAACAAGTGGTATTAGAGCCATACAAACACCGTCGTCAGACTAATCGCTGGCGATGACGCACGATTTGGAGATGGTCGACAGCAGCGGCGCAACTGTGGCTGCTCAACCACGACAGGAGGTCGTCGTGCGTACGATGCGGGAGGTCAGCGACACCATTTGGCCGATGCAGACTCGCATCAACTATGACGAGTAGGCGATGACTATGAAGGTCAAGCTCAGAGCCCGACGGCTCTGGAATGCCATTGATAAGGGCACCGATAATGAAGAAGATGACATGTTAGCGTTGGAGGCTATCATCGCTGCTGTGCTAGCGGAGTACAGTGAGCCGTTGGGGGCGAAGAACTCTGCTAAGGAGGCATGGGAGGTCATTGCGGCGATGCGCGTTGGTTCCGACCGCGCAAAGAAGGCGACGGCCCAGCTGTTGAAGCAGTAGTACGCCAACCTCAAGTTCAAGTATGATGAGTTGATGGAGGACTTCTTCCTCCGCCTATAGTCACTCATCAGCAAGCTGAGGAGCCACAGTATCACCATCGACAAAGAAGAGGCGGTCTCTAAGTACCTCCACTCCGTGCCGGTGAAGTACATATAGATCGCTCTGTCCATAGAGATGATGCTGGACTTGTTCACCCTCACCATTAGGGATGTGAGACCATCTGCGGGTGGTGAACGAGCGCATGAAGCAGGCCACAACAACGACGGACAGCGACAAGCTGCTGTTGACAGAGGAGGAGTGAGCTGCCCGAAAGAAGTCCGGAGAAGCCTCCTCCAGCCGCGGTGACGATGGCAAGCGCCGTGGCAAGGCTTCTTCGAAGAAGAAGAAGAAGGTCGACCCTAATGCGTGCCGGTGCTGTGGAAAGACGGACCATTGGGCAAAGGAGTGCCCAAATCGTAAGCAGGAGAAGAAGGCTGAGGCTCATCTGGCGCAGGCTGATGATGATGAGGCCACTCTCTTGATGGCGACGTTCTGTGCACTACATGACGTTGAGGCTAAGAAAAAGGGAGAGGTGATGGCGGTGGAAGGGCCTAGGAAGGCTCTGAAGGCTGTCAACCTCGACAAACCGCGTGCCGAAGTCCACCTCGGACGTGTGGGCGGCGAGCTAGAGCAGCGGTGGTACCTGGACTCCGGCGTCAGCAACCACATGACGGGCTCAAGGGTGACGATCCGAGGGCACGGCACCATCATCTTCAGGTGTCAGAACGGTGAGCACCACGCGCTGACAGATGTGTACTATATCCTGCAGTTGCATTTAAGCATCATCAGCATCGGGCAGCTGGACAAGCGTGGAGAAGATGGTCCGAGGGCTATCCCACATCAAGCATGGAGGCGAGCTGTGTGGTAGCTGCCTGTCTGGGAAGCAGAGGAGGCTGTCGTTCCCAAAGACGGCCAAGTATCATGCGACAGATGCTCTCGAGCTCGTCCACGGCGATCTCTGTGGGCCAATCACACCAGCCACAAACGGTGGTCGGTGGTACTTCCTCCTGCTCATGGATGATTGCAGTCGCTATATGTGGCTGCAACTCCTGACAAGCAAGGACGAGGCGGCAGAGGTGATCAAGAAGTTCAAGATGCGTGTGAAGGAGGATAGCGGAAAGAAGCTGCGTATGTTGTGGACTGATCGGGGTAGCGAATTCACTTTGGTGGAGTTCGCTGCGTGCTGCACGGATCAGTGTGTGGTGCGACATCACACAACGCCGTACTCGCCATAGCAGAATGGCATGGTGGAGCAACAGAACCAGACAGTGGTTGGCATGGCTCGATCCATGATGAAGGCCAAAAGCATGCCATCAAGGTTCTGGGGTGAGGCGGTGACCACAACAGTGTTCATCCTCAACCGCACGCCCACCATGGCCCTAAAGGGTAAGACACCATTCGAAGCTTGATATAGACGCAAGCCAAGCGTATCCTTCCTCCAGATATTTAGCTGCATCAGCCACGTCAGGAAGACGAAGCTAGTCCTCACAAAGCTAGAGGACAAGAGCACACCGATGGTGCTCCTAGGCTATGAGGAAGGTACCAAGGCGTACCGGCTCTATGACCCACGTGGAGGCAAGGTGGTTGTCTCGCGTGAAGTCATGTTCGACGAGAATGCGGCCTGGGACTAGAATAGTCCGGGCATGCAAGAAGCTGGCGGCTTCACCAGCACATTCCTCGTCAAGCACTTTGTCATCCACGGTGGTGGAGACGCTGGAGAGTAGGTGTCAACCACTCTAGCAACAGAGCCAAGCACTCCTGGGGTGGTGCTGAGCACTCTAGGAGGGGTGCCGAGCACTCCAAGAGTGGTGCCGAGCAGTCCTATAGTGGTTCCGACCACTCTAGGATGGGTGTCGAGCGGTCCTACAGTGGTGTCGATCACTCTAGGACGGGTGCTGAACGCTCCCATAGCGGAGCCGAGAGGTCTTGCAGTGGTGCCGACCATTCCAAGACTGGTGCCGAGCACTCCTATAGTGGTGCCAACCACTCTAGGAGTGGTGACTTGCGGTCCAAAGTAGTGCCGAGTACTGTCGCTGGGGTACTGAGCACTCCAGGTGCTGTGCTGACCACTCCGGCGGAATAGGAAATTCCATCGACACCAATCGAGTTCACCTCACCTCCAAGCGACATCACTAAGTGAAAGCATCTAGGCCCCTAGTTGAGTTTCGGTGATTAATGACAATACATAATTACTATGACTAACGTGTGTTTTGCAGAGGCAATTAAGTTAGGTCATGGTAATGGAGATTGATTGGGCAATCATGGTTGTCATGCCCCTACGATGGAAATCATTTTGGTTTTCAAAGGATGAACGACAAGGTTAATGATGGACTAGTTCTAAGTGTCGTTTGGTGTTGAGAAGACACTTAGAGTAGTTTAGGACTTTGTTTTTTCCTTTGGCCGTACTATTAAGGGGGGTATGGACGGGTAGCTTGACCTAGGTGAGTCTAGTGGGTTAGGTGTGGTGCACACTTGTCAAATCTAGCACTAGGTAGGTCCAAAACAACCCTTAGATCAATTGGAGCAAACTTCATTCACATATGATTGCGAGATGAAAGTAAATGGAGGGTCAAATGCTGACCGGACGCTGGTTCCGGTGTGATCGGACACTGGCATAGAGTCCGATCAGTTCATTTGATCAAGGTGAAATCGTTTGGTGTGACCAAACGCTGAGAGGTGAGCGACCGAACGCTTGGTGCCAGCGTCCGGTCGACTCCAGTAAGGTTCTAGAGAGGGAAAATCATGACCGAACGCGTCCGCTCAGTGCTTAAACACTGGGTTTCAGGGAGAACTGGCCGGAGCGTTCGGTCACCCCGCAGAGGCACATAACGGTTCATTTTTAACAGGGTGTATAAATACTTCCTCCATTTGTGTGAGGGGGTACTTTTGCTCATTCCAACATTTGAGAAACAACCTTGAGAGTGCCAAGAAGAGTAAGGTCCTAGTGAAGTGATTGAGATTTGAGAATCCAAAAGAGAGCCCTCATTAGTGAAAGCAAGAATAGCAAAGTGTGCATCCACCCTTCTCATTAGGCTTGTCGTGGTCAAGTGAGAGTTCGTGCTTGTTACTCTTAGTGATCGCCATCACCTAGATGGCTTGGTGGTGATTGGGAGCTTGGTGATCATCCGACGGAGCTTGTGGATGACCCAACTCAAGTTGTGAGCGGTTGTGGGTAATTCACCATGGTGGAGTGTCAAAGAATCAACCGTAGAGAGCACTTGATCCTTGCGCAGATCAAGGGGGAGCTACAACCTTGCACGGGTGCTCCAACGAGGACTAGTGGGGAGTGGCGACTCTTCGATACCTCGGCAAAACATCATCGCGTTCCTCCTTCTCTCTTTACTTTGAGCATTTACTTTGAGCAATTCAATTCTTGTCTTTACATTCATAGAATTGTCATGCTAGAGTAGGATTGGAACTTAGGTTGCAAGACTTTTTATGTGGTAGAACATTAAAAACACTTTCTAGGCACAAGGGGTGAAGTGGGCTAACCGTATGGTTTAATTATTGCAAAGAAATTTAGAATTAGCCCAATTCACCCCCCTCTTGGGCATCTTGATCCTTTCAATTGGTATCAGAGCCTCATGCTCACGAAATTAGACTTAACCGTCTAGAGAAAGATGTCTTACGGGGATGGTCCTCCTCCTATCTTTAAGGGGGATGATTTTCCTTATTGGAAAATCCGCATGGAGGCGTATTTAGAAGCTCTAGATGTTGGAATACTTAGAGCCGCCTCATAAGGATTCCCAAAACCTTGGGATCCCACGTACCTTCAAGGCGATGAAGTAAATTACGAAAAATGGAATGCAAAGGCTCGAAACACCATCTTTAGAGGCCTTTGCAAAGATGTGTTCAATCGGGTGAGGAACCACAAAGACGCCCATGCACTATGGTCGGATATTTGTGCGCTCCATGAGGGAACTAAGAGCAAACGTGAGGAATGATATCATCTTGTTATGAAAAAGCTAAATTCATTTGAGATGCTTTCCAAAGAGAGTGCTAATGAAATATACTCATGCTTGAATGTTCTTGTAGAGAAAGTCAATGGGCTTGGACTCACTCAAATACAACCATCCGATGTTGTAAGAAAAATCTTGAGTGTCCTCCCCATTGATAAATATGGGCATATTGTGACCGTACTTCATCAAGGTGATCTTTTCACCGCTACACCGACTAAAATCTTAGGAAAGATCAATGCTCATGAGATGTACATGCACATCACACCACAAGATGGCTCATCCTCTACTAAGAAAAAAGACAAGGACTTAGCATTCAAAGCTAGCCAAGAGAAGGGGAAAGCAAGACTTGAGTATGAGAGCTCAAGTGATGATGAAATTGATGATGCAAGTCTTGCTCTTATGGTGAGAAGAACCGCCAAGATGCTAAAGAAGCTTAACAAGAGTGGCATCAAGTTTGATGGCAAGAAAAAGAAGTTTTTCACTAGCTCTAGAAGGAAGCCAATCTCGGAGATGGATTGCTACAATTGTGGAGAACTTGGTCATCTAGCACACCAATGCACAAAGCCCAAGAAAGACAAGTACAAGGGCAAGAAAGATGACTCAAGTAATGAAGAAGAAGATGAGAAGAAGAAAAACAAGCCATACAAGAAGAAGGATGTCAAGAAGGACTTCCACAAGAAAAAGAAGAATGGCAAGGCATACATCATCAGTGATTGGCTCATGGACATTGATTCATCAAGTTGCTCATCCGATGATGATAGTGATAATGAGAAGGTGGCCGCCATTGTGATTGACTCTTCATCATCTTCACCGACACCACTGCCATCATCCTCTACACACCTATGCCTTATGGCCAAAGGTGAACGCAAGGTATCAAATGATGATGATAGTAGTGGTGATGATCATGCTAACAATGATGATAGTGATAGTGATGATGATGAATATGAATCACCTTCTTATGATGATCTTGTTAAATTGCTAAATCAATATACTAAGATCATTAGAAAGACTAGAGCTAAGAATGACAAGCTAGAAGCTAAGAATGATTCTCTTTTAGCCAAATGTGATGTAGCCGAAAAGGCTAGTGTTGAGCTTAGAGAAGCAAATGATGCTATGTCATCCAAACTCAAGGAGCTCAAATCTTCTAAGAAAGAGCTTAAAGATAAACATGCTAAACTTGACAGGATACACAATGAGCTCATCACTAGCCATAATATGCTAAAAGAAGAATATACCACTCTTAAGATTAATCATAATAATCTTGTCATTGCTCAAGAATTTTTATCCAATGAGCCACATGATGCTACTAACATTGTTGTTAAGATTGATATAGCTACATCATGTGATGATTTGATCATTGAGAGCATTGAGCAAAGTTCTAGTAGCAAGGGCAAGCAAGTGGTTGAGACCGATAATTATGATGAGGTTGTCAAACTCAAGAATGACAATAAAAAGCTCAAGAAAGATCTTGAAGAGATCAAAACCCACAACACTATTGTGCTAGAAACTCTTGATCATGATGGTGATTTGATTCTTGAGAATGAGAAGCTAAAAGAAGAGAACAAGAAACTCAAGGAAGAGAAAAATAATGATGCACTCAAGGAAGAGAACAAGAAGATCAAGTTGGAGAAAGAGCATCTCAAGATTAGATTGAGCAACTTCACAAGAGGCAAGCATCTTCAAAGTGAGCTACTAATGAACACCGTCATGAAGATGGATAGAAGTGGCATTGGGTACTTGGCAAACCAAGAGAAGAAGGCTCAAGCTCAACAACAACACAAGTCAAAGCCAAAGCCAATGAGATGTTTTGAGTGTGGACAAGAAGACCACTTTGCCCATGAGTGCCAAACTCCACCACCACAACCCTTGTCCAAGCATGCTAGACCTTTTGCTTTCAATGCTCATTACATGCTTAGAAAGGACTCTAGTGGAAAGATGAAAGTTATGTTCTTAGGACCTCCCAACAAGAATAAGCCTACAAAAAATTGGGTTGCAAAGTTACTTGTTGAGAAAGTCAAGGGCCCTCAACAAGTTTGGGTTCCTAAAGCTTGATCTCTTGTGTGTAGGTGAACTACAAGACCGGTGGAAGTCATTGGGTAATTAATAGTGGTTGCACACAACATATGACCAGTGATCCTCATATGTTCACCTCACTAGATGAAGAAGTAGATGGACAAGAAAGAATCACATTTAGAGATAATTTAAAGGGCAAGGTTAAAGGATTGGGCAAAGTGGCAATATCAAATGATCATTCAATCTCAAATATGCTATATATTGCTTCATTGAGCTTCAACTTGCTATCCGTTGGACAATTGTGTGATCTTAGCTTTCAATGCCTATTTATCGAGAAGGAAGTAGTTGTATCCAAGAAAGATGATGATCAAGTGATATTCGAGGGATTTAGATACAACAACCTATATCTAGTGGACTTCACATCCGAAGATGCTAATTTGAAGACTTGCTTATTCACCAAAACAACACTTGGGTGGCTATGACATAGAAGACTTGCTCATGTTGGGATAAGCTCACTCAAGAAGCTAATGAAGAATGATTTGGTGAGAGGGTTGAAGGATGTGAAGTTTGAGAAGGACAAGCTTTGTAGTGCATGTCAAGCCAGCAAGCAAGTTGCAAATACTCATCCTACAAAAGCTTTCATATCGACCATAAGAGTGCTAGAGCTCCTTCACATAGACTTATTTGGACCAACAACATACAAGAGTTTGGGAGGAAATCTTTATTATCTTGTGATTGTTGATGACTACTCAAGATACACATGGGTGTTCTTCCTTCATGATAAATCCAAAGTTGCATCATGCTTCAAGAAGTTTGCCAAGAGAGCACAAAATGAGTTTGAAGTGAAGCTCAAGAAGATTAGGTGTGAAAACATAAAGAATTTGACAACACAAACATAGAAACCTATTGTGATGAAGTTGGAATCAAGCATGAGGTCTCCGCAACATATACTCCTCAACAAAATAGTGTAGTTGAGAGAAAGAACTAGGCATTGATCACTCTTGCAAGAACAATGCTTGATGAGTACAACACTCCTGAAGCTCTATAGGCGGAAGCTATCAACACCGCATGCTATGCATCCAACCGCCTATTCCTTCAAAAGTTTCTTGGCAAGACAGCTTATGAGTTGCTCAATGGCAAGAAGCTAGACGTCTTCTTCTTTAGGGTGTTTGGTTGCAAATGCTACATCTACAAGAAGCGGCAACACCTAGGGAAGTTTCAAAGAAGTTGTGATATTGGTTTTCTTGTTGGTTACTCATCAAAGTCCAAAGCATATAGAGTATTTAATCATGCCAGCGGCTTAGTTGAAGAAACATATGATGTGGAATTTGATGAATCTAACAGCTCCCAAGGAGCACATGAGAATCTTGATGATGTAGGTGATGAACCATTGAGGGAGGCCATGAAGAATATTCTAGTTGGAGATATCAAGCCTAATGATGATGAAGATGATGTACAAGTGATCAATCCACCTACTTCATCAAATGTGCCACAAGATGGTGATAAAGATAGAAGAGTAGAAAATGAAGACACTCATGTCTCACATGAGCAAATGGTGACACAAGCACATGATGTTGATGCTCCACAACCTACCCCTAAAGTGGTTGATAGAATAAATTCACCTCTACTACAAGCTTATCCACAAGATCTCATCATAAGGAGTCCATCAAAGGGAGTAATGACTCGCTCTCAAAAGTTTGCTTCGTTTATTGAACATCACTCTTTTGTCTCTTGCTTTGAGCCTACTAAGGTAGAAAAAGCTCTTCAAGATCCAGATTGGATAAATGCCATGCATAAAGAGTTGAACAACTTCACCCACAATAAAGTTTGGACTCTTGAAGAGCGACCACAAGGTGCTAGAGTCATTGGAACAAAGTGGGTGTTTCACAACAAGCAAGATGATCAAGGTGTTGTTGTGAGGAATAAGGCAAGACTAGTTGCAAAGGGGTTCTCTCAAGTTGAGGGTTTGGATTTTGGAGAGACCTTTGCACCGGTTGTAAGACTAGAAGCCATTCGTATCCTCCTTGCATATGCATCACATCATGAAATAAAACTATATCAAATGGATGTGAAAAGTGCATTTTAAATGGCTTTATTAATGAACTAGTCTATATTGATCAACCTCTCGGGTTAGAAGACCCTAGATATCCTAATCATGTTTATAGGTTGTCCAAGGCGTTATATGGGCTTAAGCAAGCCCCAAGAGCTTGGTATGAGCGTCTTCGAAACTTCCTCATTGAGAAGGGCTTCACCATTGGGAAGGTCGACACCACACTATTCACCAAAAAGCTTGATGGATATATCTTCATTTGTCAAGTGTATATTGATGATATCATCTTTGGATCATCAAATAAAGATTCTTGCAAAGAGTTTGGTGAATTGATGTCGAAGGAGTTCGAGATGTCAATGATTGGAGAGCTTACATTCTTTCTTGGTTTTCAAGTCAAGCAAATGAGAGAAGGGATTTTCATTTCTCAAGAGAAATATACTAATGATCTTCTCAAGAGATTCAAGATGGATGAATGTAAGCCAATCAAGACACCAATGCCAACTAATGGACATCTCGGCCTAGATGGGGGAGGTAACACGGTTGATCAAAATCTCTATCGCTCTATGATTGGTAGCTTGTTATATTTAACCGCATCTAGGCCCGACATCATGTTTAGTGTGTGTATGTGTGCTAGATTTCAAGCTAATCCTAAGGAAACTCATTTGATTGCCGTTAAAAGAATCCTTAGGTATCTTAAGCACACACCAAGCATTGGCCTTTGGTATCACAAAGGAGCTTTATTTGAATTAGTGGGCTATTCTGATTTGGATTATGTCGGTTGCAAAGTTGATAGAAAAAACATATTCGGAGGGTGCCATTTGCTTGGTAGATCACTTGTGTCTTGGTCCTCTAAGAAACAATATAGTGTGGCTTTGTCCACCACCGAAGTAGAATACATTGCCGCGGATGCTTGTTGTGCACAAATTCTTTGTATGAAACAAACTTTTCTAGACTATGGTGTAGTTCTAGAAAAATACCTCTTTTGTGCGACAATGAAAGTGCGGTAAAACTTGCAAATAATTCGGTTCAACACTCTCGCACCAATCACATAGATATCCACCATCACTTTCTTAGAGATCATGTTGCAAAGAATGATATTTCATTAGAAGGTGTAAGGACCGAGGATCAATTGGCGGATATCTTCACTAAACCGCTAGATGAGGTGACTTTTTGTCGTTTGCGGAATGAACTCAATGTGCTTGATTTTAGCAACTTCACTAGAAAATGAGCTTGTGTTGTCCCTTGCATTGCATTGTAATATACAACATGTTTACTTTATGGTAATGCATATAGGGCTTGTCTAACATGGTTAAGATAACCGCCGTAAAGCATGTGAAGAAGCTTAAACTTGGATCAAACTTGACAAGCAACTAGAATTACTTTCAAGTATTGCATGTGCATGAATGTTGCTTTGTCGTATCTCTTCAATTGCCCTCTTATTGCCTATTTTCTTAAAAAGAATTATAGCCTAAGGCAAAATACTTTGAAAAAATTTGAGGGTTTGAGAGAGGTCACTCACATCAGTCTCAATTGGTGTTTATTTAGATCTTATTGAAGTTGGGACTTGATTGAGAATAGGCAGCACGAAGGAACTTTGAAGATTTGCTGGAAAAGAGTGACCGGACGCTGCACCAAACTCTGAAGTCTAGCGTTCGGTCAGTTCACAGGAGGTGAACCTTGCTACGAAGGAGTGACCGGACTCTGTTGTCCAGCGTCCGGTTAGAAGGCGTTCCTGCGTCCGATCGAGCAAAGACGAAGGAGATAAGTTGGACCGGACTCTGGCTGTGTCTGGTCAGTGGTGAACGGATGCGTCCGGTCACGATTCTAGGGGTTTTGGACCTCTCTAGAATCAACTGGACTTTGGGTGGCTGCGTCCGGTCGTTGCCACCAGAGCGTCCGGTCAGTAGAAATCGTGCGGGATTCCAACTCTTCCCTGTTTCCTTATCTATTTCGTCCGGGGGCCCCATATAACGGTCGCCGCGCGTGACCTAATCTCCATCCCGTAAGCTAGCCACGCTGACATCATCGAGTTCTAAGCCTCCACACCATCCTCCCAGCGCCGCACTGCTTCCCCGCAGTGAGCTCATGCTTCCAGCGCCGCCTCCCGCGCCGCCGTGCTACATCGCCGCGCCAGCGCCTTCTGCGCCCATGCCTTCTCCGCGTCACCGTGCCCTGTGCTAGCACCACCGCCGTGCCCTGCTCTAGTGCTGCCACCGAGCCTCACCTCACTAGTGTGCGCCCATGCCCTAGCGCCATTGCCTCGCTGTACCATGACTGTGCCGCCAACAGCTGCATCTCCAAGAACGATCCTCGCCGCATTGCAACCCTAACCCTAGGTGTTTCTCTGGTGGTTCCCCGATTTGTTCCTCTTCTCATCGGTTCGCCGGTTCATCAGGTAGCAAGCCCCCGGTTCTAATTTCATATCTAATGCTTGCTTCTTAGGGTTTTGTATCTCTAGATATATTGTAATTATTCATATATCCAATCTATTCTATCGTGTAGCAAGTCAGTGTTTCTGAGGTCACTTTGACAGTTGTCAGTCAACTTGGGGCCAAGCTCACGAGTACGGATCGAGGCCAAGCCTCGAAAAGTGATAGTTGGCAATTGATTCAGGTTAGTGCAGTTGTTCTTTTCAGCTCCATCAGATGGCTCGTGTCAAGAACGTCGGAGGTGGTCCTGGTGATGAGGATCCGAGGCCCCCACCTCGCTTGCCTATTGCTGTGAAAGGCAAGGCAACGAAGAAGCTTGCAACGAAGAAGCGCAAGTATCCAGATGCTGATACAGCGAGAGCCGCCACAGTTGCAGCCACCGCAGAGCGTGCAGAGGCAGGAGGTGCTAGGAATGGAGTACATATTGTAAATCAGCTTTCTCTAGCTCAGAGGGCCGCTGTCCAAGAGGTTGAGCGTCGTCGTGGTGGTCCAACTGGGACATCCATGGTTGGAGGATGGCGTGTCGCTATTGATGAGAGTCAGCCTCAGGGGGAGTCACAGCAGGAGCCACAGCCAGCAGAGTAGACTCATGAGGGAGTGCAGTCAGAGGAGACTGAGCAGGCACCTCAGCCATAGTTACGCCGCTCTGGTCGTACTTGCACCTAGGTGACACCGAGGCCAGAAACACAGCGGAGGGGTTCACATCTGCCTCTAAGACCACAGGGTCCGCCTCCAGTGACTCATCTAGATTTGAGGGCCACCACGGCCAAGTAGGTGCAGTAGCTCAGGTTCGTTCAGTTCGAGGAGTGGTTTCCGCTGAGGCGGGATGAGCGTGCATCAGAGGGCTTCTATACACCACTGCAGGAAGATTTTTATAATGCATATCTTAACAGTGGGGCTACATTCACATCATAGAGGGTGTGCAACATTGAGTCCATTGTAGCTGCAGCTGGAGAGCATATTTGCCCTTACCTATCTTACTTGCCAGGGCCGACAGACTTACTCGGACGGACTGACTTATATGTTCCATCTTGGATCTCTGAGTTCTATGCTATACTTTGGATTGACCCGTAGCACAAATTTATACACTTTGCATTCAGAGGTAGAGATTACAGGCTGATGAGTTTTAGGGCCAGGGAGATTCTTAGGCTTCAGGAGCAGCCAGTCCGGCTACGTGAGGTTTGCTATGGACAGACAGCGCCTCCCAGATGCCCTCATGGCGGTATGGTGCCTCCTACATATTTGGTTCGCCATTGCTTTATAGAGTCATTCGACGAAGGGTCGAGCAGGACACCTAGTGACCTCACTCCTACAGCTAGAGTGCTTGATGCTATCATGAGGAGGACCTTACTTCTGAGGATGGGATATCGCGAGGGATTGACTCACATTCAGTTGTGGCTTCTGAACTCTCTGATGCAGCAGACTGTATTTGATATTTGGGATCTCCTACTATCAGAGATGGAGGATACTATTGTAGAGGGGTACAGAGGTCACCGACAATTGCTCTATGCTCGCTGGATTACTTTCTTGATTCACAGAGCAGTTAGTGAGGCCACCTGAGATACTAGCAGAGTACAGTGGTGCTACTACAGAGTTCTCTGCATACAACATGACTTAGATGCTCTGCCACAGTGCAGGGAGGACACCTAGCTAGCCACGCCATCGTCCAGAGGTGCCAGAGACTATAGCCCAGCAGGATGAGACCATCAGGGGCATAGCAGTTACAGAGGTGGAGCAGTTAGATGCTCAGCAGGAGGAGATGGTCGAGAGCAACCCCAGTGACAGCTCAGATGATGACTACTAGGCTATCCCTTAGATGACTCCACGACGACAAGACCATGAGGCCAGTAGCTCCAGTTTAGCTCCACCTGCACCACAGACAGACCCCGCTCTACTTGCTATCCTTGAGCGGATGAGGCAGGATCAGGCTCGCCAGGCCCAGGAGACTACTGCTACTTTCGCACAGTTTTAGACCAGACATGATGAGTTTCAGCGACAGCAGCAGGCGATCCAGCAGCAGCAACAGGCTATACAGCAGCAGCAACATGTCATGCATCAGCAGCAGCTTCTCATGCAGCAGCAGTTACTTGGGTTTATGCAGCATGTTGTGACAGCTATTGGGGCTCCATCGCCATAGCCTTCACCCTAGGTCGGCTAGCCTGCCACCACTTCTATGACTCCAGTTATACAGCCCAGTGGGCTTCAGAGTCAGGGACAGACTGCCACTCAGTTTGCCTCGCCAGTGCCAGCCCCGCAGTTCACACCTTTTCAGATGGGCTCCACACCGGCTCAGACATCCTCGCTGCTTATGCCAGATACTATAGTCTCTAGGAGCCTTGGTGCTACCTTTAGTGAGTTGACAGGGCAGCCGACTCTGCCATATCTATATGTCCTAGGTCCTTCCACAGTTGCACCTATTACCGGGACTACAGAGACGCTCCCTTCTTTAGTTGCTTCATCAGAGCCACCTGCTATAGTCATACCTGCAGAGTCTCAGGCCGCACCAGTTCCCGATCGGACCTAGACTACTTCAGCGTCGCTTCTAGCTATAGAGGGTCAGACAACTCAGAGCTTAGGATTAGATGATGATGGCACATAGTTCTAGCTCAGTCCTTGCACCTCAGCGCCCGACTCGTCCGCTGCAGCCCCGCCGACCGACCCTTAGGTTTTGGTGTTTGACGCCAAAGGGGGAGAGGGATCGAGTATGTTAGACTTAGGGGGAGCGATTCATGTAGGGGGAGCGTATCTATTATATTTGGTTTCTTTATGTGTGATACACTATTATGCATTCATGTATTTACTTTCATGCATCGAACTATATTTATGTGGTAGTGATATCTACGTGATCGTGATAGTTATGTGATATGTGACATGTGTGCTCTCTACTTTAAATTATTTATATGTCATATCACTTGTGTTAGCTCATTTGCTTTGCTTCTGTGTTTTACTCCGATGCAAATGAGCTTTATTACTTGTACTCATGCTTATTTCATATCTTTTGAGTACATCATGTTGGCTTGGGTCATATAAGCTTGCCTAACTCTTTTGTTATTATTGTCAAAAGCTTATATGAACCAAGCATGTTGAAAACCTCATCTCTTTCACATACTCGAGGTGGTATTGTCATCAATCATCAAAAAGGGGGAGATTAAAAGCATCTAGGCCCCTAGTTGGGTTTCAGTGATTAATGACAATACATAATTACTATGACTAACGTGTGTTTTGCAGAGGCAATTAAGTTAGGTCATGGTAATGGAGATTGATTGATCAATCATGGTTGTCATGCTCCTATGATGGAATGGTTTTCAAAGGATGGACGACAAGGTTAAGGATGGACTAGTTCTAAGTGTCGTTTGGTGTTGAGAAGACACTTAGAGTAGTTTAGGACTTTGTTTTTCCTTTGGCCATACTATTAAGGGGAGTATGGACGGGTAGCTTGACTTAGGCGAGTCTAGTGGGTTAGGTGTGGTGCACACTTATCAAATCTAGCACTAGGTAGCTCCAAAACAGCCCTTAGATCAATTGGAGTAAACTTCATTCACATATGATTGCGAGATGGAAGTGAATGGATGGTCAAATGCTGACCGGACGCTAGTTCCAGTGTAACCGGACGCTGGCGCAGAGTCCAGTCAGTTCATTTGATTAAGGTGAAATCGTCTAGTGCGACCGGATGCTGAGAGGTGAGTGACCGGACATTGGGTGCCAGCGTCCGGTCGACTCCAGTAAGGTTTCAGAGAGGGAAAATCATGACTGGACGCGTCCGATCAGTGTTGACCGGACGCTGTCCAGCGTCCGATCACAACTTAAACACTAGGTTTCGAGGAGAACTGACCAAAGCGTCCGGTCAACTTGATCGGAGCGCCTAGTCACCCCGCAGAGGCACATAACGGTTCATTTTTAACGGGGTGTATAAATACTTCCTCCATTTGTGTGAGAGGGTACTTTTGCTTATTCCAATAGCTGAGAAACACCCTTCAAAGTGCCAAGAAGAGCAAGGTCCTAGTGAGGTGATTGAGATTTGGAAATCCAAAAGAGAGCCCTCATTAGTGAAAGCAAGAGTAGCAAAGTATGCATCCACCCTTCTCATTAGGCTTGTCGTGGTCAAGTTAGAGTTCGTGCTTGTTACTCTTGGTGATTGCCATCACCTAGACGGCTTGGTGGTGACTGGGAGCTTGGTGATCATTCGGCGGAGCTTGTGGATGACCCAACTCAAGTTGTGAGTGGTTGTGGGTGACTCACCACGACGGAGTATCATAAAATCAACCCGTAGAGAGCACTTGATCCTTGCGCAGATCAAGGGAGAGCTACACCCTTGTGCGGGTGCTCTAACGAGGACTAGTGGGGAGTGACGACTCTCCGATACTTTGGCAAAACATCACCGCGTTCCTTCTTCTCTCTTTACTTTGAGCATTTACTTTGAGCAATTCAATTTTTGTCTTTACATTCATATAATTGCCATGCTAGAGTAGGATTGGAACTTAGGTTGCAAGAGTTTTTGTGCGGTAGAACATTAGAAACACTTTCTAGGTACAAGGGGTGAAGTGGGCTAACCGTAGGGTTTAATTATTGCAAAGAAATTTAGAATTAGCCCATTCACCCCCCTCTTGGGCATCTTGATTCTTTCACTGAGTTCGTGGATGCCTTCCATGACGGTGAGGAGGTGTGTTTTCATAGGCTGGACGACATCATCGGTGGCACAGGGTCCTCTGGTCTGGTGGGTCGGCTGCTCAATGACCCAGAGCTGCTTCTCGTTAGTGTAGAGGAACCACCCATGTTCATGCTAGCCAAGCGCGATGCAAATTGGTGACGGGCGATGCTGGAGGAGAAGAAGACAATCGAGGAAAACGAGACTTGGGAACTCATTGATCCACCTCTAGGATGTCGTTTGATCGGCCTGAAGTGGGTGTACAAGGTCAAGCGGGACGATCGTGGCGCCATTGTCAAGCACAAGGCGCGCCTCATAGCCCGAGGCTTTTTCTAGCACGAGGGCATCGACTTCAAGAAAGTCTTTACGTTGGTAGCACGCATGGAGTCTATCCGACTGCTGCTGGCTTTGGCAGCAGTGAATGACTGGCACGTCCATCACCTAGACGCAAAATCGGCCTTCCTCAACGACGAGCTGACGGAGACGGTCTTCGTTAGGCAACCTCCGGGTTTTGCTATCAAGGGAGCGGAGCACAGGGTGCTCCGACTGTGCGAGGCGCTCTACGGCCTACGGCAGACCCCGCGAGCGTGGAACGCTAAACTTGATGCCATGCTGACGAGCTTGGGTTCACGCGGTGCGCAACCAAGCATGCGCTCTATACGAGGCGACGGGGGAAGGAGGAGCTCGTCGGCGGTGTGTATGTGGATGACCTGATCATCACCGGCGCTTGTGCGGAGGACATTGACAGCTTCAAGCGCGAGATGGTAGCTCATTTTCGAAAGAGCGATCTCGGCACGCTCTCCTACTACCTCGGCATCGAGATGAGACAGGGGAAGGAGGCGCTCACGCTCGGTCAGAGCGTGTACGCCTCAAAGCTGTTGGAGAGGAGCGGCATGACTAAGTGCAAGCTATGCGTGACTCCGATGGAGGAGCGGCTGAAGCTGACGATGGCCAGTACCGCGGCGAAGGTAGATGCAACACTCTACCGGAGCATCGTTTGTGGTCTGCGCTACCTAGTCCACATGAGGTCGGACATTGCATTCGTCGTGGGCTACGTCAGCCGCTTCATGGAGGATCCCCGAGAGGATCATTGGGCTGTGGTGAAGCGGTTGCTGCGCTACGTCAAGGGGATGGTGGATCAGGTGATCGTCTTTCCTAAGACCGGCGGAAGTAGGCTGCAACTCACTGTGTTCAGCGATGCAGACATGGCAGGGGATATCGATGGACGACGGAGCACCTCTGGCGTGCTCGTCTTCCTCGGGTTGGCTCTAATCTCATGGCTGTTGCTGAAACAGAAGGTGGTGGCATTGTCCACGTGTAAGGCAGAGTACGTGGCGGCGGCCACAACGGCGTGCCAAGCTGTGTGGCTGCGTCGGCTGCTGCGCGAGCTGACCGGTGTGGAAGCTCACCCACCAGCACTGATGGTGAACAACCAGCCTGCCATCGGCCTCGTGAAGAATCCGGTTCTCCACGACCGGAGCAAGCGCATCGACATCAAGTTCCACTTCTTTAGGAACTGTGTCGATGGAGGGCAGATCGTCATCGGGTTCATCGAAATTGGTCGGCAACTTGCGGACGTCCTCACCAAGCCGCTTGGCCATCTTCGATTCACGGAGCTGAAGAAGATGATCAACATGGAGAAGGTTCTAGGGTTAGCAGCAGGATTAGAGGAAAAATTGTTAAATAATCTGCTGCTCATCTCTGTACGCGCGGCAGGAGTAGGCGCCGAAAGGGCTCCCCTACTGCTGCACTGTAGCCGATGCAGGGGCAGGCGCCGAAAGGCTCCCCTGCCACACTGTAGCCACAGCAGGGGCAGACGTCAAAATCAGCCCTGCTATCATATCTAGTTACTGTAGCAGCATGGCAGCCTGACTTGTATGTGTATTAGGATTATATGAGTAGAATTATATATATAATTTCCCACTACAACTCAGTAAAGAGAGCGAGTTCAGTTTTGTCATCTTCTCTGCAGAGCTCCGGCCAACGCTGGTGCTTGTGCTATGTGTGTTCACGCTCTGTTCTTACTCCTTTCTTTTACCTCTAACCATAGTGTGTGGTCGGCAACATCGGTGAGTGATCAGCGCACCTGTGCCAGAGATCCAGGGCCAACACGCACAGCCATCAGCTATATATTTATATTCATTATTAATTCCGAAGTCCGGAGTTCACAGATTATCAAGGATCCAGCGCATATATATGCGATATGCTATGCTTGGGGCTTGGCTAAGTGCAACCTAGGTGCCACTTAGAGAGTCGATCAGCAGGTAATAAAAGTCGTCTCCTTAGTGCGCAAGGAGGCCTTGCTTTTGAGAATCGGAGGAAATGGTAAAGGACTAGACTTGGCCGCTAAGCTTGCTCTAATGGTCGCATGGATATTGTAATTCTGCAGGAGCTAGCAGATTCAGAATATATAGCAGCTAGCTGCGAGACAAGACTTGGCATCAAAATGAATCGTCCTGGTATATACAAGTCGTTGGCAGAACATTGCACAGCATAACAGAAAAACCTTAACAAACAAACTATAGGATACTTGTTGAGCACAGCATCAAGCTTCTTGCTGTAACACGTGATTACCAAAAGAAACAAGGACACAAGCATTGTTCAGGTGCTTGCATTATTGATACTAAGTAATAATACTCCATTTAGCATACCAGTTACCCTTGAAATCAAGTAGTACGTTGGCGGAGGAGCATCCACGCTACTCCTGGGCGGCGAATCGATCAGCGAGCTCGCTCTTTTCGCTGCTGCATAGATAGGCCACAATGCCACATCTCCCCAAAAGGAAAGGATTTCTTCAAATATACAATGAAGTACGGCAGCATGACGCCGTGCTTCACGGTCTGGTGCTGGTTTAGTTCGCGAATTTTGGAAAATTTGTACGGTAGTACTTTCGTTTTTATTTGGTAATTAGTGTTTAATAATGGACTAATTAGGCTTAAAACGTTCGTCTCGTAATTTTCAACTAAACTGTGCAATTAGTTTTTTCTTCGTCTACATTTAATGCTCCATGCACGTGTCGCAAGATTTAATGTGATGGCTACTGTAGCATTTTTTGAGAATTTGATTGGGAACTAAACAAGCACCTGATGTATATGGTTTCTAGTGTTCGGTGGCACGTGGCACTGGTCCTCTATGGAGGAGGGCACTGCAGGTCAGCCTCGAGAAGGGGGATTCAATCGGGACTTTGGGCTCTCAGCAAGACTAGCGACTCGATGTTCGATGTGCCAAACTGCCGTGCGATGGACAGGATTAGAGGAGCCAACGGGGAAATCGGCTGCTGACGGTGGCTTTGGAGATTGATTGATCGCGTGATTAGCTGGGCGAGATTTGCTTTTGCATGTGTGTGTGCAAGGGTAGCGGCAGGCACCGGGATATCCTTATGCGCCGCCGTGCTCAACTCCGTGAAAAATCGGTTCCCAGTCACCGGCCGGGCGGAGCTATCGACCAAGCGGGATGGAGTGCGACTGGGGGCGTGCCGTATGATTACTACTTGACGCGTATATGGTTCTTCTTAGAAGCTTTCATGTGCCCGACTCACAACCTGACCAAGATTTCGACTGCGGAGTGATAGCGCCCGGATGTTGGGACGTCCGCGCACTGCCTATCTGCTGATTTTTTTTCTAGCCCCGCACGTGCACTCTGTCCTGTCGCAGCGCCCGCGCATCCGGACGATTCATCACGCACGCGCAGCCTATCTTGTCCACCTCGATTCGAGGCCGTTCGCTCTGCCCCGCACGTGCACCCTGCCCCCGTCACGCCCCGACCGTTGCCCCCCTAGCGTGCCCTTCCGCAGGACACTAGCGGCCGCACACCCTGTTGTCGGTGTTTTATCACCGATAGCCTGCCACGGGGGTACCCGGGGCAGTATGTTCGGGCTTCGGCGTATGCCGAACTCGATGGTTTACGCAAGAGACAGCCGATTTATCCTAGTTCAGGCCCTCGATCGTAGATCGAGTAATAACCTTACGTCCAGTCGGCCTTAGCCTTTGCGTTGGATTGATTATGATCTGCTCTATTCTCTCTTTTGACAGGAGCATTGCCCTCATTTATATAGTCAGGAGGCCAGAGTCCTAGTCAGTTTACAATGAGATTTCCTAGTAGGATTACTTGATAGTTCTACTACTAAGATTTACATGGGAAGAATTCTAGTTGAACTAGATCTTCTCTCTCCCTTGCGAGGTATCCTGTGGGTCCCGTATCGACAAGCCCCCAAGCACTTCATGGTTGAGCTCTGAAAGTCTCGCTCTGCCCCTTCAAGTCTTGTTGAGTAGGAATAAGATGTCATCCGAGTGCTTTCTGGAGTGAAACCTTGTAGCGCTTCTTAGGATCTTTGAGTGGTGAGTGCTTTTCTGAAGAAAAAATACATCCATCTGGTTGTAGCCCCCGAGCCTCTTGCTATTTGGAACAAGGAGCTGGAGGATCTTGTCTTGAAGTTGTTCCGATTGTTCGTTGAAGTTTTATCAAAAAGAACTCGAATATGGCTCGTTCCGGGTTCTTTTTGTCGTAATGTCTTGAAATGGTCTGTGTTGAGGAAGTCTTTTGGTGACGTGTGCTTTTTCGAAGAAAAAGTGCACTCACTGAGTGTAGCCCCCGAGCCTCTTGCTATTTGGAACAAAAAGTTGGAGGGTCTTGATCCTTTATGTTGTTTGAAAATTTGTGTTCTGAAGTAGTCCCCAAGACTTGGATTAAACCATCGTCCGAGTAGTCTCGCGGCATCCTTCCGAAGCGGCCTTTTAGTCTTGGATTAAACCATTATCCGAGTAGTTTTGCGGCATGTAGCTTCCGAGCTTATGTCCGTGTTGTTTTGTTCAGGAAGAAATCGGATGCGAGGTCCTGGCGTATTCTTTGATGGTCTGCTGTTGCCAGATGTAGTTGTATGGTGGTGGTTGAGTGTAAATGCCTTTTGTTCACGGGTTGTACTGTGCTGGTATATTCTTCCGAATATGCCTGTCTTCGAGTACTGCTTCCTCTCGCCTGAGTCATCTATTATTGAGTCCTGTCTTTTCACTGTGTCCTTTGTTAGGCTTATTTCGTTGGTACTCCTAGTCCATGTGCGCCGATCCTTTGGTCTATAAATACTGTCCCGGAGTGCTTGTTTTCATTCATTGGATATTCTGTTGAAACCTTGGTGGTCATGAACATGGTAGTTTGTGAAGTAGAGCAGCCCCCGAGCATGTTTTGTAGTTCCTGTGTGTCTTGTCGTAGCTGGAGGAAGTCTTGTGATAGGGATTAGAGGTAGGCTAATCCCACGATAGCATTGTGCCATGATGTACGTAGTGGTAGTTGGAGGAAGTCTTGTGATGTGGGCTTCGTTCCTTCATCCGGCAGTTCTGGGTTGATCCTCGTCGCCTGTCTTGAGACCGTCCGATGCAGATCGACACCATATCTAGCATCACATCGGTCTTGGGTAGACAGATGCCTGCCGGCCTTCTATGCTCCATGTTGCCCTGCCGTGCTGTCGATTTCTGCCTTGGATGCACTGCGTCCGTCCTTTGAAGAAAACAGTGTAACTGATGGCGGTTTGTCCTTCCGAGTAGCAATTTGGGACACGTAGTCGTTCCAGAGCCTAGTCGTGTCCATGTTCCTCTTTGCTACTTTGCTTTTCGTGGTGCCGAGTTCGTTGGGTCTTGTAAGATTTGTAATCTTCTATTTTTGAAGTCGCTTGTAATGTAACGAATCTTGTCTTCTGAGTTGTCTTTGACTTTTCTGTTGTGATCCCTATCGTTCGTGAGACTACCGAGTTCTTTCTTACATAACCGGGTTCTTTTGTTCCTCGTGAGGTAGCCCTTTCTTTCTTCTTTCTTTCTTCTTGGTTTGACGGGTTGTTCTTGTATCAATCTGATAACCCTGCCGTGGCGTTGGACGGATAAGTCTGAAATCTGCCCGTTGGTTTGTACCGTTGTGAGGATTCGTGCCCTCCGTCGTTTTAGCTGCGTCGGTAAATGGACCGTTGCGTTCCCACATTGTGTTTTAACGGGCCTTGTGGGTCATTTGTATCACTGAAAAATCTATTTAAAGACCTTTTATTTTCCTTTCCCTTGTCGCCCAGCTCTTGCCTTTAAACCCTAGCTCTCAGAAATCTGCCGCCATCATTGTCGCCATCACCCGAGCACCATCATTCTAGCTTCATCTTCCTTAGTGCCTTTTTTGCTTCCGCCAGTTCATGGGAAAGAAGAAAACCGCAAGCAAGTCTCAGGCGACCTTCGTGGACGAGGAGTCATCCCTGTCTTTGATTGAAAACCAGGAGTTCGTGGCCATGAGGGCAGCTCAGAAGGTTTGGCCGGCTCCAACAACAAGCGAAGACCAGCTGCGCGAGCTCGTTAGCGACGGCTAGATCCAAAGCAAAGTCATCGCTGAATGGAGAGTTCCGTGCAAGCATCGGGTTCCGGCTCCGGGTCCTGGTGAGATTGTCCTTTTTGTTTCCTTTGTCCACGCTGGACTTTGTCTTCCTACTTCCGCCTTCCTTCATCAGTTTCTTGGTTATTTTGGGGTTAGTCTGAACCATCTAACTCCCAATGCGGTTCTCCATCTTTCTGTTTTTGTTCACCTTTGTGAAGCCTTCCTTGGGATCCCTCCTTCTCTATCTCTTTTTCGCTTTTTCTTTCGTCTGAAACCTCAACCCCGCCGTGAAGAAACCAGCGCCCTCGGCGGTTGTGGGATTCAGTTTCGCCAGGGTCTCAAAATTAAGTTTTTTTATTATGACCTGGTTGATTCTGTCAAAGATTGGCGTGCCGAGTGGTTCTACGCTGCCAATTTGATCCCTTCTCTTGTCGTTCACTCCGGATCTGGTCCTGTGGTGAATGACCGATGGGACAAGAAGCTTGAGTCACCTGCTGAGATTCAAGCGATCCAGCCACTCCTTGATAGGATTAGCATGCTGAAACAGCAGGGTTTGACCGGCTTTGGTATTGTTTCAAGCTTCCTTCGTCGCCGGGTTCAGCCTTTGAAAGAGCGGGAACATCTCGGCTTTGAGTATTCTGGGGCCAAGGATCCTTCACGCATGGTCCCAGCTCTTGAGCTGACCGGTGAGGAGGTACTCGAGCGCCTCCAGAAGATGCTGAAAGGAGTGAGCGTCATTCCTCCTGCCGTCTCTGAGTTCTCGGCCATCAACCCGCCCCTAGCTATGAGCTGTCTATCTTTTTGTTTGAGTTCTTTATGTACTCTTGCTGCATCCGTTCTCTCTTAGCTTTTCCTTGTCTCGGTGTTTTATCTTTTTTCGCAGGAGCTTGGGCGGAACTTTGTCGATCCGATCCCCCTTGATGTTCTCCCTGCCATGGCAGAGACTGGGGATCGTCTAGCTGGTACTTCTGCAATTAGTAAGTCTCAAATCTTTACAGCCTTTCCTGGGGTTTCTTTCAGATTTGTTGATGTATATGAAGAATATGTTCCTCGTCTAGTCCCTCGCGGTCCTCGCAGTGTCCCGAAGAGGGGGCGAATGGACGGGTCTTCATCTGGCTTGCCTGTCTCCAAGAAGCCTCGCAAACCAAGTACTCCCTCAAGTACTCCAGTTGTTGCTAGCATGCTCTTAGGTGAGCACATTTAATACTCTTTGTTCTTTTATTTTCATGTTTCTCTCTTGAACCGAGTACTTTTCATCTCCTTTTCAGCAGGTGCTCTGGTTTCGTTGGCTGAGGAAGAAGAGGATGATGAAGTCCCCCTCATCATGCGGCGGTGAGTTGTTTTTCATATTCTTGTTGCATTGAATTTCTCCTCTTTGTTTTGAATTTTAGTCTTGAACTTTTTGAAGTAATCGGAGGTCGGGTGTGAGTTCTTCCGAGGCTCCCGCGCCGACTTCTTCTGAAGCTCCGGTGTCGAGTTCTTTGGTTGCCTCTGTCCCGAGCTGTTCCGCTCCTCCGGTGCGGAGTTCTTCCACGGCTCCAGCCCTGGCTTCTTCCGTGGCTCCATTGTCGGCTGTCCCGCTCCCGTCGCCGGGTGGCGGGGATGTCTTCGCCGTCGTGGTTCCCCCTGCGAGGCTTTCTCTTGGCTTCGCGAAGAAAAAAGTAGTCGGGTGAGTAGATTCTAGCTTTATCTTTTTGGCTTTTATCTTCCTTCCTCTGGTTCTTATTGGTGCTTCCTTTTATCACTTTTCAGTGTTTCGTCTTCTCTAATTTCTTCATCGACTTCTTCTCTGCCTCCCGCCGTGCCAACGAGTTCTGAGCCTCGAGACTCACAACATTCCGTTGATGAAGTCGCCGTGGGGGCTTCAGAGCTACCTGGCGGGGTCGCGGACTTGGTCGCTCCGGAGGTAACTGTGGCCGTTGTGCCGGGTCCTTCTGAGGGTTTGGCTCCGGCTTCCCTGGAGGTTGCTTTGGTCGTTCCTTCTTCGCCCCAGTCGGCCTCTCCTTCCCCTTCTCTTGCCTCCGGCGGCCCCTCCTTTTTCGGTGACGTGGTGCAACAGTTCGATGCCACTCATCGGTTATCGGAGCTGACCGCAGCCTGGGGGAGCTTGTCGACCCTCGCGACTTCTTTTGGTGAAAAGCTCCAGGTAGGTTTTACTGCCACTCCTCTTTTGCATGCTTGTTTTTTTCTATCCTTACGCCTTGTTTCTCTTTGCCTCTTTTTGCTTAGTCTTTTTCTCGTGATCATTCTAGCTTCTTTTTCTCATCTGAAAATGAGAGGAAGTTGTCTTTGGAGGTGGACGCTCTGAAAGCCGATCTTGACCTCCTCCGGGCTGAGTTGGAGACGGAGCGTCAAATGCACCAAAAGGAGGAGAAGACCCTTCGTGCTCGGGTAGTGGAGACAGAGAAACAGAGAGATGCTGCGGTGGAGTCTGCGAAGAATGAATGCAAAGGTGCCGCGGGTTCTGCCTGTTTCTTCTTGTATTTTGACTTCTTTTTCCGCTGACTTGTTCTTGGGTGTCCTGTCTAGCTCTCCAAGTTGAGAAGCAGAAGCTCTTGGAGAGTATTGATGAAATGAGGGCCCTTGTCCGTTCTAGTCATAATAGAGCTGAGGAGGTAATTACTCATGCTGAGGAAGAACTCGCCCTTGCTAAGCTGATTAGGCGCGGAGCTGACAGAGATCTTGTGCAGGCCCAAAAAACTATTGAAGGCTTGTTCGGGAAGCTGGCGACGGCTACTGAGAATTGGAATGTTTTGTGGAAATCTTTTCGTTCAGTAGCCGATGTCCTCCGGACTCCAGCGGATGACGGGCAATCTTGGGCGCAGTTCATTCCCCGGATTCCGACTCGTTTCCAAGAGTTCGCGAAGAGGTGTGCCCAAGTATGTACCAAGAATGTGCTGGCCCAGGTCCGGGTCCTTGCTCCAGAGGCACCTCTCTCCAAGATAGCAGAAGAAGCTGAAAGCCAAGAATATCTTGACGCCGTTGAGAGGATGGAGTCTGAGGTCGAAGGTCTAGCCAGTAGAGTTGTAGACAGTCTAAATATTGACATTTCCCTTTCTGATGACAACGCCTGACTCGATTGAGCATCCCCTTGTAATATTACACTCCTTTTTAAATGAAGATTCTTTATTTTTGTTGATGTATTCTTTGCCTGGGTGCGGTTGAAGTTACTTGACTTGCTGAGTACTTTGTCCTGTTCCCGTCTCTGCTCCGCAAAACAACTCTGTGCGTTATTCTGATGAGACCCCTCGATTTGTCGAGTACTTTTCTTTTCTTCCTCCTTTGTGATCCGTCAAGTGCTTTGTCCATGCTATGACTTGTTAGATGTAGATCTTTGCGTTAACAACCTTTCGCCTGCGCTATGTAAAACGACTCGGTATAGAATGTTGCCTCAACAAACTTCGGCATCCGAGTGCTTTCTTGAGTGGCGCTTGTGCTTTTCTGAGGAAAAAGTATTCCTATCTGGATGTAGCCCCCGAGCCTCTTGCTTTTCGGAACGAAGTGCTGGAGGGTCTTTTGAAGTTAAATTTTGGTCGACTCAGCCATTTTGCTTTTTGTTAGCTTTTAGCTACCCTCATCGGCGAGCTCAAACGTTTTTTTTTCAGCTATTTTGCTCTCGGCCGGGATGCTCAGGCATGTTTTCAGCCATTTTGCTTTTTTTGTTTCGGGTGTTAGCTTTTAGCTACCCTCATCGGCGGGCTCAAGCGTTTTTTAGCTATTTTGCTCTCGACCGGGATGATCAGGCATGTTTTCAGCCATTTTGCTTTTTTGTTTCGGGTGTTAGCTTTTAGCTACCCTCATCGGCGGGCTCAAGCATTTTTTCAGCTATTTTGCTCTCGGCCGGGATGCTCAGGCATGTTTTCAGCCATTTTGCTTTTTTGTTTCGGGTGTTAGCTTTTAGCTACCCTCATCGGCGGGCTCAAGCGTTTTTTCAGCTATTTTGCTCTCGGCCGGGATGCTCAGGCATGTTTTCAGCCATTTTGCTTTTTTGTTTCGTGAAAACAACTCGTTGAAGGTCATGACAAGACATGCTGTGGATGAATGCCATCTTTATTGATCATGAGTATAAACTACTACATATGTTGTTGAAGAGTATTGCTTTTCGTTGATTGTGAACATTGGTCCCTTGTGGCTTGCATATCTGTTTTTTCTTGAGTTGTTTCTACGCGTAGAATCTTCTTAGCTAGCTGATGTGCCATGTATTGCTGACTTCTTTTCCATCTTCGGTTATTAACTTGTATGTGCCTGGTCCGGTGACTTTTGTGACAATGAAAGGACCTTCCCATGGACTGAGTAGCTTATGTCGTCCGTTAGTCTTCTATATCCTTCTTAGTACTAAGTCTCCGACTTGTAGTGATCGAGGTTGGGTACTCTTGTTGTAATGCCGTCTTAAACCTTGTAGGTATCTGGCTGATTGGAGGGTAGCGTTTACTCTGATTTCTTCTGAGCTGTCGAGTTCTAATCTTCTTGTGTGTTCCGCTTCTCCTTCATCGTATTGCTCTATCTTTGGGGATGTCCAGATCAAGTCGGCGGGCAGTACGGCCTCTGACCCGTAAACTAGGAAGAAAGGTGAGTAGCCTGTTGCTCTGCTTATTTGAGTTCGTAGTCCCCATACTACTTTCGGTAATTCTTCAATCCATTTGGACCCATAGTCCACTAGTTCTTCGTATAATCTTGGCTTTAATCTGGCTAGTATGAGTCCATTAGCCCTTTCTACTTGTCTGTTGGCCTCTGGATGTGCAACAGACGCATAGTCTATACTGAAACCACAGTCTTGTGCCCAGCCCTTGAATTCTGTAGCTGTGAAAGGGGAGCCTAGATCTGTGATGATTCGATTGGGCATGCCGAAGCGGTGCATAATGTCTTGGATGAACTCAACTGCTTTGGTTGCGCTGTACTTCGCGAGTGGTTTGTATTCAATCCACTTGGTGAATTTGTCGATTGCTATGAAGATGTACTCGAAGCCGCCTTTTGCTTTTTTCAGGGGTCCTACTTGATCTAGCCCCCAGCAGGAAAAAGGCCAAGCGGGTGGGATGCAGATAAGATTGTGAGCTGGTACGTGGGCTTGTCTTGCAAACATTTGGCAACCTTTGCATTTTTTGACAAGCTCTTCTGCGTCTTTCAAAGCGGTTGGCCAGTAGAATCCGGTGCGAAATGCTTTGCCAACCAGTGTCCTTGAAGCGGCATGATTTCCACAGCAACCTGAGTGTATTTCATCTAGGATTTCTTTGCCTTCTTCAAATGAGACACATTTTAGTAGTACTCCTGATGATGCTGCTCTTCTGTAGAGTTTATCCCCTACTAGAACATAGTTTTTGCTTCTGCGAACAACTTGTGTGGCCTCTACTTTATTTGCTGGCAGTTTATTTTCTTTGATATAGTCAATGAAAACTTGGGTCCATGAAGTGTATCAAGATCTGAACGCCTTTAGCCTGAATTTCATGTGTTGTTTCACCGGGTTGTTTGATAGAGGGAACTGATAGCTCTTCTATGAATACGTCGGGTGGAACCTTTGCTCTGTCTGATCCGAGCTTGGCAAGGACATCTGCTGCAATGTTGGAATCGCGTAGGACGTGTAAAATTTCTAATCCTTGGAAATGTTTTTCAAGTTTCCGTATTTTAGCACAATAAGCACCCATGTTTTCTTTGATGCAATCCCAATCTTTGTTGACTTGGTTGATGACCACTGCTGAATCGCCGTATACGAGTAATCTTTTTATTCCGAGGGTAATCGCCACTCGTAGCCCGTGGATGAGGGCTTCATATTCTGCTTCGTTATTTGTAGCTTGCCATAATATCTGAAGGACGTACTTGAGTTGTTTTCCTTCTGGAGAAATGAGGAGAACGCCTGCACCGGCCCCGCCTAGTTTGAGTGATCCGTCAAAGTACATCTTCTAGTGGTCAAGGATTGTATCTGATAAAGGCTATTGAATCTCTGTCCATTCGGCCACGAAATCGGCGAGGGCTTGAGATTTGATTGCTTTCCGTGGGGTGAAATTGATGTCAAGAGCTCCAATTTCAACTGCCCACTTGGATATGCGCCCCGTGGCATCTTTATTGTGTAGGATGTCTCCGAGTAGAAAATTTGTCACCACGGTAATCTTGTGGCTTTCGAAATAGTGGCGAAGCTTTCGTGAGGTAATGAGTAGAGCGTAGAGTAGTTTTTGTACATGCGGGTACCGGATTTTGGATTCTAACAGTACTTCGCTGATGTAGTATACGGGACGTTGCACTTTATACATGCGCCCTTGTTCTTCTCTTTCTATGACTATTGCTGTGCTGATTACGGTAGGAGTTGCCGCAATATATAGCATCATATCTTCATCTTTCTTTGGAGGTGTCAGGATAGGCGATGAAGTGAGGTATTCTTTAAGTTTTTTGAAAGCTTCGTCGGCCTCTATTGTCCACTCGAACTTGTCTGTCTTCTTTAGTAGTTTAAAGAAAGGTAACCCCTTTTCGCTGAGTCTTGATATGAAACGGTTGAGGGCCGCCATGCATCCTGTTAGTTTCTGCACATCTTTGACACTTCTAGGTGGGCCCATTTCTGTTATAGCTCGAATTTGCTTGGTGCTGGCTTCGATCCCGCGCTGACTGACCAAAAATCCGAGTAGTTGTCCTGAGGGAACTCCAAATACACATTTATTTGGGTTCAATTTCCATCTCCATTTCTTCAAGTTTTCGAAGGTTTGCTTTAAATCTTCAATTAGAGTGTCTGGGTTCTTTGTTTTCACCACCACATCGTCCACGTATGCCTCCACATTTTCACCGATTTGATTCCCAAGGCAAGTCTGGATAGCTCTTTAGTACGTGGCGCCAGCGTTCTTTAGTCCAAACGACATGGTCTTGTAGCAGTAGGCATCAAACGGGGTGATGAAAGATGTCTTGCTCTGGTCTTCTTCTTTTAGTGCGATCTGGTGATATCCTGAATAGCAATCGAGAAAAGATAATAGCGCAGATCCTGCTGTCGAGTCAACTATCTGGTCAATGCGTGGTAGCCCGAACGGATCTTTTGGGCAATGTTTGTTAAGATCTGTGTAATCGACGCACATAGGCCACTCATCCGTGTTTTTCTTCTGTACAAGGACCGTGTTTGCTAGCCAATCTGGATGAAGGATCTCCTTGATGAATCCGGCTGCCATCAGTTTTGTTATTTCCTTTTTAATTGCTGCCTTCTTGTCGGGTGAGAATCGTCGTAGCCGTTGTTTTATAGGTTTGGAGCTTTTGTTAACATCAATTCTGTGCTCAGCCAACTCCCTTGGGACTCCTGGCATGTCGGCTGGCTTCCAAGCGAAGATATCTTTGTTGTCCCGAAGAAAGTTGGTGAGCGCGAGTTCCTATTTTGCCGAGAGGTGAGCACTGATAGTTGCTGTCTTGGAGGTATCGCCTGTGCCTAAGTCGATTTGCTTGACGTCGGCTTCTTTTGGTGGTGCAATGATGCTGGGCTTTTTAGCCGATATTTCTAATTCTTCTTGGCTTGTTTCTGCAGCGATTGCGGCTATTTCTTTTCTTCCATTGTCGGCTTGCGCTTTAGCTGCAATTTGGATCGCCTGAACGTCGCAGTCAAAAGCGCGCTTTAAATCGCTTCAAAGAGAAAGGATACCGTTGGGTCCTGGCATCTTAAGCAGTAAGTACGGATAATGTGGTATTGCCATGAATTTGGCCAGTGCTGGACGTCCGAGGATTGCATGATATGATGAATCGAAGTCGGCGACTTCAAATTTGATAAACTCTGTTCGGTAGTTTGAAGGAGTTCCAAAGGTAACAGGTAAAGTAATTTGTCCGAGTGGCATGGCTGCTTTGCCGGGTACTATTCCGTAAAAAGGTGTGCTTGTTGGCGTAATCATCCCGGCGAGTTGTAGTCCCATTTTCCTTAGAGTTTCTGAAAAGATGATGTTAAGTCCAGCTCCTCCATCGATTAGTACTTTGGTGACGGTCATACCAACAATAGTCGGATCTAGAACCAGTGAATAATGGCCTGCGTTTCCCACGCTAGTGCATTGGTCTTCTCTGGTAAATTGGATAGGATACTGTGACCAATTGAGGTATCTTGGTGTAGCCGGTTCTGCTGTCATAATGGTCCGCAGTGCTAGTTTTTCTTGATGTTTGCTGCTGCAATCTGGAGCCCCTGAGAAAATCACTGCTACTGTTCCCCTAGGTTTTTGGAATCCTTTGTCCTCATGGTTGTCTTCTTCTCTTTTCTGATTGTCCTCTTTGGTGTTTTCCTTACTATCTTTTCTTGTGTATCGATCATTGAAAGTGTAGCAATTTCCGATGGTGTGCCTCCCACTAGGGTGCAATGGGCAACGTATGTTTTCAATGTCATCATATCTTCTGGGTTTGGGAAACTTCTTTGATTTGTCGGCCATTGCCACAGTATTGTCTGGTCTACGTTTTCTTTCTTGATGTCTGCTATTTTGGTGATTTTGCTTGTCCGGGTTGTCTTGGTTGCTTCTATCCGGGAACCTCTCTCGTGTTTTTTCTTCTGCAGTAATCATCTTTTCTACTGTACGTCTGAATTCTTCATTGTTTCTCGGATTTTCTTTGCAGAAGTCTTGAAATTGCCATCTAGCCATGATTCCGTGAGAGAAGGCTTCAATTACTTCTCGTTCGGTTATGTCATGCACTTGAGCTCGTAGTTCGCCGAATCGTCAATAGTAGTTTCTAAGACTTTCACCTCCCTTTTGCTTGAGTCCTTTTAGTTCTGCATGAGTGATTGGGTGTGTAATGATTCCTGTGAAATTCTCACAAAAAGCTCTTTGCAAATCCTCCCAATTTCTGATAGATCCTGGATTTAGTTTATCGAACCATTGGAGGGGCATGGCCTCCAGTGCCATGGGGAAGAAAAGGGTTTTGATATCGTTGTCTCCTCCGGCTAGTTCAATTGATTGTGAATATATTCTGAGCCATTGCTTTGGTTCAGTTTTGCCATCATACTTGGAGTGATTAGATGGTTTGAATTTGTGAGGTAATCGCACCAATGCGAGCCTGTTCGCGAAGCAGGGGAACCCGTCGTGTGCCTTGGTTTCTTTGAATTCAGATTCGGCGCTTTCCTCTGGCCAACTGTTGTTCTGATGGGAATAATCTTGCAAGGTTGTCTGGGTAGGTACCCTGCTCCTAGTCTTCCTTAGTTGTTCAAATCGGTGGCCTTGATTATGTTCCTTCCTACTTCCTCCGTCATGGCTTCCACCCGGCCCAAGTCTTTCGAAAGCGGATTTCCTTTGATTTTGATCTTCTTGCCGGTGGGTTGTTGATCTGGCGGGTAGTCTTGATCGAGCTTTCTCTTCATGCGTTCTCGAGATTGTCGATCGGAGCAAGTCCTGGAGCTGTTCATACTTCTCACCAGGATGCGAAGTTGCTCTGAGTTCTTCTAATGCTTCTCGAATCTTATCGTAAGGCGTATTCGCCGTGCGTCTTCCTTCGACTTCTCGTTGCGATTTTCTTTTGTCGTACTCAGCCAATTCTGACTTGTATCTGATCCAAGCTTCCCTACGCTGCCTAGCACGGTGTTGGCGCCCTTGCTTCAACTTGTTTTTTCTTTCTCTAGCTTGTTTCTGACTATCTATTTCTCCGTCGTAGCCCTAGGCAAAGGGTGATATGTTGGATTCTAATTCATCTGATGATCTGACATCGGGTGCTTCCAGGGGATTTAATGGTGACCGCGGTCGTCGAACCATGAGCACTTCTCGTGCATGAGTCGTTCTATTATTGGCGTTAGTTTTCATGCTGTCGGAGTCACTGATAACTTTAGTGGATGCCTCGGTGTCGTAGATCGAGTCTCCTTCTTGGTAAGGTAAAATAGCTGTTGTTGTTGTGCCGACTAGTTGGGTTCCGCTACCCTCAGGAACGGAATCCGGCCAGTGGATGATACAGTCCTGCGATGTTATCATTAGTACGAGACCCTCCTGAGCTCCTGTCAGTGGTATCCTGAATCTTGGGTTGAAAAATCTTTCGACCTGTCCCTGATAGGATTTTGCCATGTTGTCGAGCCCAAATGGAAAAGAACTCGACTTCTTGAGAGAATTCTGGGGGTAATCCGAGTTGTTTTGGGTTGTGCTCTGGAATCTTGCAAAAAAAGAACTCGGTTTCTTGAAAGCACTCGGATAAAACTTCGCCTTGGAGCTTGAATTCGAATTGGATATGAGTGGTCGTGAAATCCGATTTGACTCGGATACTATGAGCTGCGCGAATCTTCTGGTGAGCTGATCCGTTGTAGTTGTTGAAATAGGAACTTCTTTTAGATGATTTGGATCTTCGAGGAGATGGCTTTGAAGCTTGCCGTTGTTGTCTGCCTCGCAGATCCATGAGCCGAAGATGAAAGTTGATCCCGTCGGGAAGATTATGTTGTCAAGGTCCATCGAGCTCTCGGAGGCAAAGTCGCCGAAAGCCCCTACCTGGCACGCCAGCTGTCGGTGTTTTACCACCGATAGCCTGCCACGGGGGTACCCGGGGCAGTATGTTCGGGCTTCGGCGTATGCCGAACTCGATGGTTTACGCAAGAGATAGCCGATTTATCCTGGTTCAGGCCCTCGATCGTAGATCGAGTAATAACCTTACGTCCAGTCGGCCTTAGCCTTTGCGTTGGATTGATTATGATCTGCTCTGTTCTCTCTTTTGACAGGAGCATTGCCCTCCTTTATATAGTCAGGAGGCCAGAGTCCTAGTCGGTTTACAATGAGATTTCCTAGTAAGATTACTTGATAGTTCTACTACTAAGATTTACATGGGAAGAATCCTAGTTGAACTAGATCTCCTCTCTCCCTTGCGGGGTATCCTGTGGGTCCCGTATCGACACCTGTACGCCGGCCCCAGCTCGCCGCGCCCCATTCTCCGGCGCCAGTGCCATGCCACCATCACTCCCCGCGCCCCCAAACAACATGAAACACGTGTAACATGAAACACTTGAATGCAATATATGCATGAAATATATGAAACATCTGTAACATACACTTGAAACATATATATGAAACATATGTAACGTCTAGATAAAACACTTGCAACTTGTAATATGAAAACACTTACTGCAACATAATACTGAAACAACTAAAATATTCACTACTACAAGAATCTTAACTGAGGCAGGCAAAAAGCCTTAACCGAGGCGGCCAACCGCCTCCGTCGAAAGGTCATGGTTAATCGGACCTTTAATGGAGGCGGTTGGACAACTGCCTCGGATAATCGATTAACCGAGACGGTCGTCATAAGACAACCGCTTCGGTTAACGCTATTAACGGAGGCGGCTGAGTTAAGTAGCCCACCTCGGTTAATAATTTTACGAAATAAAAAAGCCCACCAAGCCTGGTACCACGAGCCGCCGTTGCCCGTGGTAGGATCCGCGTCGCCGTAGCCGCCGGTGGCTGGATCCGCTCGGTGGTGGCCGGATCCAGGCCCCCAACGCCGCCGGTGGACCGTTTGAGGCCAGATCTGGTGGACAACGCACGAGGGACAGGGAAGGGGCTCCATGCTTGGAGGAGAGGGAGGGGCTGCCATACCATGCTTGGAAGAGAGGGAGGGCCGCCGTCGCCGGTGCGGGCCTCCCCACGAGCCGCTACTACGTGTGGTGGCCATCGCCACCGGAGGGGGCTGGCCTGTGCGCCTCCTCCTCCCAGTGCGCCTGCTCCTCCCACCAGCTGCCTTTGCTGCCTCCACGCCGGAGAGGGAGGCGTGCGTGGAGGGATGGATTGGAGAGAGAGACCGAAGAGAGAGGGACCAAAGAGAGAGACGAGAGAGAGAGAGAGGGACGGACGAGGGAGCGTTATTTCCACTGCGCTCCTAGAAGACCACGGCGCTTAGAGGGATGGACAAGAGTTATTTCTGCACGCGTGGCATGCCACGAGTGGCCACCAGCCCCGCTTCCGTATCGCTGACGTGAAGTAGCACACGGATCATCCCAGCGCGCAGCACATTTGTGCTTTCTCACTGCGACCGACACGTGGGCCCGCCCCACTCCCACTCCCACTCCCGTTCCTGTGCGTCCGCGCCTCGAGGTCTGAACACAGCTCTAAATAACCGGGGCGGCTATTTGGAAGTGGCTGCCTCCGTTAATAGGTATTAACCGAGGCGGTTGCGTTATAATGCCCGCCTTGGTTAATGTATTAACCGAGGCGGTTGCGTTATAATGCCCGTCTTAGGTTAATAGGCATTAACCGTGGTGGTTATATTACATTGCCGGCCTCGGTTAAGAATTAACCGAGGTGGTTGCTGGGCCGGCTGCCCTGCCACGAATAACCGAGGCGATTTTGAAAACGCCTCGTAAAAGATTTTGTGTAGTAGTGATTTGGAACATTGTTGCAACACATACGTGTGAAACATATGCATTATCCAGATCAGAACGCTTACAACATACGCTTGAAACAAATAAAACGTTTTGAACAAACCTAGCTATGAAATACTTGCAACATATGCAATATCCTCGATCTACTTTTGCAATATCCATACGAACATACCTCTGAAACGTTTAAAATACTTGAGACATGCTCTTTCATCGCAACAATCTCCTTGCTGAGGTTGCACATCGCGATGGCCACGGCATCGAGAGCGGCCACGACCTTCTGATGACGTCGACAACACCCCGGAGCACCTTGGCGCGCGCGGGAGACAGGGCATGGCACGCAGCAGCGAGGGTGCGGCGCACGACAAGCTGGAGCTAGCGGGTGCGGCGGGGGATGGAGTGTGGTGCGGCGACGGAGGGGGCGTAGCATGGGATGGAGCGCAACGCTGGACGGGGGAGCCGCACGGCACGGGATGGGGTGCAGCGGCACGGAATGGGGTGCAGCAACACGTGATGGACGAGCACGGGAGTGGAAGATATTTTTGAGAGAGATGGGGAGACACATAGAGGAAACAGGCTTGTTGGGCCGGTAGCGCGTAGACCCGAAAAGCGGCGTCGAGTAGCAGGGGATGCCCGTTCCTGAGCATTGCCGTTTCAATTGACTAAGATTTCGCCATTAGGCTTTCAACGGAAATAAAAGAGCAAGGCTGAACAGAATATTAATATATATATTACTATATCTCACTATTATTCTAACCATAACTACCATATATCTCACTATCTATTTTATATTATATTCTAACCGTAACCACTGTCCCTAAGCCGAGAGTTCCCAAAACAATACTCCAATCCATGATTTTTAGTCAGATTGAAGACATATCCAATAACTTCCAGCTCCACCTCCCAATCTTTTGACTTGGAAAAATCAATCCCGTCGCACAGATAATTATGCGCATGTATCTATCGCACCAATCTAAAGTGGAAGGATATGAAAAAGAATAAGAAGTAAGACAGGTTTGTATCGGAGACAAATAATATATAAAAGTAGCTAGGTTACTTAAAAATATTTCGAGATTCATGATGTACAATTAACTTCTATCTTTTAAAAAGCAAGATTTTAGAAACGGTTAAAAGAAGACATCAAATATGCTGTCAACCTCTTGTAGTCATTTGGAAAACTCGTTAGTTTACCAAGATGCTACGAGAAATTAAAAGACGACGTTGGTATCGTAGACGGATCTGGCCGGGTCACTTTTCGTCGTCGGCGAGCTTCTGCTGCTCGCCGGGGGTGGCGATCTCCTTAGCCTTGTTGACCCTCACGCCTCCCTATCGGCCTGTACCACTACGCCAGATTCGCACAGTAGGAACGGGGGCATTTTTACTGTAGGGGCGGCTGGGGTTGGAGGCGCCCCTACAGTGGACGTCCTCGGGCCCCAGCAGCCCAGCCGCCCCTATAGATGGCACTATAGGGGCGGCTGGTAACCTGAGCCGACCCTACAGTTGGGGCTGATCTGTAGGGGCGGCTCAATCAACAGCCGCCCCTGCAGTGCCCATTTGTAGAGGCGGATGCCACCAGCCTCCCCTGCTGTTCGACTGTAGGCCCCTACTGATAGCGCACGAATAAATAGCAGCCACCCTCTTCTTCCACCTCGGGACACACTCTTTAAAAAAAGGTTGGGAGGCCTTGGGCTCCTCCTAAAAATTGCTCTACTAAGGGGGAGGTTTTGATCTCAAATCCTTTGGTGGAGAGGCTCTAAAAGGTAAGGAAATGCTTCTCCAACTCTTTATTTGAAGTTTAATTCGTTGGTTAGTGAGTAATTTGATTTTTGGTTTTCTCTCTCTTCCATGGAGCTTGAGCTAGTTATGAGTGAAATTGGACCCTAATTTTCACTATACTAGGGTAAATTAGGTAGGGAAGTAAGATTGCACCCTTTGTTAGTACATCTTTGTTGATTTTAGTGTAGTATTAGTGAAGTTTGATGCATGTGTCATGAAACCCTATATCTAGATCTAGATCTAGGATTTTGTTTTTTTTTCTTTTTCAAATTTTTCTTTATGTGACTAGGGTTTGCATGTAGGTGAATGTGTAAGATTTTAATTGTTGCTAATGTGTAAAATATCCTCTACCATGGCTACTAATTATCATTTAATATTTATTTTGATTCCTTTCTATAATGTGTGTTTTTAATTAGTTATGGATAAATAGGCCATTAATTAATTATCCTCTACCATGAAATTGGAATGGAGTTTGCATGAAAGGTAGTGGATGAAATATTAAATGTTGCTAATTGTTTTCTTTGAAATTGTTTATTTGAACCAATTAATTTATATTTTAAAATATTTATGCATTAATAGTCAATTAATTAACTATCCTCTACTACCATGGTGCGTGTCTCAGGTATATACAATTATTCTCGAGTAATATTCTTTCTTTGATTGTTTTGTTTCTATAAAATGGACTACAGGAACTCTTGGATGTATGGTTCATTAAGACACGACGCTCTTTTCCGTGATGAGGTGGACAAATTCATCAAAGCCGCAGAGAAGCATGCAGCGACGTTGAAAGAGAATAGTGACACGATTATTTGTCCCTGCAAAGATTGCAAGAACCTTATTGCATTTCGAGATGTGAGTACCATCAAAGAACATCTGATTAGGAGAGGATTTGTTCTGGACTATACAGTGTGGATTTATCATGGTGAAACAGTGGTTGTTGATGACAGCGACGATGATCTAGCTGATGAAGCTGAAACCCAAGCATACTTGTCCCGATTCATAGACGATCTTGAGCAACAAATGGATCATGACTATGGCAATCAACAAGGTGGTGGCTTTTGTAATCAACAAGGTGGTGGCTTTGGCAATGAACAAGGTGGTGATGATACTGGTGGTGCCAGCAATGATGGCGAAGCACGTGAGGGGATGCAGATGACGATGACAACTTGGACGAAATGCTTGGGGCCTTTGGACCAGAAATATTAGAAAAGAGCAAGAGAGGTCTAGAAAATCTTGAGAGGGTGACAAAAGCATCGAAGAAGACTGCGTATGATGCTGAGAAGGGTTGTCTGACATACTTCACACTGCTACGTTTTGTGCTTGAGCTACTCATCCTGAAGGCTAAGTACGGCTGGTTGGACTATAGTTTCGATGATCTGTTGTGCCTCATGTCACGGTTGCTCCCACGGCCGAACGCAGTTCCCGCCAACACATACCAAGCGAAGAAGGTTATAAGTCCACTCATATTGGGGGTTGAAAAATCCATGCATGCCCCAACCACTGTATCCTTTTTTGGCGTGGCACATCATTCGAGACTTTAGATACATGTCCTAGGTGTGGGGCTAGTTAGTACAAGAACAATGACCTTCAAAGTGGGGTGGAAGCCTCCACAGGAAAGAGGAAGAAGGGTGGGAAGAAGGTGGTGCAAGAATCTCAGCCCCCAAAAGAAACTCCATTAGGCAACGATGCAAATAAGAGAAGAATTCCTGCCCTAGTTATGTGGTACTTGCCAGTGACCGACCGCTTGAGGCGTATGTTCCTAAACCCTAAGGAAGCCGCACTGATGACATGGTGGGATGATGAGCGCAAGGTGGATGATGATACGATCGCACACCCGGCCGATTGTAGCCAGTGGCAAGCGTTCGATGCCAAGTACAAAGCAGAATTCAGTGATAACCCACGGAATGTACGGTTTGGCTTGAGCACCGATGGAATGAATCCCTTCAATGAGATGATGACCGACCACAGCACATGGCCAGTCATCTTGACCATGTACAACCTCCCAACGTATTTGTGTCAGAAGAGGAAGTACCTTCTCCTCACCATTCTTATCTCCGGCCCCAAACAACCAGCATTGATATAGACGTGTTCTTGGAGCCTCTGATGCAAGAAATGGAGAGGCTATAGAGGTATGGGGAGCCGATGTACGATGCGTTCCGGCGGGAGGACTTCATATGCAAAGCAATAATATTTGTTACTACCAATGATTACCCCGTGTTGTTTGCCCTGTCTAGATAGTTCAAAGGCAAGACTGGATGCTTAGTCTGTTTGGATGGTACTAAATGGGTGTTTCTAGATGGATCCAGGAAGATAGTTTACATAAGGAACCGGTGCTTCTTAAAGACAGGTCACAAGTACCATGGCAAATTGTACCTAAGATACTATGGCAACATCCCGGAGGATGAACCCCCTCCAGAGAGATGTCATAATGGAGAACATGTGTTCAGAATGGTCCAAAATATACACGTCGTCTATGGAAAGAAGAATCCGGATGTAACGATCAGAGATAGAAGCACACCTCCCATCGAAGGCGTACCATTCAAGAAGCAATCGATCTTCTTTTAGTACCTGCCTTATTGGCCAGACTTGGAGGTCCCCCATGCCATTGATGCGATGCACGTGCAGAAGAATGTCTTTGAGAGTCTCATGGCTACCTTGATGGACACGGGCAAGTCAAAGGATGGTCTCAGATCATGGAAAGACATGGTGTAGCTGAACATGATGCGGGAGCTTTGGCCGGTACAGCAAGATAATGGCAAGTACAGTCTTCCCGCGGCTAGCTTCAACCTAACCCTAGAGGAGAGGAGAGCTATATGCAATTTTCTTAGGGGGGGTCAGAGTGCCGACTGGGTTTTTGGCGAACCCGAAGAAGCTAGTGTCGATGAAGGACCTATCATTAACATACTGCAAGGCTCACGATTGTCATGTGATGCTGATAGTGTTCCTACCAATTGCAATCAGGGCTATAAAGCCAGAGTTCCTAAAGATGGCCATCACCCGCATGTGCTACTTCTTTTTGAAGATCTCACAAAAGACGATTCATAGGCAAGAGCTGAGTGACCTACATGAATTCATGGTGGAGACCCAGAACCAGCTAGAGATGTGTTTACCTCCCGCTTTTTTTGATATAATGGTACATCTTATGATTCACCTGGTTCATCAGATCGAGGCGCTGGGCCCTAGCTTCTTGCATGAAATGTGGTCCTACGAGCGGTTCATGTCGGTTCTAAGCCGATACGTGCATAACCGAACACACCCAGAGGGCTCCATGATAGAGGGTTACAATTCCAAAGAAGTCGTTGAGTGCTGCCAAGAGTGGCTAAAAGTACAGAGAGGGATTGGTAATCCCGATTCTCGTCACAAGGGAAGGCTAGCTGGGAAGGGCACAAGTGGAAGGAAAGTGTTCCTCGACAATGATTACAGAGAGATGAGTCGGGCGCATTACAGCGTCTTGCAGAGTATGGCAATGATGCAATCGTACATTAATGAACACATGTCTATCATTATGGCCGAGAGGATTGGCCGTTCAGATGATTGGGTCATGAAACAGCATAAGCAACGCCTGACATTATGGTTGAAGGACCATAACATACAGCCTGGAGAAACCATATATTCTATTACCATCAGTCGGTTGGCGGCCGAGCCATCGAAACAGGTGACGTCTTGGAATGCTTATGACATCAATGGGTACACATACTATACCGACACAAAGGACAGGAAATCTGTGAATCAGAAAGCGGCGTCCGAATAGAGGCTCTCGACGGAGTGGGGCGAAAGGTCCTGTACTTTGGCATAATTGAAGATATATAGGAACTTGACTATGGAAGGGATATAAAGGTGGCCCTGTTTCGATGCCGCTGGATCAAGCAACATCAATTCAATGAGATCGGACAGAGAGTCGTTGACCTCCAGAATGTAGGTTACCAGGATGACCCTTGGGTGCTTGCTGAACGTGTCGCGCAAGTCTTCTATATGCCCGACCCGCAAAGTAACCTCCCCCCAAAGAAGAAGACAAAGCACGTGGTGGCCTCCGGGAAACAACATATCATCGGAGTTGATGGCGTGGACGATGTTGAAGCTTACAATAAGTGCGATGAGATGCCGCTATTCACAGACTTTTGTAAGAAGATCGAGGCTGTGGAAAAGAACCTGCCCAAAGATGTATTGCCATGGGAACAAAAAGGTGTCAAAGGGAAAGTTGTCACGGTGGGCTAGCTAGTTTATGTAAGTGTGTCAGTGTTCGTAAGACTACATTCATGTATGTGTGTGTGAGACTGCATTTATGTATGTGTGTGTGAGACTATATTTATGTATGTGTGTGTGAGACTACATTTATGTATGTGTGTGTGAGACTACATTCATGTATGTCAGACTACATTTATGTATGTGTGTTTGAAACTACATTTATGTGTGTGTGTGTGTTTGAGACTATATTCACGTATGTTTGTGTGAACAATGTGTACTAAGAATTTATCAAATTATGAAATTACCAAAATAAAAGTTGTAGATCTCCATGAGTTATTCAACTTTGGTATTCATTACTTTTTCAGTTGAAATGATTTGGGGGTCCAAATTATGGTTTCAACTTGTCTTTTTTCAAATTTCAAAATTTGAAAGGTTCAAATTTAGTCAAATGACAAGATAACCAAAATAAAAGTTGTAGATCTTGATGAGTTGAATAACTTTTGTATTCATCACTTTTACATCTGAAATCATTTAGGGTTTAAAAATTTGGTTTGAACTTGTCAAATTTCAAATTTCAAATTTTAAAATGTGTAAAATATTATCACATCCAAGTTTGATCAAACTTAAATGCTGAAGCATGATTTTAGAAATTTTTAGGAAAAAAAACCATCACATTTGGAGTTAGTATGAGGGAGAACAACTAGTTACAAAATTTACCCACAGATTAAAAAGAGAAATCACACTGTTCTATATGATCCTTACCTGATCATAGTGAACAGTGTGATTTTTTTTTAATATGTGGGTCAACTTTGTAACTAGTTTTTCTTCCTCGTACTAACTCCCAATCTGATGATTTTTTTCCTAAAATTTTCTAAAATCATTCTCTATCAATTTATTTTGTTGGTTTTGTCAATATATACATATGAAAAGTTTGAGCAATTTAAATTTTGAATTTCAAAAAAATACAACTTCAGACAAGATTTTGGTACCCCAAATAATTTCAGCTGAAAAGTGATAAATACCAAAGTTGAATAACTCATCAAGATCTACAACTTTTGTATTGGTCATTTCTTCATATGACAAAGTGGTAATGACATTGTTCACAAATGTGACACATCTCTCGTAAGGTTTTATAAACTATATGAAACATGTGTAAGATTAGTGAACAATGTGTGTAAAGAATTTATCAAATTAAGAAATGACCAAAATAAAAGTTGTAGATATTCATGAGTTGAATAACTTTGGTATTCATCATATTTTATGTTAAAATCAATTTGGGTCTCAAATTTTGGTTCGAACTTGTTTTTTAAAATTTTAAATTTGAAAGGTTCAAATTTTGTTAAATGACAAGATGACCAAAATAAAAGTTGTAGATCTTCATGACCTCTACAACTTTGATGTTGATCAAATTTTTTTTGAGATCATTTGGTGTCTCAAAATTATTTTAGTAGTTTTGATTTTAATTTTTTAAAATTTAATTTTTCCCCCCATTTTTAAAGGTTCAATTTTGCAATTTAGCAGTGTAGACGATGAAGGAGCTTCAAGAGCATACACCCGTTCTGTGTGCTGATATCCTTGACCCCCGAACCTCCTAAATCTTTGGTGTTACACACTTGCTGCCAGGCTACCAAGCACCGAGCCGATGAGACATGGCCAGCGCGGTCACCAGCCCACATGAATGCCCGGCGTCTCTTGTCAAGCTGCTGAATCACTGACGGCGGTAATTGGAGTGAGCTCATGAAGTACACCAACTGGCTGTCCAGGACGGCGTTGATTAACACTGTCCGGTCCATGGGATTCAGCAGCTGTGCTTGCCAGCTTCCGAGGTAACGGTCAGCTTTCTGAATGTATGGCGTGTATGTTGCTGCCTGCAATTTTGCTGTTGACAGTGGAAGGCCAAGGTAGGTTTGGGGAAAACCCTCCTTCCTACATCCCAGGATGTTAATGCATTCCTGAACCACCTGATCATCCATGTGAATCGGAACAACAGTGCTTTTCATGTAGTTCATATGCAGTCCAGTCATTGCAGCGAATTGATCCAGCCGCTCCTTTAGAGCCGCCACCCCTTGAGTTTCTCCCTTTAGCACGATGAGCGTGTCATCGGCATACTGCAGAACTGTGCAAGGTGTTTCAGCCGTCACTGGGTGCGGTATTCTGCTGCCATCCTCCTTGATCAGGCGCTGCAGCGACTCGGCCACAAGAAGAAATAGATATGGGGAGATTGGGTCCCCCTGACGCAGACCACTCTTGCACATGATCCATGGCCCCGGACAGCCATTAACTAGGACTGCCGACTTGGAAGAAGCTAAGATGTCATGCATCCAGCCTATCCAAGTTTCACTGAAACCCCTTGCTCTCAGAACCCTGTGTTAAGTTTCGCTTTAGGTATATTCATCAGATCGGGATACTTAGCATAGTAGGAATAGATGTTCGGGTTTAACAGAGAGAGAGAGAGGAGTGATAGGTGGCAAACCATCAAATGCCGTAGTTGTCGAAGCTCCGGCCGGGGTTTCGTTGACGGACGCCATCTGCGCGCCGGCAGCGACGTTCGGTGGAGAGGGAGTCGGCGCTGTGGCGTCCTCGGTGGCGGCGTGCGCGTCGGGTGGCGTTGCCGGCGTCGGTGGTGCTTCCCGTCGCTGGCAGCGCCCCTTCTCAAGATCGGGTCTAGGGTTAGGATGTCGGTGGGGTGACTGGCGGCGCGGTCAACCTCGTACTGCGAGCCCCGGCCCCCACCTTTCCTTTATAGCGCTGTGCGACGGGGGCCCACCAACCATGTAGGGTTGGGCGCCCCCGATCAGGGCGCGAGAACAAGGCCCAGTTAGGCCGGGTGGGAGATCAATCCTAACATTCTCCCCCTTGATCTCTCATCTATTCTTCGTTCTTCAATTTCATACTCAAAACTTTCAATTCATATTTTTCTTGCTTCCATCCTATTTCATTACAGATTAGTGCATAGAACTGTCCCATCGTCACAGCAATTAGTGCCGTTAGACTAACAGCTACAATACACTTCTCCGTTTTGAAATATAAACTTTCTTTGGGCCCTTCGTATGTTCGGGTATCATAGGCTTTCCCTTAAACCCATGCCGGGTGTTTTCTGAACACGTTGGGTGGTAAGCCCTTTGTGAGCGGATCCGCGAGCATTTTCTCTGTACTTATATGCTCAAGATTTATTATATGATCCCGAACTTTATCTTTCACAACATATTACTTTATGTCAATGTGTTTGGCAGCACCACTTGACCTATTATTGTGAGCGTACTGTACCGCTGGATTGTTATCACAATACAATCTCAATGGTTCATTTATATCATCAATCATTTTCAATCCGGGTATGAATTTCTTCAGCCAATTCACCTGCCCCGTTGCCTCATAGCATGCTACAAACTCGGCATATATTGTCGAGGATGTAGTTACGGTTTGTTTGGAGCTTTTCCACGATATAGCCCCTCCTGCGAGAGTAAATATATATCCTGACGTGGATTTTCTTTCATCTCCCGCATAATCAGAATCTGAATACCCCTCTATCTGCAGGGAATCAGATCTTCTATACGTAAGCATGAGGCCTTTCGTACCCTGCAAATAACGCAGGACTTTCTTCACTAATTTCCAATGTTCAATTCCTGGATTCTTTTGATATCTGCCAAGTAACCCGGTAACAAAAGCTAAATCAGGGCATGTACACACTTGAGCATATTGTAAACTTCCAACAGCTAAAGCATACGGTACCGCTTTCATTCGGTCAATTTCATATTGGTTCTTGGGACACTGATGTTCTCCAAATCTATCGCCCTTGACTATAGGAGCAGGTGAAGGACTGCACACATGCATACTAAATTTCTTCAGGACCTTTTCTATGTATGCCTTTTGCGATAATCCTAGAACCCCTTTTCTCCTGTCTCGGTGAATCTCTATTCCCAAAACGAACGAGGCCTCACCGAGATCTTTCATATCAAAGTTTGAGGACAAGAATTTCTTCGTTTCCATTAGTAGATTGATATCACTACTAGCAAGCAAGATATCATCCACATACAAAATTAGGAATATGTACTTTCCATTCTTGAACTTTGCATAAACGCAATTGTCCTCAACATTTTTTTCAAACCCAAAACCTTTTATCGTTCTATCAAACTTCAAATACCACTGTCTTGAAGCTTGTTTCAATCCGTAGATTGATTTCTTCAGGCGACATCCTATATTTTCCTTTCCTTTTACGACAAAACCTTTCGGTTGTGCCATATAAACATTTTCTTCCAAATCCCCATTTAGGAAAGCCGTCCTTACATCCATTTGATGTAACTCCAAATCATAGTGGGCTACAAGTGCCATTATAATTCTAAAGGAATCTTTACATAAGACTGGAGAAAACATCTCATTGTAATCAATCCCTTCTCTTTGCGTGAAGCCTTTCGCCACAAGTCGCGCTTTAAATCTTTCTATATTCCCTTGGGAGTCATATTTCGTTTTGTAGACCCATTTACAGTCTACTGTTTTGGCTCCTTTAGGAATATTTTCTAAGTCCCAAACTTTATTGGTACTCATTGATTTCAATTCATCTTCCATGGCCTTAAGCCACTTTGATGAGTGGTCGCTTCTCATGGCTTCTTCAAAAGAGGTGGGATCATCCCCCATCTGACATTCTTCTGTTTCATAAACTTCATAGTCATCAGTAATAGCTGATCGTCTTATTCTTTGAGACCTTCTAGGTGCCTTCAGCACTTGTTACACATTTGGCTGTTGTTGTTCTTCCTCATGTGCAACATTTGGTTCTATAGTTTCCTCAAGGATAGGTTCCTCAAGGACAGGTTCCTCATGTTCATTCATTGTCGCTATGGGAGAACTTGCAACAGGTGTTGGCACTACAGTGTCCTGCACTGTCGGTGCAACAGCAGCAGATAGCGTGAAGAATGGTTCTTCAACCATCGGAGTGGGTACATGTACCCGCTTCTCCTATAGGCTGATTTCTCGTGCTACCACGCTCCCCCTGATCATGTTATCCTCCAAGAACACAGCGTGTCTTGTTTCTACAATCTTCGTATGTCTGTCAGGACAATAGAAGCGATATCCTTTCGATCTTTCTGGATAGCCAATAAAATGGCAGCTGACTGTCTTGGAGTCTAACTTTCCTATGTTTGGGTTAAACACTTTTGCCTCAGCTGGACAGCCCCACACACGCAAATGGTTAAGTGAGGGTTCCCTTCCTGTCCATAATTCATACGGTGTTTTAGGCACCGATTTACTTGGTACTCGATTAAGTATGTGAATGGCGGTTTTCAGTGCCTCCATCCATAAACTAATCGGTAATGTGGAGTAACTCATCATGCTTCTTACCATATCCATTAAGGTACGGTTACATCTTTCAGCCACTCCATTCTGCTGAGGCTCCCCCGGTGTGGAGTACTGAGCAACTATGCCATTTTCCTGTAGGAACCTTGCAAATGGTCCAGGAATTTGGCCATATGGGGTATGTCGCCCATAGTACTCTCCACCTCGGTCTGATCGTACTATCTTGATTTTCTTATTGTGCTGATTTTCAACTTCAGCTTTAAATATTTTGAATTTATCCAATGCTTCCGATCTTTCTTTAATTGGATAAATATTACCATAACGAGAGTGGTCGTCTGTGAATGTTATAAACGAGTCATAACCATCCACACTTTTCACAGGAAAAGGACCACATATGTCTGTGTGGATTATTTCTAAAATTCCTGTGCTTCGTTTGGCATCTTTCTTAATTTTCTTGACATACTTTCCTTTAATGCAATCAATACATTGTTCTAAATCTGAAAATTCTAAGTGCGGGAGAATTGATTCCTTAACCAATCGTTCCATTCTCCCCCTCGAAATATGGCCCAAGCGATAATGCCATAATTTCGAAGAGACAGTATCAATTCTCTTCCGCTTCTTAGTTACATCTGCAGACGGGGAATCATTCACATTCTCATCACATACATTGTTCGCATTCTCAGCAAGAGATAATAAATAAAGCTTGTCTTGTCGGAGGGCAAGACCAACACATTTATTATTAACCAGTATCTTACACTTGCCATCACCAAAATGGCAATCAATTCCATCATCATCAAGTTTCGAAACACTTATCAAATTTCTACGCAAAGAGGAAACATAAAGTACTTCTTTAAGTCTAAGTACAAAACCATTATTCAATTCTAAAGAAAAATCTCCAATGGCTTCAACATTGGCTTGCACTCCATTTGCAACTTTAATCGTTCTTTCTCCTCTTTGCAAGGTTCTCGTCCCACTTAACCCCTGTAAGGAATTGGCAACATGAGTAGTTGCACCTGAATCAACCCACCAAGTGGATGTATCATAACATAAATACAGGGATTTATCTATAAATGTAATAAATTCATCACCTTTCTTTAGCAGAGATTTCAGGAAGTCTAGACAATCCCTCTTGTAGTGTCCCTTCTTGAAGCAGTGCTTGCACTGATCTTTTTCAGCTCCACCATACTGCTGATTCTCAGAATCCTAGGGTTTCTTTCTCTGTGAATTGGAGGAAGAGATCTTATCCCACTTAGGTTTCCCTTGTGGTTTAGAATTCTTGCCATTAAAGTTCTTTCTGTTGTTATCCTTCACAAAATGAGTAGATTCACCTTGTGAGGACTTTATCCTCTCCTCTTCTTGAGCACACGTTGAGATGAGTCTTTCTATGCCCCATCTTTCAGGCTGCATATTGTAATTCACAATAAAGATGTCATATTCTTTCGGCAAAGAAGCAAAAATCAAATGAATCAGGAAATCCTCCTCCTTCAAATTCATTTCTTTTAGCTTAGATGCCGTAGTGTTCATCTTCAAAATGTGCTCTCTTATGCTACCACCAGTGAATTTCTCATTCACAAGCTTCTTAATCAGTGAACTTGCTGTGGCCTTGGTAGACCCAGTAAACTGACTCTTGATTTTCTCAAGATATTCTTTGGCAGTAGCACATTCAGGGATTGAGCCCCTTATCTGATCTTCTATGGTGGCCTTGGCCACCAACAGGCACTTGCGGTTGGAGAGAGTCCATTGCCTATGTTCAAGGTCATATTTCATTCTTATTTCAGCATGATCACGCTTTCGAGAAGCGAAATCAGCGTCAGATTCATTGTCACCTCTCACCGGGTCCTCTGGCTCAGTAGGACACGGTGAGGTGATGGCAAAATCGACCTCTCACAACGCAAGTTCCAATTCATACTTCTCCCGCCACACACGGTGATTGGTTCCATTGAGTGTCGGGATGTTGGCAATGTTCACAATGCATTTGCCTCCTGAAATCACACCAGAGTAAGTAAGAAACATTTATACATAAAATTCCATGCTTTAACTCAACGTTGGTCAAATTAAAACTTATAATTCATCAATGCAAACATTTTACATCACCATTGGGCAGAAGTAAAATTAATGCACAATTTCTCATGGTTCAAAAATTATAATATTGTTATTAACAACGTTGGTCAGAAAATAACAGTATCATAATAGCATCAAAATTATCAGAAATTCATTTCTCTTAGAATTAAATTATCCCGTTGGTTCAAATTTAATCAAAGAGGACAATAATTATCATGCACAGCGGAAACATTAATAATCTTTTCATATTATTATTTTCCAGAAGCACTAAAAATTCATTGTTTTCTGAGCAAAGTATCGTTGGATAAAATTTGCACAGAAAATTATATCAAAATCATTCAAATTCAGCAAAATATGCATTTAAATTACTCCTGGAAAATAATAACAAAATTTCATTTTTCTTCCTTCTTTCATTTCAGCCCAGCGCGGCCCAAAACGCGCTGAACCCGGCTCGGCCCAGCGGTCCTCGCGCGCACAGGCCGCACCCAGGCCGCAACCTGGGCCTGGGCCGGCAAAGCGCCTCGGCAGCGCACTCCCGCCTGGGCCTCGAGTTGGCCTAGCGCATCTCGAGCGTCCGTCTCGATCCGACGGCCAGACGCACGTTTCGCGCGGATCAAAAACGTCGCCGCGGCCGACGCCCTGGAAACCCTAGCGCATTCTTCTCCTCCCCTTTCTCACTCTTCGCTCTTTCTCAGCCGCAGCGATGACCGCAGCCATCGAGCAGCCGCAAGCGAGGAAGGCAGAGCGGGCAGCCATGGCGAGCCTTGGCGCCGTCGCCGGCCCCCTCGCCGGCGCGCGTGCTCCCCAACGGGTGAGCACGCCGCCGTCGAGCGGCCTGGCCGCGGCGCTTCCATGGCCGAGCCCGGCGAGCCAGCGCCCCCAGCTCGGCTTCTTCTCCAGCGCCGGCGAAAAAGCCGGTTTGGCTCTTCTTCTTCCGCGCCGGTGAAGGTTCATCCGACGAACCCTAACCCTAATTTTTCCCCTTTCTGATTTTGAGTTTGTTCTTTTCGGTTTTATCCGAATGGGGAAAACTAGGGTTAGGGTTAGGGTTCGTTCTTGCCGATTCGATTTCTTTGCTTTTTATTTCTTTCTTTTCGTTCATCCGAATGGAAAAACTGGGATTAGGGTTAGGGTTCGACCCTTCTTCTTTCTTCTTCCCCTTTTCTCTCTTTCGGATTTGCGTCTAGGGTTCTCGGAATCCGACCCTCCCCTTTTCCCTTCTTCAATCCCTTCTTCAGATTTGATTTTTTTGGGGAATTAGGGTTAGGTCTTAGGGTTCGGTTTTCTATTTTCTTTCTCGATCCGCATCAGATCGGTCGGATTCACTTCCCCGATCTGATTTCTTGTCGAACCGTGGCTCCGGTACCATTGTTAAGTTTCGCTTTAGGTATATTCATCAGATCGGGATACTTAGCATAGTAGGAATAGGTGTTCGGGTTTAACAAAGAGAGAGAGAGAGAGGGGTGATAGGTGGCAAACCATCAAATGCCGTAGTTGTCGAAGCTCCGGCCGGGGTTTCGTTGATGGACGCCATCTGCGCGCCGGCAGCGACGTTCGGTGGAGAGGGAGTCGGCGCTGTGGCGTCCTCGGTGGCGGCGTGCGCGTCGGGTGGCGTTGCCGGCGTCGGTGGTGCTTCCCGTCGCTGGCAGTGCCCCTTCTCAAGATCGGGTCTAGGGTTAGGATGTCGGTGGGGTGACTGGCGGCGCGGTCAACCTCGTACTGCGAGCCCCAGCCCCCACCTTTCCTTTATAGCGCTGTGCGACGGGGGTCCACCAACCATGTAGGGTTGGGCGCCCCCGATCAGGGCGTGAGAACAAGGCCCAGTTAGGCCGTTGGGCCTAACTGGTGGGAGATCAATCCTAACACCCTGAACAGCCCTTCCCAATTGCAAAATCCAATTTGAGGACCAAAGCTGGCAGCCTTCTCTTGTGACAAACCTGAACAAGCTCGGTTGCATAAACAAAGGTTTCAGATCCCCCTAATGAAGCCCGTGTGATTCTGGTCTATCAGTGCTGGGATTTCTTGCTGCAGACGCCTTGTGAGGACCTTGGCAATGATCGGCTGCAATTCTGCAGACAAATCGGCCGGAACACATCCACTGTGACCGCGCCGGGCTTCTTGGGGATGAGAACCATGTGTGATCTGTTGATTCGCTCCAACTGTGCTTCCTGTTGATGGAAGGCAAACATGAGCGCCATTATTTGATCCTTCACCGTACTCCAGGCCGCTGAAAAGAAAGCCGGTCCGAAGCCGTCAGGCCCCAGGGCGCTATGCCAGTTCATGGACAGCAGCGCCTGCTTTGTTTCTTCTTCTGTGAACGGCGCCGTGAGAGAGTCACCGGGTTTGTGCGATCCATCATACAAACTGCTGAGATCCATTGGTGCAGAGGTGCCCGGCTGCCCGATGATGGATTTGAAGTATGCTGTTAACGCCGCAACTTTGCCTTCATGGTTGACGATGTCAGCACCATCAACCTGCACCAAGCAGATGGCGTTGTGACGTAGGCGTGCAGTTGCCTGGGCATGGTGGAGAGCTGTGTTCGTGTCGCAGTTGTTAGTTTTAAACTCCATGCTAACTGCACATTTGCTATTATGAGATGTTTATTTACAAGCAACAAAAGCAATTAATAATTTGTCAAAGGAGTCATCTGTTCTTGCCACCTTAATTGACGATCACCATTTGTTTCGGCCGGCCAAGTGGTCATCTGTTCTTGTCTTTTGCACGACATCTCTATGGAGCAAGCTAAGGGCACAGCAAGAAATATAATCTTTAATCTCTCCTTTATTATATCAGACATACTACCAGTATTAGAAATTAAGGTGGCTGCATATAAATTTACAGTTGCTGTAAATGATGCTATTAGATAGCACACTCATGCTTGTACTACTAGTACTACTACTACTACTAGTACTACTAGTACTACTACTTGTACTACTAGTACTACTACTTCTACCACTAGTAGTACTACTTATATTACTTTTTTCTTGCATCTCTTAGAACAAGGCATGAAATGTCGCGAACATCAAAGAGTGCATCCCGATGCCCCATGAAGGATGAGCAGCCATCCCATGAAGAGCAAGAACTAGATGACCAGCTTACTCAGGAGCAGTTCGATAACGAGTTAGAAAAGGGTCTAGAAGTGATGCTTACTCAGGAGGATCTTGTCGATGATGAGGATCCAGTGGGGGAGCCCAGGGAAGAGAAGGCGGAGAGGATGCCCAAGGCGAAGAAGGGGATGATGATGACGACACCTCATCAGGGGGATATGTAAGTCCCGAGGATCCTTTCCCACAAGAACCCAGACGGAGGCCAACGGAGGACGAGTTGGACAAGGATTTTGATCTGAACGACGAGGTACGGATAAAGCCTTAGTAGCTTGTAAATTTGGCTAATGCTATGGCTTTATGTTACCTCTGCTAACACTTTTGACCTGCCGGATACAGAGGTCGTCCCTACTCAACCTTTGAAAAGACGACGTCGGCCTCTGGCTCGTCTTGCCGGACAATACGTAGCGGGGCAAAGGAGATCAGAGGAAGGAGCCACATATACTCACAATGAGGCCTCCGCTCCACAACCTCAGGACACAACCACGACTGAGACTGCCCAGCCAAAGAGGAAACGAGGGGGGATTAGAAAGCCAAACCAATATCACGACATGGCATGCTATGTGATAACGGAGGTCAGGGCAGACGGGCAGATCCTTGAGCCATATACATACAGGGCAAAATTCCGTAATCACATCGGGTTTGTAGTTAGAGATAAGTTGAACCCAGCCATCCATGGCTGGAATCTTGTACCTATGAGCCAAAAGGTAGACCTATGGGAGAAGCTGAAGCAGAACTTCAGGTTTCCGGAGGGAACGCACGAGTTGGTATAACAAAATGCTTTTAAGATAATGGGACAGAGCTTCCGACGTTGGCGGTCGGATCTGAACAAGAACTTTATCCAACAGAAGTTAACTCCTTTCCACGAGTATGGCAACATAACTCCTAGTCAATGGGAGGAGCTCGTGGCTGAGAAGACTTCAGAGGCATCATTGGCCCTCAGTGCCCATAACAGCGAGCAGGCGAAGAAGAACCAACACTACCCTCGTCTAGGCCCTGGTGGCTATGCTGGCAAGCAAGAGGTCTTTAGGAAGATGGACGCAGAGGCCGAAGCTGTCGGGAATACGGAGGTGCCGAAGTTGAAGCCACGCCTTAAACAATAGATATACGCAAGGAGTGTTGATTCATCCGGTAGTAGCCTCAAGTTTGCTAAGCCAGAGACCGGAGAGGTAGTATCAAAGATACTGAAACTTGCTGAAGACAAGGAGAAGGGCGCATTCAACCCTTCCAGAGAGAGGGACGAGCTTACCGTTGCCTTAGGAAACCCCGAGCACACAGGACGCACCCGGGGGCTAGGGAAGAGGATGTCCTGAAAGCACGGATTCATAGAGGAGATGCACATGTATAAGAAACATGGCAGAGACCGAGAGTCTAATCTTGAGCGCCAAGTGAAGGCTCTAGTTGAAAAGATGTTGGTGGAGAAAGGACTGTCTACGATGGAGCCACAAACACCAATGGGGCCGCCCGGAGAACTGGCGGTAGTTGGCAGCCCTCCGGATGTTCCCAGCAGTCAAGGTTCCAATGCAACCAGAACCCCCGTCGATCGCATACGGGCGCTAACTAGTTGCAAATTGGTGGTTCTGTTGGGCAGGCAAAACATGATCATTGAGGTGGCAACGGGCATGGCACATCCTTCGGGAGGCACGTGGCACAATAGGGACATCCCGTAGGACTACACTCGGGTCGAGGTGCATACCGTGAAGCCCGAGTTCATGACTTGGAAGATAGAACACCCTACTCCCGAGGGGCTCATGTTACTCGGAGATGTCATGAACCAGTTCATCCTCTGGCATAGACGGGACATTGTATTGACCGAGTCTTCGCCAACTCCGACTGAAGTTCATCCTCTGGAGTGACCCGTCGAGGACGGGGAGGTATACTCACCGGCCCATGACCATGACCACCACATGCTAGAGACTTCTCCACCTCATACCGAGCAAGGGCATGATGACATGCCACATCCTTCTCCACCTCGTACCGAGCATGGGCATGATGACATGCCACGTCCTTCTCCAGCTCGTACCGAGTAAAGGCATGATGAGATGCAACATCCTTCTAAACAAGCACAGCCGATACATGAACAATAAGTGTCTCATGAACAGCAATTGCCTCATAAACAGCCGATACGTGAAGAACAAGTGGCCCCTAGAGCAGGTGATGCACAAGTTGACAAGGACGTGCCCGAATGGGAAGCTCAAAACAAAATCCCAATCAAGATAAGGACATCATATGTGGGCATTAATGACGTCTCGTCGGTGCACAAGTGGATGGCCCATGACCAGTTCAAGTCTAAGAACCAAGTAAAAGAATTCAGAGCACCAGCTTCTGAGGAGGGCACCACTAGCAAACTGTACAAAGGGTTTAACAAGTATCCAGCTGTTGATAACCTCAAATGGTCAAATGATTGCCCGGATAAATATGAAAAAGGCAAGAACTTCCTACCAAACCGAGTCATACAATGCTTGCCACGTGGAATGAGAATGTTCCACGATTGGTACTTGCGTGCTCAGATAACAGAACTAGAAATCTTACAAGCATGGATCCCTACCGGCACATTTGGATCCCCAGGTGGACAAATTGCCATTGAGTTTAGGGATATCCAGGCATGCTTCCACCTCGGACGAATGGAAATGAATCTAATTCGTATTTGGTGCCTGTAACTCCTTGCCCTCTCGATATGATATGAATGTAATGTTTTAATTTTGTTGTAACTAACCCGCACCGTGATTTGTAGAATGCAAGCAGACTTTGTGAAAAAGAGGTCAGCTCTGAAACACGGGTATATAGACCTTTCACCTATAGCATCAACAAATTTTAATTACCCTAAAGAGTGGAAACTAGATTGCAAAGAACTAGGAGCTGGAAAGACACTTAAGGAGAAAGAGGACATCAGGAACAAGAAAATATTGGAAGAGTCCCTCAAGGTTGCGGCATACATTGCCCTATGTTTTAAAAATCTCCAACAACACGATAATATATGGATACCATATCACTTCAAGTAAGTTCGACTGTATACTTAGCTTTGTTCAATATACTTTGTTCGATGCAAAAGAGCTTATGTGTTCCTTCTATGACTAAATTCATGCAGCGATCACTGGATTTGCATAGGCGTCTGGCTCTCACATAGCATGGCATGGGTCTTTGATTCAGCGGATTTCCCAGTCGAGACATACAAAGACTTCATAGCGATTGTCAAGACGTATACATATTGACAATCCTCATTTTAGCTACTATGTTTGTATACATACTTGTAAGGTTCAATGTGAGATACTAACAAGTTATATTTGCTAAAACCATTGGAACAGGGCATTCAGGCACTATGTCTAGGAACATAAGGGGAGGCATCATCCAAATAGGAAGGAAAAGTTGTATGTCAAAACTCTATGTGCGGTAAATGTCATTTACTTTGGCACTCCATATATTACGTTTCTGTCAATAGCATTACTTAACATCTCCATATGCAAAACACAAAGTGCCCCAAGCAGAAGCCTGGGAGTCTACATTGTGGATACTACACATGTATTATGATGAGTACCATCGGTGGCTACAACAGAAACCCCAATCTAGTAAGTTTGAACCTCTTCGCTCGTAGTATGAAGAGTTCACATATGTTGTGATATAGTAAACCTAAACTTGTTCTCTTGTAGTTGGAGAAAGATAAAGACACGAGAAGGAACCCATACAAGGATGACGAGCTCTTAGAGATGGAAGGCGACCTTTGCAACTTCATAATGGACTAGATTGTGTACCATAAAGGCACTTACCATCATCTTCTTTTCGACTTAGGTAGTAATCCTCTATACCAACACCTTCGGGAGATTGATAGGCTAGCCCTAGGCCGTTGATGACAATGTGGACTTGTGGTATGGTTTGGATCAGACTTTGGATGTATATATGTATATTTGTGGCGATCAGATTCAAATTTGAATTTTATATATATATGTGTGGTCAGATTTAAATTTGAATTATTTATTTTTTTGCTGGAAAATCCACTGTAGGGGCGGTTCTTGATTGAACCGCCCTTACAAATACACACAGTAGGGGTGGCTGGTGATACAGCCGCCCTTATAGAAGTCCACTACAGGGGCGGCTGATATTACCAGCCGCCCTTACAGATGGCACTGTAGGGGCGGCTGAAAACACCAGCCGCCCCTACAAAGGCACACTCTGTAGGAACACCCTGGGAAGGGCGGCTGGCGCAGCCGCCCCTATAGAGGCTCTAGAGCCGCCCCTACAGTTAACTTCTGTAGTAGTGTATGGCAAACGCCATGTTCATATAAATGTTGATTGGTGAGTCCTCTTTCACGTTGTAGTCCACCAGCGTCGCGTCGAGCTTATCCATCCACCTCTTCACGTCCGGCGGGCTGTCGGCGTCGCTGACCTTTAGCTCCTGCATGGCCAGCGGGTAGCGCCGCCTGCGCTGCACCTCCTCCATGAGGCTGGCCACCTTATCCTCGACCTCCACCAGACCACCACCATCACCATCTCCTTCCCGCCTCCGTCCATCCTGATGTAGTCCATCATGGAGATCCACATCCGCTTCTGGCCAGGGTAGGCCAGCTTCAGCACGGATGGGTTGGGGAACCGGTCGTCGTCGACGCAGAATCCCATGTTCCTAAGCGTATCCCTCTTGAGCCTGTTATAGCCCGAGTGGGTGTAGTACATGGGTATAGGAGCCAGGTAGGTCGGCACCATTTTGTTCTCCGCCAGCGTCCCGAGGGTGTCGTAGTAGAAGCATGTCGATGGGGAACACTACGGGCCCCCCATAGACCGTACTATAGGGAAGTGGGCCTTGGTAACAAAGCCCATAGCCCAATCACCAAGAAGAGCATGGAGCAAAGCAACGTGCAAGACCAAAACTCCAATTCGGACTATACAAGGAAAGGCGCCCGAAGCATAGCTTAGGACTCTGACCTTGTATCCGAGTAGAACACAAACAACTCCTCTCAGCACCTGGACTATAAAGGGTTGGTGAGGATATCCCTTGTAAAGGACGGAACACACCCAATACTCAAAGCAATACGACGCAAACAGGCTAACGCCGAACTGGACGTAAGGTTATTACTCGACCAAGTCGAGGGCCTGAACCAGTAAAAATCATGAGTCTCTTTGCGTAACCGCCGAGTTCCACTATTCGTCGAAGCCTGAACAACTGTCCCGGGTACCCCCGTGGCAGGCTATCGGTGGTAAAACATCGACAGCTGGCGCGCCAGGTAGGGGCTTTCGACGAATTTTTTCTCGAGAGCTCGGCGGATCTCGACCTCAAGATGGCTTTTTCGGTGGGAACAACCTTCGTCTTCGGATCCTAGATCTATGAGGCTGACGGCGACGGCAAGCTACGTACCCGTCTCCGAGAAGAAAAAGAATTCGACGACAAAGTTGAATATGAACTCACCGAGAAGATGACGAAACTTTCAACTTCGGATCCAACTCAGAATGAAGAAGGAAGCGGATACGAAACCGACTCTGAGAAAGGGATACAACCCGACTCCAAAACAATCTTCACAGCGAAAGAGCCAAGCCTAATTGGACTCGGATACGCAACAACAATCGTGAAGGAATACAACCCATATGACTCCAAAAAGAACTCGGGAACATACGGACTATACAACACGGCATCAATCTACCAACACTTTACCCAAGACAAGATGAACTTAGCAAGAAAAATACTCCTGGAGGGAGCACAAGAAGGGATGATCATGACAGTTACCCCACAAGACTGTGTGGTGCATTGGCCAGGTTCTTTCACCTCAAGCAAAGCCCAGACTAGCACATACACTGAAGAACTACCTTATCAAGAGGGAAAAGAACTCGGATCCAGCTCAGAAACTACCGATAGCTCAACCAAACGAAGGATGAAGTACCATACAAGAAGAGCTCGAAAGAGGTACACTATATACATGGTGGAGCAGTTAGAACAACCTTTGGAACTACCACAGATACCAGATATAAAATCTTCAGATGAATCAGAAGGCAACATCTCGCCGAATGAGAAAAGCAACATCAACGAAAATGATTAGCTAAGGCTAGCAAGACTAAAGAAGAATAAATTGAAGGCTGCAAGAAGGAACAGGGCTAAACAAAGGAAGCAAATCTAGAATAAGTACAAGGCGGAACTAATGGAATACAACAGAAAGAAGGCGGAAAGAGAAGCCACAAAAAGTACAAAAAAAAGAAAGAATTGAAGAATTAACAAAGGAGTTGCACACCCTCACGAATAACGGAAAAACAAAGGAAGATCAGAAGAAAGAAGTTGGGGGATCAGAAAAACAACCCGACGAAGAAGTTCCACAGGAGCCACAAGGAGAGCAACCACCCAAAAAATCAAGTTTTCAAAGGCTAGGACCACTGGAGAGTGCTGATGTTAATGGAAGGCAGGAACATTACTTAAAGCAACAAGAAAGAGGCAAACCAGAATTGAGCCAACACTACCAAGAAATATCAAGAAGACTTGACAAAGAAGATGACTACGGAGAGTCCGAGTTTAAAGAAGACATGTCTTATTACAGAAGGGCAAGATCGCCAGACTACGGAAGAACAAAACCATACGACAGATTCCCTTGTTTCACAGGAAGACTACAAACATTGAAACTACCACACAAATTTAAACCAGCAAATCATTCCAAGTACGATGGCAAAGTAGAACCAAGACAATGGCTTAGAGTTTATTCCCAATCTATTGAGTTAGCCGGAGGAGATGACGACATCAAGGCTCTATTTTTACCAATGGCCCTCGAAGCAATGCCACTACAATGGTTTGACAAATTGAGGCCAAGATCAATCAGATATTAGGAAGACTTGCAAGAAGCTTTCTGCAACAACTTTGCAGGCATTATTACCCATCCAATGACCACAGCCGAGTTGAAAGGAGTAAGGCAAAGGAGAGGAGAAAGTCTAAGGGAATACTATAGAAGATTCGGAGAATTCAGGGCTCAAGTCCATGACATTACCGACAGAGAAGTGATAGAAGCCTTTGTGGAAGGAATCTTAGCAAACTGGCAATACAAAGACTATTTCAATGAGAACCCAAGAACAAATGAAGATTTCAAGAGGGTTGTTGAAAAGCTGATTTCATCAGAAGAAAGAGCCTGGCATCAGTTTGCTAGGGACAACCCAGAAAATAGAAGACCTAATTATAGACAGCAAGACAAAAGGCCGAGGCAGGACAACATGGTGGCAACCACAGACAACAAGAGAAGATATAATGACAACAGCAACGGTGGCGATTACAATGGCAACTACAACAATAACAACAACAGTAACAACAGCGGGTACAATAGTAATAGCAACTATCAGAGCAACAACTACCGAGGAAGAGCACCAGAAAACATAGAGAACATGCCATGTCACATACACCCAGGAACCAGACACAAGTTAGTTGAATGCAGCACTTTTCAGCGGCAACTCATGAAGAGAGAAAACAGGAATCAAAACAACTTGGAGAAAAAGCAAGAAGAATCCAAGAAGGAGGAAAAGAAAGATGAAGGAGATTATCAAGAACCCAAACACCAATTAGCAGTAATATTCTCAGGTGTTCCTAACACACGAAGTAAAAGGCAAGAGAAATTAGCTCACAGAGCCATCATGGCAGCTGAACCAGCCACCCCAAGGTATCTAGATTGGTCAGAGTACCCCATCCACTTCACAAGAGAAGACCAATGGACCAGTGCAGCAAACGCAGGATGCTACCCATTGGTACTAGGTCCAACTATCGTAGGAGTGGCAGTAACTAAAGTACTCATCGACGGAGGAGCCGGGCTCAACATAATTTTTGCAGATACTCTCAGAAGGATGAATCTAAATTGTGAAGGACTAATGACACCAACAAGCACACCATTCTATGGAATTGTACCCGGCATAGCAGCTATGCCACTCGGACAGATAACCCTACCAGTCACCTTTGGCACACCAGACAAATACAGGACGGAATTCATCAAATTCAAAGTTGTAGACTTTGAATCATGCTACCACGCAATACTTGGGAGATCAGCTTTAACAAAATACATGGCAGTGCCACACTATCCATACCTACTACTCAAAATGCCAACAACAAAGGGCGTATTATCATTGAAAGGAGATCTAAAGAAAGCACATGATTGCAACGTACAAGCAGTACAAATATCCAAAAGATTATAAGACATAAAGGAAGGAAAGGAGATTGCAATACTAGCCAACGAAATGAACCCGGATGAGATTCAAATACCGGCTAAGAAGCCAAGCAACTTTGCACTACCAAAAGAAGCCGCTACCAAGACTATTGACTTGTTGACTAGTGACCCGGAGAAGACGGCAATCATCAGTGCAAATCTTGATCCCAAATAAGAACTCGCGCTCACCAACTTTCTTCGGGACAACAAAGATATCTTCGCTTGGAAGCCGGCCGACATGCCAGGGGTCCTAAGAAAGTTGGCTGAGCACATAATTGATGTGAACAAAGGGTCCAAACCCGTTAAGCAGAAGCTACGAAGATTCGCTCCAGATAGAAAAGCAGCAATCAAAAAAGAGATCACCAAGCTCATGGCAGCGGGATTCATCAGAGAAATAATCAACCCGGATTGGCTTGCCAACCCGGTCCTAATTGAGAAGAAGAATTCAAAAGAATGGTGCATGTGCATTGACTACACAGACCTCAACAAACATTGCTCAAAAGATCCATATGTTCCTCCAAGGATTGATCAAATCATCGACTCAATAGCAGGATCAGCTCTATTATCCTTTCTGGATTGCTATTCAGGCTATCATCAAATATCTCTAAGAGAAGAAGACCAAAGCAAGACATCGTTCATTACACCATTTGGGGCATATTGCTACAAATCAATGTCTTTTGGGCTAAAGAATGCAGGAGCAACATATCAAAGAGCAATTCAAACTTGTTTAGGGAATCAAGTCGGAAGAAACGCAGAAGCATACATTGACGATGTGGTAATCAAGACAAAAGAACCCAGATCATTGATAGAAGACCTCGAGGAGACTTTCAAGAATCTAAAAGCATGGCAGTGGAAGCTAAACCCCACAAAGTGTGTTTTTGGGGTCCCATCAGGACAACTACTCGGATTTCTAGTCAGCAACCGAGGAATTGAAGCAAGTACAAAGCAGGTTAAAGCCATTATGGATATGAAACCTCCAAAGAAAGTTAAAGACATACAGAAGCTTACAGGATGCATGGCAGTACTAAACAGATTCATCTCCCGACTAGGAGAAAAAGGCTACCTTTTTTCAAATTATTGAAAAAGACAGGAAATTTTGAATGGACAGAAGAGGCAGAAGAAGCATTCCAAAAGTTAAAAGAATACCTGGCATCATCACCAGTAATGACACCACCAAAAGGCAAAGAGGACATGATGCTATACATTATAGCAACCAAGAACATTGTCAGCACAACAATTGTGGTTGAGAGAGAAGAACCCGGACATGCTTACAAAGTGCAGAGACCAGTCTACAACATAAGTGAAGTACTAATGTAATCAAAAGTGAGATACCCACATGTGCAAAAACTACTTTATGCAGTGTTGATATCATCAAGAAAGCTGAGACATTATTTCCACGAACACAAGATTACAGTGGTAACCAATTTTCCACTTCAAGACATTCTACGCAACAAAGATGCAACAGGTTGGATATCAAAATGGGCAGTAGAACTCGGTGCTCTCAACCTAGACTTCAAACCAAGAACAGCAATCAAATCTCAAGCATTATCCGACTTCATTGCTGAATGGACAGAAATCCGTCAAAAAGAACCCGAACCAATACTTGATCATTGGAAAATGTATTTTGACGGTTCCCTAAAGTTCGGAGGAGCCAGAGCAGGAGTGCTATTCATATCACCAGAAGGGAGACAGTTAAAATATGTGCTACAAATACTTTGGCCGGCAACTAACAATGAGGCAGAATATGAAGCATTAATACACGGTCTAAGAGTTGCAAGCTCACTTGGGATCAAAAGACTACTTGTCTATGGTGATTCAGCTGTATTAATCAATCAAGTCAACAAGGATTGGGATTGTACAAAAGATAATCTGGACGCATACTGTGCAGAAGTCAGAAAATTTTAGAAATTTTTCCAAGGGCTCGAAATCCATCATGTACTAAGGGATTCCAACGTTGCAGCAGATGTGCTAGCCAAACTGGGATCAGATAGAGCAAAAGTACCACCTGGTATATTTGTAGAAGAACTCACAGCCCCATCTATCAAACAACCCGGGAAAACAGAAAAGGAGAAGGAGACAACGGATCCAATGGAAATAGATCAAGCAGAAGAACCAGACAAATCAAGACAGATCATGGTCATACAAAATGATTGGAGACAAACATACATTGATTTTATCAAAGAGAAGAAACTACCCGAAGACAAAGCAGAAGCAACCCGGGTTATACGAAGAGGCAAAAACTATGTTCTGGTGGGAGACAAACTATACAAAAGAGCAGCATCATCTGGAGTACTGCTTAAATATGTTCCAACAGATAAAGGAAAGGAAATCTTGGTTGAAATCCACTCAGGATGTTGTGGAAATCATGCAGCCTCTAGGACACTGGTCGGTAAAGCATTCAGAACCGGGTTCTATTGGCCAACAGCACTCAAAGATGCAGAAGAACTCGTCAAAACATGCAAGAATTGCCAAATGTTTGCCAGACAAACACATGTGCCCGCTCATAATTTGATATGCATACCACCAGCTTGGCCATTCTCATGCTGGGGGCTGGATCAAGTAGGACCACTCAAAAAAGCAAAAGGAGGTTTCGAATACATATTTGTGGCAATCGACAAATTTACAAAGTGGATTGAATATAAACCTTTGGTCAAATACAGTGTAGAAAAGGTAGTGGAATTCATACAAGACATCATGCATAGGTTTGCCATGCCCAATAGAATAATCATGGATCTTGGTTCACCATTTACAGCAAGAGAATTTCAATACTGGGCAAAAGATTGTGGGATAGAAATCGACTTTGCATCAGTAGCACACCCACAGGCCAATGGACAAGTCGAAAGAGCAAATGGACTCATATTACAAGGCTTAAAACCAAGATTATATGAAGATTTGAAAGATTATGGTGGAAAATGGATCGACAAACTACCAAAAGTAGTATGGGGTTTAAGAACCCAGATCAGCAGAGCCACCGGCTACTCACCTTTCTTTCTAGTCTACGGATCAGAAGCAGTACTACCAGCCGACTTGATATGGCTATCTCTAAGAATAGAACAATACGAAGAAGGCGAAGCCAAAGAAACAAGGCGGTTAGAAATTGATTCATTAGAAGAAATAAGAGACAGTGCAATAATCCAAAATGCAAGATATCAGCAAGGACTACGAAGACATTATGACAAAAGTACTCAGCCCCGATCACTAAAGCCAGGGGACTCAGTATTACGACTAATCTAGAAGAAAGATGGACGACACAAACTACTCAGTCCATGGGAAGGACCCTTCATCGTGAAAAATGCAACAGGACCCGGCACATACGAGTTGATGACTCTAGATGAAATATCAGTGAAGAATACTTGGCATATCAGCCAACTCAAAAGATTCTATAATTAGTACAACATATTGTACTCAAACTTCAAGAGAAATAAAGCAAAAAATTCTTCAAGAAGAACGACTTCAGATATAAGCCTTGTCGAACCGACAAACCAACCCGTAATCAGGTTGGGGATAAAAGGGGCATCCCTATTAACAGCCAACCCGAAAACAGATGCGCTACACGGGCAATTTTGTCACTCAACCATATGGAGATGGTTTGACTGATGGTCAATGGCCAAATAGCTTCTTGGGTAAGGAGACCCAAGCTAGCATTTGTCACTCTACCATAAAAAGAGATGGTACGACTGACAGCCCTGTCCAACGGACAGAACCAACATGTAATCAGGTTGGGGAAAAAGGGGCAGCCCTGCAGACAGCTCAACCTGGAAACGGTTATTGCTAAACGGGCGCAATCGCTTACCCCAAGAGCTGGTACGATTGCTTACTTACCCTACAAACAGCCAACCTGGAAACGGTTGTGCTATACGGGTCCGATCGCTTACTCCAAGAGCTGGTATGATCGTTTACTACGCCCAACAAGCGGCGCCATCTACAAAAACAACTCAGTCGCCTACCCCAAGAGCGGTACGATCGACTACTTCGCCCAAGGAGCGGCACAAGCACTCCAACAACCCGGTCACCTACCCCAAGAGTGGTACGATCGACTACTTCGCCCAAGGAGCGGCACAAGCACTCCAACAACCCGATCACCTACCCCAAGAGCGGTACGATCGACTACTTCACCCAAGGAGCGGCACAAGCACTCCAACAACCCAGTCACCTACCCCAAGAGCGGTACGATCGACTACTTCGCCAAAGGAGCGGCACAAGCACTCCAACAATTTGGTCGCCGACCCCAAGAGCAGTATAATCAAGCACTCCACACAAAGAACAAGCGCAATTAACTCTACAACTCAGTCAAGCGACTACTTTACCCCAAGAGCGGTACAATCGACTACTTCGCCCAAAGAGCGGCACAATCAGTCTAACAACTCGGTCGCCTACCTCAAGAGCGATACGATCGACTACTTCACCCAGCAAGCGGCATCTACAAATTTACAACTCGGTAGCCTACCCCAAGAGCGGTACGATCGACAAACTTCGCCCAACAAGCAGCACGATCAAAGTCAACTTGGCTACATATTCCAAGAACAGCATGACCAACTGCCTAGGCCCAAGAGCAGCCAAAACAATTGTACAATCTGGCAAGAATGGCCGACCAACTCGCCCCAAAAGCGATAGGAAACAACCCTACAAGGATGGCTATCTACTCAAGAAAGCAGTATGATCAAATCACACGCCCAAAAGGGTGGCAAAAAACAACTCTACAAACCGGATTTCAACATGCAGTCGATTATTGTTATCCAAAGAGCGACAAAACCAGTCACACAAAGTGGAAGGACTACTTAGAAATTACACAAATGCAGTAAAAGAAAGACAGGATGAAGCCTGCTCACATCTTAAAAATTTAGAGACAAAGTATATTACAAGGACATCAAAAGAAAGTTGACTTTTCACATCTGTTCAAGAAGACGGAGGAGAAGGAGGAAGTACATTCATTTGATCAAGAATTTGGTCTGATAGACCACTAAGCTCTACTTTGGCCTCCTCCCACTGCCTTGAAAACTTAGCCGTTACAGAAGCTTCAGTAATCCTCTCAAGAGGGGCATCAGGAGCAACAACCCGGACATATGAAACCACATTGTTGATGCATCGGTGAAAGCCACCCCTTACAAAATCATAAAACCAGGAAGAAAGCACCGGTATTATGCCTCCAAGGCCTAGATCTCCGTCTTCTCGCCGATAGACTGAAGCAATGATTGGAGCAACTACAGCATAAAGAGCCCGGAACTGCTCATGGGTAGCCTTCAACTTCGCCTACAGATCTCGAATAGATTTTATGGCCTGAACAAGATCTCGGTCAGCGCCAGATCGTATCAATTTTGACTGAGCAAGAATATCTCGGGTTTTTTCAACTTCGAATTAGTAAGGGTACTTACAGACTCAGCCTGATTTTGTGAAGTACGGAGGGTGTCAGTCATCATCTCCCTATCTTTCAACCAATTTTCTTTTCACGAGCAAGAGCTGAAAGAAAGCAAATCAACAACTCAGAAAAGAAAAAAGAGCAAAACCAAGGGAAAGCAGTCGATCAACAAAAGATTAACTTACCAGCCAGCTTCTCCTTCAAGTCAGAATTCTCAGCCTGAGTGGTATCACGTGCCTTCTCAGCAGCAAGCACCTTGGCATTAAGGGCAGCCTCCATCAGACCTCAGCAATGGCAGTAAATTGCGCCTCATGAGGACCGAACAAGACATCCTAATCTTGAAGTAAAGACTGCAAAGCAAAAATATGTGAGATAGAAGCAGAAGAAATCAATATCGAAAGTCAAAAAGAACTCGGATACCTTGAGTTTGGCGCCATATGCGCCAGAAAAGTTCTCCCATAAAGAGTACACCTCAGCCAACTGCTCAACATGGCCGAACTGAGCCACTTCCTCCCCGCTTTGAGTCAGCATAAGAGTGCTCGGCGAGGGAGAAAAAAGCTGACCAGCATCAGCGGTTCCAACATCAGCAGTGGAGGAAGGGTTGTTCTCGACGGTCTCCTCCACTCGATCATTACGAGCAGATGACTCCGGGATGTCCAACAAGGACGACGAAGCCAGCAGCCAGGGGCAGCAAATGGGCTACTCAAGCTTTCTTCAACCCGGCGCCCCATGGGGGGAGTCGCTGGAGTAGCATTAGCCTCCTCCTCAACTCGTGCTACAGGAGAAGGAGCAGGAGAAGGAGAAGCTACAAAAAAGAGAATTTGTTTAGAAAAAATGAGACTAAACAAAAGGCAAAAGCACAAAACAAAAAAGAAGCTGACCAGCAGCAGAATCCTGCAAATTATCCCCAGCATCAAGAGCCAGGGAGGAAGAAATACCTTCTGAAGGCCTGCATTTGAAAAAGAACCCGGATTAATCAAAGACAAAAGCAAAAATTATCAGGACAAAGAGAAAAGAAGCCGGAGCTTACTTGATAACCTTCTTGAAGCTACCTGCCACCCCCGAGAAGCCAAGATTCGGGAGTGGCACATTGAACAAATCATCATCAACCACCTCAAAGGAAGGAATTGGGATGGCCTCCGGAACAGAAGCAGATACAACTGTCACAGAAGGGGCACAGGGTGCCGGTTTATGACTATATTAAAAAAAGCAATTCAGTTATTTAGAAAATGAGCAAAAAGACAAGCACAAGGAAATTTACAACAGAAAACTTACGGGCGAGGAGTAAGGGGAACGTTATCATCAGACTCCTCCTCATGAACAATAACAGAGTGACCATCTATCAAAGCAACAAACAGAGCCTGGGTTAGCGAGACAAATCGAAACAAAGCCAGGAAAACAAACTCGAGAAAGGCTCAGCACAAGCTCACCTACGAGAATATTACCTATTGGAGGATGTTGACGAGTTGAGCATCGCCTCTTGGGCAACGACTGCTTAGAAGCAGCCTCAGTCCGCCGCTTCCTAGATAACAAAATATATTGAGCAATCCGAGGATCAGGAATATACTCAACATAGGAATGTTGACCTTCAAATAAGCCAGTAGACAACCTGGCGGAAGAAGAACCCAACCCGGTGGCAGCAACTACCATAGGACCGGCAATAGCATCATCATCTTCATCTCCTTCTTCGGTAGGCTCTTCAGCAGCCACCTCTCCAGCTACGACAACAGCCACCTCGAGCCTAAAGGCCCGACCAAAACCATGCAAGAGAAGAAGAAAGAAGTCAAAAATAGAATACGAAGTGCAAGAACCCAAAAGAACCCGGAGGAGATTACCACTTACCTCAGGAGGAGGATGAGCAGCATCGTACTCTTCAACATGAGTAGGCATTATAGAGACCCCACACAGAATATGCCCCAGGCGTTCAAGAACGACCTCCTCAGGCAACTCGACATCAAGAACAAGTCGGGAAGAATCTGAGGACCCAGTATATTCAAAACCGTAATGCACCCTCTGCATAAGAGGTTGCACCCGGCGACGCAAGAAACTAGCAACTATACAATTGCTAGTCAAGCTTGCATGTTTAAGCACTGCAACTCGAGCGAGCACAGGCTTCAGAGCAGCACACTCAGTAGAAGAGATTTTATCTTTCCAGATAGGGAGGGGAACGGGAAGAACAGAGAGATCATGAGAAAAGGAAAGAGCAGGTTTTGAAATATAAAACCACTTCTCCGCCCAATTCCTGACAGAATTAGAAAGGGTAGGAGAAGGGAAAGAAACTCCCTGACGGGATTGGATAAGGCAGCAGCCGAGAAAAGGAGTATTATTTCCGTCTGACAAACGCACACGGAAAAAATGACAAAAAAGAAGAAGATTTGGAGGAATTCCAACGAAAACCTCGCAAAAATGCATGAAGGTAGAAAGAAAAAGAACCCCGTTAGGGGTAAGATGATGGATTTGAATCCCATAGGATCCAAGAAACTCAAGCAAGAAATTGGACGGGGGATAACAGAGCCCCGCCCACACGAAAGGAACAAAAAGAACAGATTGATTCAGAGTGGGAGAAGGGACATCGTGCTCACCAGGTCCAGAGAAATTAGAGAGACATTTCTCCTGAAGAAGGCCATGAGCAACAAGCAGATCCAACTCCGCCTCTGAAGTTGACGGCTTGGGGAGTTGCCTCTGCATTTTCCGCATCGCAACAAATTCGGTGTTCTCGATCACCTTGAGCGCTGCCTCCTCGTCGACAGACTTGCTCTTATTCTTGCTATTGTTCTTCGCCACCATCTCAGAAAAGCAAAGACAAGATTTGGACGGAAATAGCAGGGGACCGAAGGCACAACAGAGCTAGGGTTTCGGCTGAGATTGGGGAATTTTTTACAGCAAAGGCAAGTGGAGCAACAATTATAGGGCAGTCATTTTTATAAAGGAAAAAATACACGGCCCACGTGACCCAAGTGAAAACGGTCATCAAAAATTACCGTTCCGCAATCAATGACATGCACAACGGAAAAAGAAAGCAACGGTCCGTTCAAATCTCAACGGTTAGATGCCAAAACCGTTCACAAGGAAGCAACGCAGAAAAAGGATACAACAAGTTGGCAACAATACTACACTACAGCCAAAGCATGCAGATACAGAGAAGAACCCGGATGCAGTAATAGACAACTCAGCCTCCAGCAGAAACCATCTTATTCATTATTTCTTTCACTCGGAGAACATTGAGATTACAATGGAGTACAAGATTTGATAAATTCAACAAAGAAAGCAAAGGAGATCATTCTAGAGTGGCAGCAAAGAACCTAGTGGAATTAGAGGTTGCAACCCTCCGCACCAAGATTCGATATAACTAGCAGAATAAACACAACCTACATACATCACAACTACAGAGGATGAAGCAAATCCTAGGTTATGAACAGGGAGACAACCAAGTTCTGGACGAGCACACTGATATAGTTACCTCCAAAACCAAGACCAGCAAACGACAAAGACCAAAGGAGTACAAATCAAGAACCTTCTACCGGCTTCTTCTCAACAGAAAAGAACCCGGAGAAGGCTCGGGGGCTGCAAGTACCCACCACAGAAAAGCACATTTTTAATTTTCTGACCCTCCAGCTTTTTGTACCAAAAAACAAGAGGCTCGGAGGCTACACTCAATGCAAAAATTGCACTCGCTGCACTCTAAGGAAAAGAACTCGGAGGACATCAAGACAGAAAGACCATCTAGCTTTTTGTGCCAAACAGCTGAGGCTCGGGGGCTGCACTCACTGAGTGCACTTTTTTTTAGCAAAAGTGCACATCAGTCAGAAGAAGAATCAAAGAAGACCATCTCAAGATTTCACTTCAAGAAGAACCCGGATCAAGTCTACAACAACTCAGCCCTTGAAGCTCAATCATGAAATGCTCGGGGGCTTGTCGATGGGGAATCCTATGGGCCCCCCATAGACCATACTATAGGGAAGTGGGCCTTGGTAACAAAGCCCACAGCCCAATCGCCAAGAAGAGCACGGAGCAAAGCAACGTGCAAGACCAAAACTCCAATTCGGACTATACAAGGAAAGACGCCCGAAGCATAGCTTAGGACTCTGACCTTGTATCCGAGTAGAACACAAACAACTCCTCTCAGCACCTGGACTATAAAGGGCTGGTGAGGATATCCCTTGTAAAGGATGGAACACACCCAATACTCAAAGCAATACGACGCAAACAGGCTAACGCCGAACTGGACGTAAGGTTATTACTCGACCAAGTCGAGGGCCTGAACCAGTAAAAATCATGAGTCTCTTTGCGTAACCGCCGAGTTCCACTATTCGTCGAAGCCCGAACAACTGTCCCGGGTACCCCCGTGGCAGGCTATCGGTGGTAAAACATCGATAAAGCTTTTGCAATTGAAGGCGATCCTCTGCAGGATGGGTGGGACGCCAGTCATCTCCTCCAACCGGGCCATGATGCTGTAAACTGTATCATCGGAATCCACCTCCAGCGTGTTCCACACCCTCTTCCCTCCGTTTACGTACGAAATCATGTCCCTCAGCATGATCAACGTCTTCATCTCCGAGTCCACGAGTTGGTCGCTCGCCTTCTTCTTGATCTAACTAGTACATAGTAACTAGCGTGTCGCTCCACCGAGATGTCGACGAGATTCGTGGCTCGCCTTTCTTTCTTCTCTCTCTATCTCTCTATACATAATCGTGTCAAGATTTTCATCGAGGTTTCTGTCCCTCAGGTCGGGTGGATTTATATAGGAGGGGACTCTTGGGTCGTCCCTCGCCCAGATTCGTACGTGCCGTTTTTTTTTATTTTTTTGATAACTTATTACTTGCCGGGTTGAGACTCAGAGAATCTTTAGGCCTTGTTCGGTCCTTCAGGAATGCAACTAAAAATTGTTCTAACTAATCAAAGTTTATATAAATTTGCCAAGTAGTTTGGATATAAACCGTTTTAGGAAATAATTCCCTACTAACTGAACGATCCCTTAGTGCAGTCCGATAAACGTACTCCCTAGTTATGTCCCCCACCTCCTGAACCTCTTTTGCTATGATAAATACTAGTGAGTAAAGTACATGGGCACATGGTTGGTCCTCGTACTTATGCGGGTGTGTCATGTCGGTCCTCGAACTCACAAAGTATATCATTTTGGTCCTTAACTTGTCAGCATATACCGACCCTGGTACTCACAAAATACATCATCTTGGTCCCTAAACTTGTTAATGTGTGTCATGCTGATCCTCATACTTTCAAACTCCATCGTTTCAGCCCTTGATCTCTGTTTGGGTCTTAGTGGATATCCAAACAGGCCTAACGTTGTACCAATGTGGCATCCTAAATGTGTGCTGACATGGAACCAACGTGTGGCCATTCAAATTTGAAATTAATTTTGAAACTTATCATTTTCTAAAATAGAGTAGAAAATCTATCCACGGATTAAATGGATTTTTAAATTTATTTTTCACATAATAAAATTAATCCAACTAGGATGAAAATGATACCCCTAGAAAAATTAAGTTAAAAAATTTATAAATTTTTTTATTTAATTAAATTGCAAACAACTTAACAAAATGTAAGAAAAACTTTTGGTAAGATATTAAAATCTGTCGCTTTTATTTATTTAAGTTGTTGTAAATTTAACTAAATAAAAATTTCTTTATAATATTTTAAACTTAATTTTCCTAGGATTTGCTTTCGTCCTGATTGGACAAATTTTTATTGTGTGAAAAAATAAATTAAAAATCCGTTTAAGCTACGAATAGGTTTTCTACTCTTTTTCTAAAATGTTTCAAACATAAATTTCAAGTTTGGAGGACCACATGTTAGCTCCGTGTAAGCACACATTCAGCATGCCACATCAACGCTAGGGCACGGGTCCAGATTTGTTTGGACGGTGAAAGGTCCTAATATGGCTAGAGGGAGGTGAATAGTCTATTTAAAAATCTACAAACCGACTAGAGCAATTTGATTAGTATACCAAATAGCGAAATGCAAACTTGCTCTAGCTCTACAAGGGTTGCAAGCCACCTATCCAACAATTCTAGTTGTTATGATCACTAGGCACACAATTTACAAGGTCACTACTCACTAAGAGCTCTCACAATTGCTACACTAAAAAGCTCCACTAGATGAACTTAATCCACAAAGCAAGCTCTCAATTCTAGCTACACTAAAGAGATTGTTATAACTAGTTTGCGGAAATGTAAATGAGTAAGTGAGGTGATTATACCGCCGCGTAGAGGAGTGAACCAATCACAAGATGAATACTTTATCAATCACTAGGAGAATACCAAAGGGCAAGAGACAACCAATTTTCTCCCGAGGTTCACGTGCTTGCCAACACGCTACGTTCCCGTTGTGTCGACCAACACTTGGTGGTTCGGCGGCTAAGAGGTATTGCACGAACCTCATTCACACAATTGGACACCGCAAGAACCTACCCATAAGTGAGGTAACTCAATGACACAAGCAATCCACTAGAGTTACCTTTCGGCACTCCGCCGGGGAAGGTACAAATCCCCTCACAATCGTCAGAGATGGCCACAAACAATCACCAACTCGTGCCAATCCTCCTCCACTGCTCCAAGCTGTCTAGGTGGTGGCAACCACCAAGAGAAACAAGTGAATCCCGCAGCGAAACACAAATATCAAGTGCCTCTAGATGCAATCACTCAAGCAATGCACTTGGATTATCTCCCAATCTCACAATGATGATAGATCAATGATGGAGATGAGTGGGAGGGCTTTTGCTAAGCTCACAAGGTTGCTATATCAATGCAAAATGGCCAATAGAGTGAGCTTGAGCCGGTCATGGGGCTTAAATAGAAGCACCACGAAATAGAGCCGTTGTACCCCTTCACTGGGCACAACACGGGGTGACCGGATGCTCTGGTCACACGATGTGTGCCACATGTCCCCTCTCTTCAAATGTTGATCGCCCGATCTCAACGGTCAAGTGACGACCGGACACAGCAGCTCAAAGTGACCGGGCACTGAACCACAGCGTTCGGTCATTTCCAGTAAGCATCCACAGATGACTTTTTATGATCGGACGCGTCCGGTCATGCTCGACCGAACACACTCAACGTCCGGTCACTCGGCGACTCCCCTGTGTGCTGCCATGTCAGCAGGACCGGACGCACCCTGTCAGCGTCCGGTCACAAAGTGACCCAGCATCCGGTCAGAGACTGACGCTGCGCGCCCTCTGCTGCCACTGATCGGATGCGTCGGTCCAACCGAGACTAGCGTCCGGTCACTTACAGTGACCACTATTTTTTCTGTCTAGGGCACCAGTGGCACCGTCGGACTGTCCGCACTCTACGGGCGGACACTCCGCCGGTGAAGTTCCTAACCCTTGCTCAAATGTACCAACCACCAAGTGTATCACCTTGTGCACATGTGTTAGCATATTTTCACAAAATATTTTCAAGGGTGTTAGCACTCCACTAGATCCTAAATACATATGCAATGAGTTAGAGCACCTAGTGGCACTTTGATAACCGCATTTTCCCCTCTTAATAGTACGGCTATCGATCCTAAATATGATCACACTCACTAAGTGTCTTGATCACTAAAATAAAATGGCTCCTACTATTTATACCTTTGCCTTGAGCCTTTTGTTTTTCTCTTTCTTCTTTTCCAAGTTCAAGCATTTGATCATCATCATGCCATCACCATCATCATGATCTTCATCATTGCTTCATTACTTGGAGTAGTGCTACCTATCTCATAATCACTTTGATATACTAGGTTAGCACTTAGGGTTTCATCAATTAACCAAAACCAAACTAGAGCTTTTAGATGGCCATTAAGACCCGATCAAAGACTAAGAGCGGAAACAGACGGACATGACACAACTTGGCAAGTTTAAGGACTAAAATGACACACCTTGGGACCAAAACAATGCACTTTGAGAGTACAAGACCTGGCATGACACACTTTGAGACTAAAATGACGCGCTTGGAGAGTATGAGGACCTTCATGACACATCTTGATAAGTTTAAGGACCAAAATGATGCACTCCGTAAGTACGAGGACCAAAATGACACACCCACACAAGCATGAGGATTGGCCATGTACTTAACTCTGTACTAATTATATTTTCTTTCCCTTTTTCTTTTCAAACTTAATGAGTTCTTTTATTTCTTCCATTGTATGTTTTTGTCATGCTCGATAGATTTCTGCATTGTTTTTAGGAAACCCAAATAATTTTGACTTAATACACTTGGTTCTATTCAAGTACTTACTCTATATATCTCTATTTTTTAATAGGTACCCTTTTTTAATTTAGCGTGAGAATTCCCAAAGACAAAAGTAGTCACAACCATGCCCTATCGCAGAACTAAACCTTATAATGAACTAGATGATACCCTGCTCGTTGCTGCGAAAATTTGTACCATTGTATGTCTAATTGGATATTTGATAAAATATAGTGCATTTTTTGATAGGAACCAAAGTCACAAGGAAGTCATAAAAATTGCATGTAGTAAACAATGACAAAAGCCAAGTTACGAATGTAGCCATATTTAGGAGGAAAACCTGACTAAACAGGTACTTTAGACATTCAGTACTGATTAATAATACTTTGATTTATTTATGGATAAGAAACATACAACTGAAAGAAGATGCTGCTAGACTAATTGAAAGTACAAAAGCGTTGAATTATAACAAGAAGTAGGAGAAATAGAAATGGCTAAAGTGATAAAAAATAGAATAGACAAAGTAGCTCATAGTCAGCCCCCTCCTGGTGTCCTCGCTGTCGTAGAGCCTGGGCAGGACCTTATCAGCCTAGGAACAGGAACGTGGCCCATGTTCCAGTTCCGGGACATCATCTCGATTCGTGAAACGGGAACACGATGGAACATCATTTTAAACACCATTGGAACATGATCCACACCATAGGAACACCGATGCAACATGAGGCCCAAAATTCAATTGATGGAAGAAAAAAAGAGGAGTGGCAGCACGAGAAGTTCAGTTATCTATTTTATCTTTATTATTTTAGAACTTTCTAAGTCTTACGTTTAGGAAAAACTTGTGCTAATAATTGATTTAATTCGTTTATTATATCAACCAATTTAATTAGGATCATGTTCATCGTTCCGGGAACACGTTCCATTTACACTTGGTACGCGTTCCATTAATCGAAGGAACGAGATCAAGCTATATACCCTCTTCGTCATATGTACTTAATAAACAACGTATCATGTCCCGCGTTCCCGTACCACGACCCAAGTACCCAACGTTCCGGGAACTTGGCTGCTATGGGCAGGACCCTGGCATCATGCTCATGCAGAGGTCTGTCGCCCCCTTCCTCTCGACAATAATGCAGCTAAGCACAGCGATGAGATCCCGTAGATACCATCAGCCCTCCTAAAGATGATATCGTGCGCATGGCACCACAATATTGGCCACCTCCAAGGCATGGTTGTTGCTGTGTGCCTCTTCGCAAGCGTCGCCGTGCTTGAAAAATCGGTTCCCACCGCCTCAACGGCCGGCCGGGATGGAGAAAAAACCGGATGGAGTGCGACCGGGGGTGTGCCGTATGATTACTATCTACTAGTACTTGACGCGTTTATATATGGTTATTATTTGAAGGTTTCGTGTGCCCGACTCACAACCTGACCAAGATTTCAACTGACCAAGATTTCGCCATTAGGCTTTCATTCAACGGAAACAAAAGAGCAACGCTGAACAGAAAAAAAAAGATAGCGGGAACTAGTAGTGCTATATATCTCACTATTATTCTAACCATAACTACCATGCATGTATCTCACTATTATACTCTAACCGTAACCACCATCCCTGTGAGAAATTAAAAGACGACGTGTTGGTAGATGGATCTGGCCGGGTCACTTTTCGTCGTTGGCGAGCTTCTGCTGCTCGCCGGGGGCGGCCTCCTTAGCCTTGTTGGCCTCCCGCCTCTCCATATTGGCCTGGAAGGCAAACTCCATGTCCATAGACAGTTTGATTAGCGAGTCCTTTTTCACGTTGTAGTCCGCCAGCGTCGCGTCGAGCTTATCCATCCGCCTTTCCACGTACGGGCTGCCGGCGTCGCTGACGCTCCACTGCTGCATGGCCACCGGGTAGCGCCGCCTCCGCTGCACCCTCTCCATGAGGCTGGCCACCGTGTCCTCGGCCGCCGCCACCATCCACATCTCCCTGTTGCCTCCGTCCATCCTGATGTGGTCCGTCACGGTGATGAACATCAGCTCCTCGACAGGGTAGGCCAGCCGCAGCACGGATGGGTCGTCGACGTCTTTGTCGTCGTCGGCGTTGAACCCCAGGCTCCTAAGCGTCTTCCTCTGGAGCATGTTATAGCCCCGGCTGCAGTGAGTCACGGCTACGGAAGCCCAGCTATCCGGGGACAAATAAACCGCCAGTTTGTTCTCCGCCAGCGTCCCGGGGGTGTCGTAGTAGAATTGTTTGCAATTGTGTTCGATCCTCTGCAGGATGGGTGGGACGCCCGTCGCGTCCTCTATCTGGGCCATCACGCTGTAAACCGTATCGTGGTCGGGATCCACCCACAGCGTTCTCGTCTTCCCGCACGAGAACGAGTCCCGCACAAGCATTTGCATCTTCATCTCGTCGACTCGACGAGTTGGTCGTCGCTCGCTCGATCGCCTTCTTCTTCTCTAGCTAGTAATTCGTGTCGCTGTACCGAGAGAAGTCGACGAGATTGGTGCTTCGACTCTCTTCTCTAATCGTGTCGCTACACACACGATTTTCTCCAAGGTTTATTTGTCCCTCGGGTCAGGTGGATTTATAGATGGGGACTCTTTTAGGTCCGAGTCCGTCCCTCGCCCAACTCCGTACGTTACATACGTGCAGGATTAATTGAGACTCGGTGACTCTAGAGTCCAAGGCTGAGTCTGAGTACCTGATAAATGTCTCCCATTGTCAGGGCTGCATCGACACCGGCACAGCGTGATCAGCTACAGGGCTGCAGCGACGACAACATTCAGGCTCCAGTGTCCTGGCCCAAGAGGCAGCTTAGGCCTAGCTCTAGAGTGTCTTTCATATTCTAATAGAAGAGAGAGAAAAGTTAGCTTTTGATCAAGAGCTAATCTTATGCACATATTTCAAGATTACATGAGGATGTCACGTGGAGCTATTCATATTATAAGCTATGTGTTAAAAGTTACTAACATTGGATAAGTTGTCCTAGAGCTAGTAACTAACTCATAATATTTTCCCAAGTTTGATGGCGAGAACCCCGGTCGTTGGAGCTCCCGTTGTGAGAAATACTTCGCTATGTGGGGGTCTATGAGTCCTTGTGTATCGGTGTGGCTGAGATGCACCTCGAAGGTCCGGCGCCCCGCAGGTTTCAGTTTGTCGAGCCTCGACATCAAAATTCTTTGTGATCCTCCATTTGCTGCCTGTTACATGATCGTTTTGCTCACAACCAGCATCAGTTGCTCATTCGACAATTGTTCTCTAACAAGTAGTTGTCCTCTATGTCTGATTATGTCTCTCGCTTCACTGAGCTCATTGATCAGATAGCTGCCTATTCCAATTCCACCAATCCCTTGTACTATACTATATATGTGTTTCATTGACGGGCGGCAACATGATATTAAGTCGGTGGTATTGGTTCAACGTCCCAAAGATACTGCTTGTACTCTGGCTTTGCTGCAGGAGGAGACGAGCATCATTCCACCGGTGAAGGCATCACGCCATGGTGATTGGTATTCGTCCTCAAAATTGTCTCCTACGACCAAGACTCCATTACCGCTACCGCTACCACCGCGCTCGGATAAGGCCGTTTCAGTCACGACAACGGCCACGAGCACTGCACCATATTCATCTTCTTCAATTCCTGACCCCAAGTTGATAGCAATCAAAGCCTATCAAGTGTGCAGCGAAGTGGAGCAAGGATAATAAATGTTCTCCCAAGGTGTTCCTTGCTGTGGAGGCTGTTTGAGAATCTTTCATTGAAGCTGAGCAGTTGTTTCTTGTGGCGTCTGAACCTACCGCGAAAGAATAGCTATTCGTGGCTCTATCTAAGGTGGCTTTGTTGACAATATGTGGATCGACTAGAGTAGATCTAGGCGGATGAACTCATAGATCCATGAAACACATGCACATTTAGACCTAGAACACTACACCGAGAGGGAGATAGGGGAGAGAGGGGCTGGTGATGAACCTGAGCCTCCAGATGATGTCGCGGTTGTGCTAGCCATCGCGGGTTCGGTGATGGAGGCAGCACACGGGCAGCGACGGGTGGAGTAGAGGTTGCACGGACGTCGATGCAGTGCGGTCGGGCGTAGCAGTGACGACGGCGAGGATCAGCGGAGCTTCCCGTCGCTGGCTGCGCGCCCTCTTAGATCAGAATTAGGGTTTGTCAGTGGGGTTTGCGGCTCACGGCGAACCTCGTGCTTTGAACCGCCGGCCCCCACCTCTTTATATAGCGCAGTGCGACGGGGGCCCACCAACCATGTAGGGTTGGGCGCCCCCGATCAGGGCGCGAGACCAAGGCCCAATAGGTCGTTGGGCTTATTGGTTAGGAGATCAATCTAACATTCTCCCCCTTGATCTCACTATTACTTTTATCTTTAAACTTTAAACTTCAATCCTTTTATCCTTACTCATTTCTTCACAGATGATGCATAGAGCATGTCTCATCGTCACGGTCAATCGCCGATAGATTTAACAGCTACAATGCACGTCTCTGATCTGAAATAGTTACTTTAACTTTTGGGCCCTTTTTATAGTCCAGGAATCATAGGCTTTCCCTTAAACCCATGCCGGCTACATGTTCTCTGAACACGTTGGGTGGTAAGCCTTTTGTAAGCGGATCCGCGAGCATCTTTTCGATACTTATATGCTCAAGACTTATCATTTGATCCCGGACTTTATCCTTCACAACATAATACTTTATGTCAATGTGTTTGGCACCACCACTTGACCTATTGTTGTGAGCATACTGTACTGCTGGATTATTATCGCAGTATAACTTCAGTGGTCTATTGATGTCGTCAACCACCTTCAAACCGGGTATGAACTTCTTTAGCCAGTTCACCTGCCCCGTTGCCTCATAACATGCTACAAACTCGGCATACATTGTGGACGATGTAGTGACGGTTTGCTTTGAGCTTTTCCATGAAATAGCTCCCCCTGCGAGAGTAAACACATATCCAGACGTGGATTTTCTATTATCTCCCGCATAATCAGAATCTGAATATCCCACTATATGGAGTGAATCAGATCTTCTATACGTCATCATGAGGCCTTTCGTTCCTTGCAAATAACGCAATACTTTCTTTACCAATTTCCAGTGTTTTATTCCAGGATTGCTCTGGAATCTGCCAAGTAACCCGGTAACAAATGCCAAGTCAGGGCGCGTACACACTTGAGCATATTGCAAGCTTCCGACAGCTGAAGCATATGGAACCACTTTCATTTGATCGATCTCATATTGGTTCCTGGGGCATTGAAAATCCCCATATCTGTCGCCCTTGACTATAGGAGCAGGTGAGAGACTACATTTGTGCATACTGAATTTCTTTAAGATTTTTTCTATGTATGCCTTTTGTGACAGTCCTAATACCCCTTTACTTCTATCTCGATGAATCTCGATCCCTAGAACGAACGAAGCTTCACCAAGATTTTTCATATCAAATTTTGAGGACAAAAACTTCTTTGTTTCCAGTAGTAGACTGACATCACTACTAGCAAGTAAGATGTCATCCACATACAGGACAAGGAAGATAAACTTCCCATTCTTAAACTTTGCGTAGACACAATTGTCCTCAACATTATCTTTAAACCCAAAATTCTTTATTGTCTGATCAAACTTCAAGTACCACTGTCTTGAAGCTTGTTTTAATCCATAAATAGATTTCTTTAGGCGGCATCCCAAACGTTCTTTTCCTTCCATGACAAAACCTTTCGGTTGTGCCATGTAAACATTTTCCTCTAAGTCTCCGTTGAGAAATGTCGTCTTTACATCCATCTGATGTAATTCCAAATCGTAATGTGCCACTAATGCCATTATGATTCTGAAGGAATCCTTACATGAGACTGGAGAAAAGGTCTCATTGTAATCAATCCCTTCTCTTTGTGTAAAGCCTTTTGCTACAAGTCGAGCTTTATATCTCTCTATATTCCCTTGAGAGTCAAGTTTTATTTTGTAGACCCATTTACAGCCTACTGTTTTGGCTCCTTTAGGAATTATCTCCAAATCCCAAACTTTATTTGCATTCATTGATCTCATCTCATCTTCCATGGCCTCAAGCCACTTTGATGAATGATCACTTTTCATGGCTTCTTCAAATGAGGTGGGATCATCCTCCATTTGAAATTCTTTAGTGTTGTAGACTTCATAATCAGCAGGAATAGCTGATTTTCTAACTCTTTGAGACCTTCTAGGGGCCTCCTCAATTGGCACATTTTCTGTTTGAGGCTGTTGCTGCTCCCCCTCATGTGTGGCAATAGGTTCTATAGGATCCTGAGGCACAGGTTCCTCATCATCATTCATTGTTGCCACAGGCGGGATAACAATAGGTGCTGGCACCACAGTGTCTTGTACTGTTGATGCAGCAACAGCAGGTAGTGAGAAAAATGGCTCATGAATGATCGGAGTGGGTGCAAACACCCGCTTCTCTTCAAGGTCAATTTCTCGAGCTACCATGCTCCCCCTTATCATTTCATCCTCTAGGAAGACAGCGTGTCTCGTTTCCACAAACTTTGTATGTCTGTTAGGACAGTAGAAACGAAAACCTTTTGACTTTCTGGGTAGCCAATGAAATGGCAACTCACTGTTTTGGGATCTAGCTTCCCAATGTTTGGGTTAAAAACTTTAGCCTCAGCAGGGCTCCCCCACACACGCAAGTGGTTAAGTGAGGGTACTCTACCTGTCCACAACTCATACGGTGTTTTGGGCACCGACTTACTTGGTACTCTATTGAGAATATGAATGGCGGTTTTTAACGCCTCCATCCACAGACTCGTGGGTAAAGTGGAGTAACTTATCATACTACGCACCATATCCATCAGGGTACGGTTACGCCTTTCAGCTACTCCATTCTGCTGAGGTTCGCCCGGTGTTGAATACTGGGCGACTATACCATTCTCCTGTAAGAACCTTGCAAAAGGTCTAGGAACTTGTCCATATAGGGTATGCCGACCGTAGTACTCTCCTCCACGGTCAGACCTGACTATCTTAATCTTTAAATCATGCTGATTTTCAACTTCTGCTTTAAATATTTTAAATTTATCCAACGCTTCTGTTCTTTCTTTAATTGGATAAATGTAGCCAAACCGAGAGTAATCGTCAGTGAATGTTATGAATGAATCATAACCATCCACACTTTTCACAGGAAAAGGACCACATATGTCTGTGTGAATAATCTGTAGAATTCCTGCGCTTCGTTTGGCATCTTTCTTAATTTTCTTTACATACTTTCCTTTTATGCAATCTCTACATTGTTCTAACTCCGAGAGCTCTAATGGAGGAAGAATATCATTTTTAACTAGTCTTTCTATTCTCCCCCTCGAAATATGGCATAAACGACAGTGCCATAATTTCGACAACGCATCTTGAGCTCTCTTTCGTTTTCTGTTTCCATTGTTCGATGAGGATACATTTTCATTCACATCACATACGGAATTAACATTTTCACGAAGTGATAACAAATAAAGCTCGTCTTGTCGGAAGGCAAGACCAATACATTTATTATTAAACAATATCTGACATTTGCCATTTCCAAAATGGCAATCATAACCATCATGGTCCAACTTTGATACACTAATCAAATTTCTTTGCAAAGAAGGTACATAAAGAACATCTCTAAGAATAATTATGAAGCCATCAGCAAGCTCTAACGGAAGATCACCAATGGCCTCAACATCTGCTTGTTCTCCATTTGCGACTTTAATGAAACTTTCGCTTCTTTGCAAAGTTCTCATTGAACGGAATCCCTGTAATGAATTAGCAACATGAATAGTTGCACCTGAATCAATCCACCAAGTAGATTTTGAAAACTTTACATACAAGGATTCATTTACGAACATAATAATGTTCTCACCTTTATTCTTCATTATCATCTTTAAGAAATCAGGACAATTCTTTTTATAATGTCCCGTCTTCTTGCAGTGGAGACACTGGTCTTTAGCCACTGGGAATTGCTGGTTCTAAGACTGTTGCATGGGACCTTTTCCAGATGATTTGGAGGAAGAACTGTTATTATAGTTCTTTTTCTTATCTTTTAGGTAGTTGACAGAACCACCTTGTGAAACTTTTATTCTTTCCTCCTCCTGCACACACATGGCAATGAGCTTTTCTAAATCCCATTTTTCAGGCTGTATGTTGTAATTAACAACAAATGTGTCAAATTCTTTGGGCAAAGAAGCAAAAACCAAATGAATAAGGAACTCATCCTTGAGTGCCAAATCCATTGGTTTGAGCTTAGATGCCAGATTGCTCATTCTCAGTATGTGCTCCCTAATGCCACTGCCGCCACCAGAGTACCTTTCTGTAACCAGCTGCTTGATCAGCTGGGTTGCATATGTCTTTGAAGAGCCAGTGAACTGACTCTTTATTCTGTCTAGGTACTCTGTGACCGTGTCACAGTCTGGAATTGAGCCCACAATAGCAGGCTCAATTGTGTTCTTTATCACTGCCAGACACTTCTTGTTGGCAGTGACCCATTTCCTATGCTCAAGGTCATAGAATATCTTTACGGGAGCAAAATCTCGCTCTCTGTTCTACCATGCAGCATCAGTCTCATCTGTCTCCCTCACCGGTGCCTCAGGTTCTTTGGGGCACGGTGTGGTGACAACCCAGTCCACCTCAGCGAGGATAAAGGCTAGGTCTATCTTTTTCTTCCACTCAATATAGTTATCACCTTTTAGAGTGGGGATCTCTTTGATACAACTCATTAAGTTGTATCCTCCTGAAAATACAATTCAAATAGGGTGAGAACTGAAATAACAACAATAATTGCATGCCTTAGTTTAACGTTGGTCAAAATTAAAACATACAATTATTTTATACATTTAAATCTACATCACCGTTGGGCAGAAATAGAAATAATGCATAATCAATTTAAAACATATTCATTTTCAAAATTAAATTCTCCCATTGGTTCGAATTTAATAATGAAAATTACATCTTTAAATACGCAGCGGAAACTTTAACATTTAATAATCTTTTTCCTATTTTCTAGAAGCAAATTTACTATTTACTGAACAAAAAATATCGTTGGATAAATTTTGTACAGAAAATTATCATAAAAAAAATCAATTCAAATTGTTCAAACTGTTTTCTGGAAAATAAGAAAACCAAAAAACTGTGACTATTCTGTTCATTTGACCATTTCGGCCCAGCCAGCACACGCGCGGCCCACGGCTTGCCCACGCGCGCGCGCGCCAGCGCACTCGACCCAGCTGCCGCGGCCCATCCGCACGCTCCAGCGCACCCGGCGCCCAGCCGCGCGGCGCTCTCTCCCCCGCGCCCAGGCCGCAACCTGGGCCTGGGCCGGGATTTCGTTTGCCCGCCTGGGCCTAAAGCCGGTCCGGCAAATCCTGATCGCTGGATCGGATCGGACGGCTGTCCGGCCGTTTCGCCCGAACAAAACCCCCCGGCCGGCGCTTCTCCCTGAACCCTAGGTTCATTTCCTCTTTCTCCTCTCCTCTCCCACGGCGTCGGTAGCGAAAACGAAGGGAGCGCGCGGCCACCTCGTCACCGGAGAAGAAAGGAGGACGACACCGGTGCCAAGCCCCTCGCCGGTGCGTGCGCTTGCCCATGGCAGAGCGCGCCGCCGTCGAGCGGCTTTGGACCGCTGTCCTGAGCCACAGCCGAGCCGGGCCTCTGTCCGCTCGCCAACCATGGCGGCGGTGATCACCGCCCGCACGGTGGTGACTTTCCGCGCGACGGCGGTGTCGGGAAGACCGGGTAGGTTCCCCTCTCCATCTTATTCCTTCCCCAAAACCCGATCTAGGGTTAGGGTTTCATTTCTAGGGTTAGGGTTCTTTCTCATTCGATCCGAGATCGGGATCCTTTTCATTCTTTTCCTGTTTCTTTTATCCCGATTTTGCACGATTTCCCGATTAGGGTTAGGGATTAGGATTGGGGAACGAAATTGTTTTCTTTTCCCCGAATCACCTTCGGGTTTTTCTTTAACCTCATTAGGTTTAGGGTTCATCCGAACCAAAACTTTTCTCAGATCCGACGGATCGAGTTTGGGGTTCAACCGAACGTCGGCCGACCCTTTTCTGCTTAGATCCGCACTGGATCTCTTCGTCTTTTTTCTTTTCTAATCGGTACCCGTTCTAGATCTACGTGCTAGTAGGCTCTGGTACCATTGTTGACAATCTGTGGATCGACTAGAGTAGATCTAGGCGGATGAACTCATAGATCCATGAAACACATGCACATTTAGACCTAGAACACTACACCGAGAGGGAGATAGGGGAGAGAGGGGCTGGTGATGAACCTGAGCCTCCAGATGATGTCGCGGTTGTGCTAGCCATCGCGGGTTCGGTGATGGAGGCAGCACACGGGCAGCGACGGGTGGAGTAGAGGTTGCACGGACGTCAATGCAGTGCGGTCGGGCGTAGCAGTGACGACGGCGAGGATCAGCGGAGCTTCCCGTCGCTGGCTGCGCGCCCTCTTAGATCGGAATTAGGGTTTGTCAGTGGGGTTTGCGGCTCACGGCGAACCTCGTGCTTTGAGCCACCGGCCCCCACCTCTTTATATAGCGCAGTGCGACGGGGGCCCACCAACCATGTAGGGTTGGGCGCCCCCGATCAGGGCGCGAGACCAAGGCCCAATAGGCCGTTGGGCTTATTGGTTAGGAGATCAATCTAACAGGCTTCTCAGGGCACCAGTGCTGCTCGCACCATCAGGTTCGCTAGTTGAGTGGCTGGTCACCCAGCCATCATTCTGATTGACTCGGGCAGTTCTACACCTTTCATCGGTGTGTCCTTGGATCTTACATTTGTCGGCCTTTGATGTTGTCGTGGGCATGGACTGGCTGGCGGCATTCAACTCAATGCAGGTGCACTGGCAACAGAAGTAGTTATCTATACTGTACCAAGGCAACCTTACTCTTCTACAAGGTGTGGGTGATGAATTGCCAGTACAGTTATATCTTCAGCTTTGTCAGGTCTCCGACACCACTGTCGATGGGCGACTCCACCATCATTGCCTGCTGAAATTCAAGCTCGGTGGACTGCTTTTCGGACTTGTTTGCCCCACCAATGGTTGTACCTCCATCCAAGGTGTGTAATCATTCTATTCCCTTACAGGCGGGAGCTCAGCCAGTGTTCATCAGGCCATACCTCTATTCGTTGAGGTTAAAGGATGAGATTGAACGCCAAGTCAATGAGATGTTGTCTCAAGGGATCATCCAGCCAAGCGCCAATGCATTCTCTTCGCCCGTATAGTACTGCTCGTGAAGAAGAAAGATGGCTCGTACCATTTTTGTGTGGATTTCTGGCATCTCAATGTGCTGATCGCCAAGTCTAAATTTCCAGTTTTGGTGTTTGGCCAACTAATGGACGATAGTTGGTTCTTCAACTTGGACCTGTGTGTGAGGTTTTATCAAATTCTGCTTCACCCCAGCAAGGAACACAAGACAACCTTCATGTACACCTTGGTCAGTATGAGTTTCGAATTATGGCATTCGGCTTGACTGGCCCTCGCCATGAACACGACATTGGTGCTAGGTGTCCACCGCTTTGTGATAGTCTTCTTTGATGACATATTGGTCTACAGCTGGTCCTATGAGGACCATCTGCATGCAACATCTTGCAGGTGTCTTTCAGTGGCTCTCAGCCACTACTACAAAATTGAGCTTCACTACCGGCCCATCACTGCCGGTTTCTTACAAATCAGCAGTGATATCGACACATCATTGTCGGTTTTTTTGACTAAAACCAACAGTGATAGAACCGACCGGCAGTGATATTGGGGCCATCACTGTTGGTTTTAGCCAAAAATCGTAGTATGCATGAAAAACTTCATAACTTTCTCATATGATCTCCGAAGACAAACTTTATACTCAAGTTGTAGTACTATTTTCAATATTTTTTATTTGAGATCATCGGATTAAAAAAATATGCATCATATGATTTTATAGAGTTAATACCAGTCACAAGTGAGTGTGTAGTGGTAGGAAAGAATCTCGGACGGAGAAACAACCAAAACAAAAGTTATAGATATAGAAAAGTTATGCAACTTTGTAGCTCATAACTTTTTATTTTGAAGTCATTTTGATGTCGAAATATTTGATTCACAGGATTTTTTAGAAGTCAATACCAATGAAATTCATATGCTCTATAGTCATAAGTGAGTGTGTAGTGGTAGTTAAGTATCCAGGATGGAGAACCGACCAAAACAAAAGTCGTAGATCTCAAAAAGTTATGTAGCTTTGTAGTTGACAATTTTTTCATTTAAAATCATCTATCCAACAAAAATTACGTTTGAATTGTCACATTTGAAATTCGATTTCAAATGACCCCGGATGGAGAAACGACCAAAACAAAAGTTGTAGATCTTGAAAAATTATGAAACTTTGTAGTTGCCAACCTTTTTATTTGAAATCATCTATCCAAGCAAAAATATCGCATGAATTTCCTCACATTTGAAATTTAAATTCTTCAAACAACCTCGGATGGAGAAATGACCAAAACTATCTCAAAAAGTGATAAAACTTTGTAGTTCACAACCTTTCATTTGGATTCATTTAGGGTCCCAAATACTCATTTGAAAACTAGATGAACGTAAAATGAGGAGGGCGAATATCCCAAACAGACAAAGTGTCTTATAAGTGTAATAGTTAGGGGATGAACGCGTGAAGCCTGAGGTCGTGGTTTCGAGCACTGCTGGCCACGGAGCGCGTGTTGTTCGTGCGAAAAGTTGCATGACTTGCGATGCGTGACCTTATGGCTGTCAAGTGGGGTCTCTCCTAGTATTAAAAAGAAATTTCCTATTTCTTTAGTCTCTTTTTAGGGTTTCATGAAAATCGGCAGTGATGAGCCCTCCTCATCATCACTACTGATTTGGTTGTGTCGGTTCAAAATCCTTCGCAGCAATGGAGGATTTTGAACCGGTAGTGATGTCTTTTGTTTATTGATGAAATGCAAATTTACACAGCACTCTTTGTCTCCTACATGGGCAATGTTACGAGCGCCAGTTAAAAAAGGTTCGCATTCGCCGCTGTGAGAAAAAAAACGGATGGAGTGCGGGGGAAAACTGCTCGGACCGACCGGGGGCCTGCTGTATGATGATGATTAGGAGTACTTTGACGCGTTAATATGGTTACTAGATAAATGCCCGTGCGTTGTATAGGAGAATAGTAATGGTACGATCATTTAAGTACGAAAACACATGTGATGTATTGTTAAAAAATAATTTTCAAACGTGATGTTTGGAGCATCGATATTACAAATTTAATTTTGTGCACGGCTAGATCTAAGAGAAGCAATTATGTTCTAGCTGTATCCTCCGACATGTCTAAATGACACACATTCTTAACAGTATCCTAAGGTTGTTGACTCGGCAAGACCAGCAGTCCTTTCAACTCTCCAAGTTGTGTTGGTAATATATCCTGCATATAAACTGTTTATTAATATTTTAAGCTAGAGTATTGTTGAACATATTATGGAGAAAAATATGTATTGCCAAAAAAAAATTCCTCTTTTATGAAGTTAAAACCTCTTTATAGACAATATTCTTCTCCTCCACTTATTCATGTCCTTCTCAGTAGCCAAGGTCACGAAAATTTTGTACGTGCATATATGTACAAAAGATACGTTCAAACTGATGGTGAAGCCCCACCAAGATGTACATGCTCCGGGTCATCGATGCCGCACTCAACAACAAACTCTTCTTCTCCATCCATACGCTCACCGTCGTCGATGTCAACGCACTCTACATCAAGCCCTTTACCCTGGACACCTTCGAACGCGCTGGGTCAGACCAGCAACGTTCAGCTCATCACCAAGACGACGTATCCAGCGCGCGCTACTACATGGAGAGGGCGTGGCCGTACGTATGAACGCAAAGCAGGGTTGAAGTATGACGCGTGGCCACCATGCTGGGGGCTTCAGCGGCTGCGTGTCCCTCACGCTTGGCCTATAGCACCACGACTCCACGGTGTCAACATCTCACGTTCGGCGCGCCGCCCGCGCACCACCACCACGGCGCCGTGGGGTACTTGTTCGATCGCTCCGACGACGGGCATGCACCCGGGAAACATGTCCAGACTCCAGTTCGACTGTGTTGTGGTGTAACTGTTCGCTCCGAAGACGGCCAGCCATCATATTGACGGCGGCGTGCGTTTATATGGTTATTATATTTATTTATTATTAGAAGGTCCGAGACCTGAGGCCAGGATTCCGCCATTAGGCTAGCTTTCAACGGAAATAAATAAAGCTTACTAATAATTTTGATACAACCTGACCGGTCCATTAGGCTTTTAAAGGAAATAAGAGACTCGTGAATTTAGCCTTTCAGATCACGGTTATTGCATATATTTGAAATTAAAATTACAGATTTCATTTACTGTAATATTTATAGGCGTAATCTGCAATTTTCGATATTGAAAATAAAAAAACCGTTAGACAAATAAAAAACCCAACAAAATCTCACAAAGACAATCAATAATTTACAATTATTTTTATAGATAGACAAGGAAAAAATTTAATATGTTATGACACACAAAAAAACAACAAATCACAAAAGTAACAATTTATTTATACTAATTGGTGGTACAGTAATGTTGTCGGAAATCATCTCAAAATTCAGACACAAAAAAAATATAGGAAAAGTGTGGAAATAAAGAGCAAACGCTACGAGAAAAAGCTATTGGCCCCGTTCGCTGGTCTGAACTTTGGCTGAAACTGGCTGAAAAATACTGTTCCGGCTGAATTGTTGTGAGAGAAAAACACTGTTTCGGCTGAAAAAACAAGCCGAACAAGCCAAACTTTAAGACAAGCGAACGAGGCCAATAGGGTCCGCCTGGTATACTAGTATCTTACTATTTACTATTCTAGACAGATAGAATAATATAACCGTAACTACCAGACCCTGTGAAAACTTCCACCCCTGTGTGAAAAGACAAAAGACGACGTAGGTAGCCGGATCCGGCCGGGTCACTTTTGGTCGTCGGCGGTCGGCCGCTGTTGCTCGCCGGGGAAGGCGATCTCCTTAGCCTTGTTAAAGACCTTCCCCCGCTCCTCCCTATCGCCCTGGACGGCAAAGCCCATGTTCATATACAGGGTGATGCGCGAGTCCTTTTTCACGTTGTAGTCCGCCAGCGTCGCGTCGAGCCTATCCATCCGCCTGCCCATATACGGGTTGTCGGCGTCGCTGACCCAGATTTCCTGCATGGCCAGCGGGTAGCGCCGCCTGCGCTGCACCTGCTCCTTGAGGCTGGCCACCGTGTCCCCGGGCTCCACCACCAGCACCATCCTCCTCCCGGCTCCGTCCATCCTGATGTTGTCCGTCAGGGAGATCATCATCTTCTTGTCGCCATGGCGGACCAGCTGCAGCATCACGGACGCGTCGGGGAACAGGTCGTCGTCGACGCGGAATCCCAGGCTCCTCAGAGTGTTCCTCCGGAGCATGTGCTGCACCAGTTTGCACGGGTCGGTGTAGTCCACGAGTATGGGATCCGGGTAGGTCGGCACCAGCTCGTTCTCCGCCAGCGCCCCGGGGGTGTCGTGGTAGAAGGATTTGCCGTTGAAGGTGAGCATCTGCAGGACGGGCGGGACGCCGGTCATATCCTCCACCTGGGCCATGACGCTGTAGATCGTGTCGTTGGAATCCACCTCCAGCGTGTTCCGCGTCGTCTTCTCTTCGTCTTCGTACGCCATCATGTTCGTCAAAAAGATGAACGTGTCCTTCAACATGATCATCGTCTTCATCTCGTCGAGTCCACGAGCTGGTCCCTCGCTCGCTCAACTTCTTCTTGATCTAGTACTACTCGCGTGTCGCTCTCCGAGTTGTCGACGAGATTGCCGGCTCGCGTTTCTTTCTTCTCTCGCTTTGTCGCTGCAGCCTGCACACAATATTTTCATCGAGGTTTTTACCCTAGGCCGGGTCGGGTGAATTTATAGAAGGGGTTCGAGTCCCTCGCACAGATCCGTACAGGTCGAGACTCTCGGGGGATCTTTAGAGTCCAGTCCACGTACTCCTGATTATGTGATTATTATGTCTCCCTATCTTTGGAACCTCTTTTGCTACGATAAATACTAATTATATTTTCTTTTATTTTTCTTTTTCTTTTATCAAACTTAATGAGTACTTGTGCCTAGCGACCAGGGAAAAAGAAATTCTCTGCTGTTATGCGGCTAGCGACCAGGAAAAAAGTTCTCTGCATGCGTGTCGTGGAAAATCTCTCGTGCAACAGAGCGACACCGGTCGTATGCCATCTGATTCTTAGATCCGCCGGTTGTTTGTATGCCACTGATTCTTAGATCCATGCATGGTCGAGGCTGCCGCCTGAACTTTCCACGGAGCACAGTGCTCCATCAAGCCGAGTTAGGACCGGTTGATGGCAGCAAAACAGTAGTATTGCCTGTGAGATTTTCTACATCACATATGCAGATTTTTTTTCCCCACGCAAATGCAGCAGTGAACATGCATTGAGGTTTTTAAACTCTTAAAATGCACTTTTATGGTTTCTAAACTTGTTTGAAAGTCTCATAGTAATAAATGACATCCTCAGCAGGGTCTTATTTCTTATTTTTTTTATTTAAGGGCCGCGAACGAATGATCTCAAGTGGAAAATTGGACAGCTCGCTAGAACGCTACGACTTCTCGATTCGTATACATTGTCAAAATATCACCAACGCATAGTATATCAAGTTAATAAAGCTACTCGGCTTTTTGGGTAAGCAAGGTCAGGTAGCCCCAAATATTTGAAAAGAAAATATCCTGCGACCATGGGTGCCAGCATGCCAGATACCCGCCATCTGCAAAAAGCTATTAGCGTGAACCAACAATGAGGTTTGACCAAGGCATCTTTGCAGCAGAGCATGAGTTCTTTTCTCTCACCCATCAGTCTAGTTGGTAAACACAGCTAGCACACAAGTGTCAAATAGCAGCACCATAATCGTGCAAATCCCATATAACTATAAAATTACAGCTGACTTAAAACCTCGTACCGCTACTGTTAAAAGGAAAAAGGCCCCATGAGTGTAAAGATGACCCTCCCTTGCCTCCAGAACAGTAACCACCACTATAAAAAACCTCTAGTGAAACCAAAACCGCAGAAAAGAACCAAGGTTCATTCAAATGCAATCGTCATGGACCTCTGAAAATATCAGCAATTGGTGAGATCTTGTTCGTAAATCCAAACCGCAAATCAAAACTATAACAAGACATGGAATGTATGACAATCATATGAGAAAACGGATCAGCTCAAATGTGACAACTCTAGTGGTATAAAAGCTGATGCCATGCATGAAGGTTCCAGTATGACAGCTGAATACTCCATCCCTTCCAAGACGAAAGTCATTCTAGTTTGCCCTAAATCAAATCATCTAAAACCTGACTAAGTTTACATAAAAAGTATTCATATTCAGTTATTTACAATACAAGATAAGTATCATTAGAGTCATCATGAAATATATTTCATACTATGCTTATTTGGTGTATAGAGACGAGCATGACCAGATAAAAATTTGGTGGCATGCGGTAAAAAATTACTATTTTTGCCATATTAGTGTTGCACAAAAGATGGGACAAGAAATTTTCATCATGTTGCTAAATTAAGCAATAAAAACAGAAGGCTAATGCAAAACTTCATTGAATCACCTCTTTGGTGCACACTGAAGGACAGAAACATAGCAGTGCATCCAATACTCTGTAATACCAATGTTCATCCAGGGAAATGAGGGAGACGGCTGTAGATGCAGCGATGAAGGTACCCTAAAGAAAGAAACAAGGAGTTTAAAACAAATGCCATCAAAAGGGTAAAAATCAAACTGATAGATTACCTTTCACCGCTAAGGATCCCGTATGCCAATTGTTTGCAAAAGGAGTAACCAGTCCTGTTGAAAACTCTCTCGTAATTTGATCTGATTACTTGAACTGCATATATCATCCTTTATGTTAGGAAGATTACCAGCAAGTGGAACAGCAAAAGAGCAACTGCAGGCTAGTGCTCTGCAAGATGCATTCTATTGACAAAAAGTAAGCACACTATTGGTGATATGAACATAAAGCTAGGCTGCAAAATAGAACTATTCAAAAGTTTGGCAAGCTATTTACATTTGGGCTTCAGTTTGTTCTAAACTACACATCTTAATATATATATATATATATATATATATATATATATATATTCAAATAAACAGAAACTAGGCATGTAGAACAACATGGACATGTTGCTGCTGACATTTATTGTAGAATTAGGTACTGAACAAAGAATGTATCAACCATTCAACTAAGAATGGTCTAAGCAAAAGTCAAGAGAAACATTTTACCAAGAGTGGCATAGCTGCAATGAAGTTCTGAAACTAATGATTCTGATAGTTTGTCGATTAGATCCTCCTTTCTCCTTTCATTGCAACATCTGATTGGATGGGCTGATAGGTCGCCATCTTCAGAAGTATGTCCACTTGATGGCACATGAAGGAAAAATAATCCAGCAGGAAATCTGTGCCTCCTCATCATCCATAGAGTTAACTCAGCATAAGGAGTGGATTGGATTACAGCGATGACAATTTCCAGCATCACACACACCCAGATAACCGTTGTTGTCAAGATAGAGAAGAATACATAGAATACGGAAGTTGTAGGTATAAGAAGTAGGACTGGTGTAAACAGCAGGGAACCAACAACGTGCTGTTCAACTGTGTAGTCATAACTATCTAACCTCTGCCTAAGAGGATTCCATTTGCGCCCTCTGTTACGGCATAAGCAAGTGTTAACAAACTTACGAAGCAAATATGAAAAAAAAAACTGACAATAAAAATGATAAGAGAGAAACAATATTAAAAAAAATAGCTAATGTTTATGCTGCAAACATTATGCTTTTACACACATTAAGTTATCCGGCTCCATTACTAGCTTCTATACATGAAGAGAAGTGAAAACTAATCACAGTCAAGCTTATCCTTCTTGACATAGTTGTAATCTGGCAAAGAAAATCTGCAATGTATAGTCAAATATTTTATTTCCAACACCCAGTGGCAATTTTAAGGAAATTTGGTTCCAGAGCATCAAAAGACAACCGCTTTCAGAAATACCATCAATCAACATTCTGTAAGATACCATGGCAAGAATGAGGCTTTCCAAATTTACCACTCCATTACTTTTGCTCCTAATGGTGTTAAATCAGGCAATGCTAGCCCTCGCCTACGGAAGCACATCTCCCTGCTGCTTTCTGTGCCTAGGAAAACAGCCAAGCAAGGAGCAGGCAATACGCATAACCGCATCCTCTTCCTCCGGCTCGCCCTCATGGTAGTACTCCCCGTGGGCTCGTGGCAGCGAACTCAAGGTAGTAGCCACATCACAATCAACGTAGTCATCCACAGCCTTGGGTTTTATGATGCCAAGGTGGAGTAACTGCAGCCGATACTCGGGGCCCCTTGCGTGGAGTCACACCAGCAGACGTGCATGCTGGGCCAAGAGTGTGTGGAACTACTAGATCTCAGTGGCGCCAAGCACCGTCAAGCACCATCTTCTCGCAGACAAAGCGGAGGATTTGGCAGAGCTCCATTTTGACATTAGCCATCTTGCGCTGCAGGCAGGCCATGGCCTCCTGGCAGCGCTGGACATTGAGGGGCTCATCAAACTCAGCCCACTGTGCCGATGCCACAGACTGCCACCGTCTCCGTCTCCAGCGGCACCGCACCCTAGTCCTCCAGCCACACTGTGGAGTCCTCCCCCTACTCATGATTCCCTGTGATTCACTTCTCCGTGCTTCATTTGAACCCCATTTACATTGATAACCTCACAGACCACGCTGGAATTGAGGATGACACTACTGCTGTCACGTATTAGTGCCGCTACGGTGCTACCGATCTCTCCTTCGAGCCACCAGCCCAGAGCCTCCCCCTGCGAATCATCAGCACGGCGAGCCATGTCATTCGCTGGCTGCCGTAGGGGTCGACATCACCGCCAGTGAGTGCAGCCAGAGTCAATCTGTTTGACCAACCCGTTCTCAATGCTCAAGTTTCAGTGCAACGATCAAAGGGAAAAATCTTTCCCTTATCCATCAGCTCAAAATGGAGCAGAGAACAGCCTGCAGTCTTGTGCGAGGTAACAGAGTGCTAGAATTTGAAACGGACTCATTATGTCCCTTGTATTTTACAGAACACCAATATCTGATGGCAATATCCAAAGTGATGATCTTTTGATGCTATGGAACCAATTTTCCCATTCCTATTGCTAAATTCACGGAAGTTGTCTCATTAGTTTGGGAAAGTGATCTAGCCAGGGGTTTTACTTTTATATTATGGATGATTAGGATTTTAGTCAAGGTTGTGCCTTCACTTTTCCATGTACACATAACTTGGCAGTTCCCTCAACCCGAACCTTTTTGTTTCCCAAACTAGCTCAGCTCTGTCATGTTAAAGATTTAAGACCTACAAATTTAGGTATATTCAAACCCCTCATGTTTCTGTATCAATAAAAGATTTTGCGGGGGGAAGGCTTGCCTCGGTTTTTCCCTTCCCCAGACCCCACTCATGTGGGAGCCTCCGGCACTGGATCTGCCCTTTTTTAGTTAGACAGGCGCCAAAATTCAAATAGACAAGGATGCATTTTGTACCATTTATTTAGTATAACCAAACATATTTGTCGAAGTCAAACTACAGAGAAAAAGGTGATATAAGAGCTAATGTTTAGCGATTGATCAACTCGTCAGTCGTTCAGTAATAAACAAATGTTGCACTTAGTACCCTCTTATTGGACAAGTACCACATGAGTGCACCAAGAGTATGTTACCTGAAAAGACGCCACAATGATGCTACTGTCTGAATCTGTCTTGAATATAACGATGAGATTAACCAGTGAAGCATGGTAACATGCAATGTAGCAAGCTGGATAATGTCAATAAAGAAAGAAACTGGAGTTGTCAGACCTAAAATAATTCCAGAGACTGCAATGCCTTGAATTATATGCCTCAGGTAGCCTCCCACGAAGAACCAAAGGGTAGAGTAAATTTGAACTGCATTAAGAGAAATCATGCCTAAGAGCTCTGCTAACTCTGTATTCAGCTTAAAACCAGCTGGAACACCCATCAGCCACACACAACCAGATCTCAAGATTGCTTCTGTCATGTGGTGGACGAGAGCAATAGTCCAAATACAAATAGTCTCTGTATTTAACAAGAATGCTGCTCCAAGGACAAAACCCATCAGAAGATCCACAATGATACTTGACCACAAAGCATGCTTCCGTATTGCAGCTTTGTGTGCATATTCGACATTCACAGTGGAGCTGAGCCGATAATAATTAAGTGAAGCTTAGTATTTTCAATAATCTGCACTTGAGTATATGATAACTACTATGTATTGAATGTAAATGCACTTGAATATTCATAATACAAAGATTACATGAAACAACAAAATGGAAGTGAACCAGTAAACTCTCTTTTGCATATTAAAATAACCATGTAAGATTAGTAATAACAGAATCACTATGTTATTGCCTTGGTATATGTTAACTTATAAGGATAGCACAAACTTTTATGCCAATATGACACAACAGATTAAAACGGCGACTAAAGTTACAGTACAGATTAAGAAGCTATGAATCCACTATTAATTTACCTTAGGGAAGCATCTTGGAGGACAATTGGCCAGTAGAGAATTTGGCAGCTGCGAAGATGAATGTTATTCCATGAATGTCTGAAAATCTTATTTAGCATCAAGTACTGGGGCATATGGCTTAAACATTTCCGGAACATTAGAATCATGATGTAGAGAATAGTTGATGCTGAAGCCAAAAATATCCCCATGCAGTGCCATGTTACTTGAACTAAGACATCATATCTGAATAAGCAAGTAACAAGGTAAGAGCAGATAAAAGGAGCAGAGTGGAGAAGGTTAACAATAGTGCTTACACAGATGCAAAAATGAAATAAGCCCCAGAGCTTGTGGTAGAACATTCCTGAGTGTCTGGCAGTCTAGCTGCATTTGAACAATTAAGCGCCAAAACAATTGAATCCTTCAAACAAACATGAACTGACTTAATAGACCATCTAACAAAAAAAAGGAATAAATAACAAGCAAAACCACTCATGCACATACCAAATCAAGAAATGCTGGTTGCTTTTGTAGATCATTTATCCAATTTGGCTTTTTGAATGAAACATTCAACTTACGAGGTGCATCCAAACCCAGTGAAAAATGGTTTCTGCCGATGGTCGGAACCTCATATAGTATGACCTAGAATAAATTGAATAAAATATCTCATCAATTTGTCAGAGCAAAAGGAAGAATAACTAAAGAGGTGTAAAAACATGACAGTTAAAAAATTGTTAATACAAGGATATTATAAACAGAGCCTTGACTTACATACGTGGCAACGATTGTTTGCAATCTGTTGGCCATCAAGATACAAATGGTGAAGAACTGGAACTTGATTCAGGTTGCTCTTAAAGTTCTTTCCAAACTTCCAACACAAGTGCACCCAACTGCCCTCTTTGACTGCAGACTTTCTGCAAGCATCCAGAAAACCATCCAACACACAACAATCGCATCCCCATCTTCTATGATCATAACTTGGACCCTGATCCCCATTCCCAACTGATCCAATCATGGCATTGTTTCTTCTTGTGCCAAAATGTTCTTTCTGAACAAAGTTTGCATCCAAGGGCAGCTGCTCTAATTTATTAAAGCAGTATTCTTCTAACTCTTTACGGGGGTGTCGACCACAATCCCCAAGAATGGTAAATGCAGCAGATTCTTGCAGGCTTACTGGCATCCTTTTATTTGAGGAAAGGACGATGGTCTAACATGAGAGACAACATTGAGAGAAGAAGCTGTGAAAAATATAAGCAACCAAGATAAACATACTCTAGCAGCAGTTTTTCTTCTTCTTTTGGAGAGTTTTAGCAGCTACATCAGTAGATGAGCAAAAAAACAGAGGTTCTGCCTTTCAACATGCATGTTGCAAAATTAAACGAAACAGATAAACATAACATGATTTCAGCAGTAGATTACTAGAGTTCCCCCCAAGCAAGGAAAAAGGACAAGCATAGCAAAGCAACCTCTGGAGTTGATGAGATGGGGCGTACCCAGTGCAGAGAGCTCCCGCTCTGTGCGGGGTCTGGGGAAGGGTGTCAGTGGCAAGCCTTACCCTCGCTTGTGCAATGCGAGGAGACCGCGACTCGAACCCGGGACCTTCCGGTCACAGGCGGTAAGACTCTACCGCTTGTGCAATGCGAGGAGACCTGCGACTCGAAACCCGGGAGTTGATGAGATGGGGCTCAAAACAAAATCTTTAACAACTCAAGAAAAAAGTAAGTTAGTACAGATGTGTGGTAAAGATAGGACCAACTTTTTAAAAAAAATGCTATGTGCTAAGCACCGCCTAGGCACCACTGCACCAGAGTTCGTGGAGGAAGCAGGGGAGGACCAGAGGAGAGGAAGGAGGAAGGTGACTAGGTGAGAACAGAGAAGAGTGAACCAGGAGATGTAGGATGAAAAGGAAAGACCATGACAAGGAGGAAGCGGCACTTGCATGAGGAAAAGCTATCACCAGAAGAAGCGGCTAAGTAGTATTTGCATGAGTAAAAGTTATCACCAGTAAAGGTAGCTAACTGTCACTTTCTAAAATTATTGTAGCGCTAGAGCTTCAACGTTTTTTCATGCTAGAAGAAGGAACCAAAATTCTGCTGAAAAACACAAGCTTGGAGGATTTGATTTATGCATGTCAAAATAAAAAACAACATACAGGACAGGAGCCATAGCCCTTCGATTCCTAAGCCACTTAATTCCCTAACTCCCTCCCATACCTCGACTGTTGTGAAGCACAACTCTTTGTTCTTTAACAGCAAATCAACAAATATAATAGAACATCAGCTGTAGACACTCAAGCAACTAGCCAAATCAACTTGGCCTTGTAGTAGCACACAGTCCCACTTTATTCTTTTATTACTGATGGTGGGTGGCTTTGAAAGGAACAGAAAACTCCTCTTGGGTGCTCATTTACAATAGATACCAGAATTCGCCCCTTTGAACCTTATTACAATAGGTCTATTTCTATATTAGAGAAAAAATAACTATATCATTAAAGAACCTACAGTAAACTGGATTGGACATCTAAATGACAGCACAACATTTTTAATGGCTAATTTCCTCTGAACAGAAACTAAACTTATAACCGCACCCAAAGTCTTCATCAGTTACATTTAATACTTAAAATTGGATTAAAGCAGTTCGTTACTTTGGGATTAAAATACAAAATGGACCACTTCCTCACCTTCAACTAAGATTTTACAAGAGAATCTCACAATACTGCATTTGGCACATAGATTACTGGAATATGGGTTCATGCATCTACCAAAAAAATATCCAATAATGAAGCAACAATGGTAAACTATGTTTAACCTGAATCATCAATACTGACCTGGAGGGTGTCGAGTGAGGCAAAAGAGCGCAGGATGTGATCTTGGGTCACAACTGCAGAGATGACGATGTCGATAGAACCAGCACTGCTGAAGAACCATCCGAACAGGACGAGCCTCAGTGAGAAAGGCTTGTGCTTGAGCTGCAGCTCCTGGCGTGGCCACCATATCCTGCATCGCTCAATGTCCATCGCTGCTGTATCTTGGGGCTTGGGTCCTGGGTGAATACCATCAATTACGGCAAAACAAAATGGCAACAAAACCAACCTAGAGGTTTGCATATGTGCATCATCCCAGACAAACTCATGTTTATTGCTTATTTATTGGATAAATAATCATCTGAATTCTTATAAACAAACGAGAAATGAAAGTACATGCAGAACAGGTGCAGTTTACATGACAAGAAATAGATAAAACATAAGTTATGAAGGGCAAAAGGAAACAACAAAAAGAAGAAAATCCTGACCATTGTATACAACCAGGGCAATCCATTTAACGTACCTACAGTAGTTTCAGTTTCTATTTATCACACCCACAGAAATTATGTTTCCATTTAACACACAGCACAACAATTTTGCTTCCATTTTTATAGAAACAAATGAAAAATTTGTCATGCCAAGAGTACAGAACGGAGGGGGAACAAGGGGGCTCACTGTGGGCAAGGCTTCGTCCACCACAGGTGTGGATGAAACCGTCAGGGAGCAACAAGCAGACTCAGGGAACTGGCGCCATCAGGCTCTGCTTCTCAATCTGGAGGCTGCAGGGAGTCAGTTCTGAATCAGGGACTGACGGTGCAGGGTGCAGTGGAGATGCCACCACGCAGTAAAGGTGCAGAATGAGGCGATGCGAGGGGTGAGGTCGCCTCAAAATGCTAGCCGCCTCTAAGTTGGGTTTTGTTGCCAATTGTTTTGCCATAGCCAATGTTATCCACTCAGGACCAAGCCACAAGCAAAATGAGGACTGCATCATAGCAAGTATCTATTCACCGGTAGGCACAAAAAATTAACAGATCAACCAATTGTTTTTCACTACAACACCCCTACCGTAGGTACCTAACAATTATACAATTTCTTGAAGTGTTAGGGTACGAAGAGCCAAGTCTCTTAATATATATAATAATTTGGTATAATCCAAGGAATATGAGTCTTACATAGTATCCTTTCGTGTTTAGTTGCTAGTAGATGTTTTCATTATAGTCTACGTTAATGACTTGACCTATATGCCAATTCAGGTAACTTTAAAAACAATACAAATATCATGCAACCACCTTATATGTAGAATTTTTTTATGATAAAGTGGGGGATTTTAGGCCTCACCTATGTGAAGCAGTCCTAATGGGTGAATTTTCATTGCAATGCATAAGCAATTGCAGCTGTATTTTTGTTCCAGAGAGTAGTCTCAAAATATAGGAAGCATAAAAGCTGGCTTACTCCAAAGGGTTCGATTTTACAAGTGAACATGATGCACCTTATCCTTTGAAATTGCGTAGTAATAAACAGACTCAGTATCTGATATTGTGAATGCTGAAGTCGAGTAGTGGACTATTGAATTCCTTTGAAATTGCATACTAAACTGACTCGGTATCTAATATTGTGAATTTTCACATCAACTTTTGAGTAAAGGTCTTACAGATGTGCTCTTTTCTTTGTTTTTTTAATCACAGTAAAGCCACAGACACTCGAGATTGAGTCTAAAGATCTCGAGATTTAGCGAAGTCATCACAGGTGCCTCACTGTCGAGGAGCACGTAGCTTACCACTGAAAAAACAATATCACTAAATCCTAGAATACTAGAAAAAAATTTGTCAGGTCGAGAAATTAAACTCATGGGAACATCCCGCAATTTACCTAACCAGCTAAACTACTCTTAGTTCCAGTGGTGGATCCAGAAACGGATCAAGGGAGGGGCTAACTAAAGAATAGAAGGGTAAAAATCTTACAAGCCCTATATTATAAAATGTTTTCCACCGCCTACTTGGCAGGTGGAAGGGGAACCTCCTACATTGCAAATTGCAATGCGATTATTACTTGTTAGGAACTAACATGGCATTCACTGAATATTTGAAAATTGCAATTGAACAACTAGATACGGTACTTTTCTGTATTATGTTCTCACCTTGAAGCTTGAACTCTGACTCTTAGCGGCAGAAGGGGGCAAGGGGCGGCCGGGCGTCGGCGACAGCGGGGCGCCCGTGAGCCCGTGAGCCCGCGAGGTCGTGACCCTCACGCCTGGAGACCTGGGCACCTGGCCGCGACTGGGCGGCTGGAGCCTGGCCTTGTGCCCTGGCCAGCTGGAGACCCGGCCGCGGCTTGCAGGAGGTGCGCAGGCGCCGGACCGGGGAGGGGAAGGGGGAGGGGACGTGGGGAGGGCGGGTGGCAGTCGCTGCCCGCTGCCGAGAAGGCGGCGACGGCGAGCGCCGGGAATCGCGCGGACGGTGGGGAGTCCGCAGTCGCGACCTGACCGAGCTGGGAAGTGGAGAGCGTCGGGCTTCTGTCGCTCGTCTGCTTAGGTTGAGAGTTGGGCTGTGGAGGGAGCTGCTGGGCTGGGTCCGAAGAAGGCTCCCAGATGTTTTGGCCCACGACCGGGGTTGCAGCCCCAGCAGCAGTCCCCACGTGATTTGCTCAAAAAAAAGAAGTCCCGGGCCATAGTGAGTAGGAGGAGGACGACGGCTGCTGAGAGTTTCCTGTGTGAAGCCTCCATTGTCGATTGGTTGTGCGTCCAAGCAAACAAAATGAAGGGAGTTCAGTAGACGAGTGAAAAGCATTGGGTGCTTGATGCGGGTTATATTTTGGGGTGTTCCAACGGTACTTCAATTACTGCTAAAAATGTAGGGCAGCGAATAAGTTTTGACCTTTGATTGTTGCATGTTTTAGTTGTTGCTAGTTGCTACACATAGATGTCAGCCAAACTAATGGACCCATATTAATCTTAATCTTTTATATTGCTATTGGAGTCATCCAACGAAGTTTCCAGGATAACTCTCACGAGATGTGTTAGGTAAAATAAAAAAGATCTAATTTTTTTCCCTAAAATTCAGAAACATGTGACTTGAATTTAGTATACTTTAATTGTCATGGCTATTGGATGTAGTATGTTTTTTAAAAAATTATGCACCTATAGAAGGTAGATAAAGTTAACCTAATAAATTTGCATCAAAATTACCTTCTATCTTTATGAAAGATAATACCAGTAATTCCTAACTTTATTTTAAAATTACCTTGATAAGCCATCAACTTTCTGGCGTTACAAAAAGAAACCAAATATCTCTCAAATACAAATATAAGCTATTACGGAACGTACTTTAATTTATCTATATCTATATATCTACCTAATATTACAAAGCGAAGAATTTCTTTCAATCTTTTTTTATTCGTATAATATCTATAAGTTTTTGTCCATCCGTCCGAGTATGTTTTCCAACTTTTTATCGTTTTTTTTTTTGCTTTTCACCTCTACTCGAATGTCCGATGTTTCGGACGCGCGTCAAAAAATGATTCGACCGGCGCCTCATCTTATCCGCCCGCTCGACGCCCTCCCCATCCCCATCTCGTGTCCGTGCGCTTCACTTCTCTCACTCTTCTCGCCCTCTCCTCCTCCCGACTCCTCCACTCTCTCGCTCTGCTCGCACACCGCCGCCCCTCCCTCCCTCAGCGACCTCCATGCCGCGACGGCGATGGCTTCCGGCGAGCCGCCCCTCCCTCCCTTCCTCCGTCCCTCCCTCCCTCCGTGACCTCCATGCCACCGGAGAGGAGGGCGGCGGCGGTGGCTTCCGGCGAACCGCCCCTCCCTACCTACCTACATCCCTCCCTCGCTCCGCGACCTCCATGCAACCAGAGAGGAGGGCGACGGCGGCGGCTTCCGGCAAGGTAGGTGGATCCTTCTCTGGATTTGAGCCCTCCTCCTCTCTCTCTCTCCTTCCTCCTCATCTGGATTTGAGCTCTCCTCCTTCTCCTCCTTCTCCTCCTCCTCATCCTACTCCTCCTCTGGATCTGGATCTGAGGGACGCGGCGGTAGCTAGGGTTCCGGCAAGCTCTGTTGCAGTAGACATGCTTTGCTGTTGCAACAAGCAATATTTCTTTGTTGTATTAGTTTTTTTTCTGATGTTGCATCTCGCATTGAGCCTTTTGTTTCTGTTGTTGCAATAGCGTCGTTTTGTTGTTGCAACAAGCAATATTTCTTTGTTGTATTAGTCTTTTTTCTGATGTTGCATCTCGCATTGCGGTTTTGTTTCTGTTGTTGCAGTAGTGTTGTTTCGCTGTTGCAACAAGTTTTTTTCTTTGTTGCATTAGTCTTTTTTCCGATGTTGCATCTCGCATTGTGTTTTTGCTTCTGTTGTTGCACTAGCTTTGGTTTTCTGTTGCAACAAGTAATTTTTCTTTGTTGCATTAGTATTTTTTCTGATGTTGCATCTCGTATTGCAGTAGTTTTGTTGTGTTGTTGCAGTCGCTCTTATTCTGATGTTGCAGTAGACTTGTTCTGATGTTTCACCTCGCATTGTGCTTTGTTTCATGTTGTAAACAATTTCCTAATGGGAGTGCGTTGGGGGTGGGCGAGGTTGGGGGCGAATGGGAAACCCGTTCTATTCGATGCGTACCGTGCATGGGGGGCGAGCGAGGTTGGGGCGGGCAAGTTCCGTGCGCGGGGAGCGGAGGAAGGGCGGTTCCGATCTCTGTTCTGTTCCGTGCGGGCGGGTGGGCGTGACCCCGTGCGGGAGGGCGAGGCGCGGTACGAAGGGCCCGGCGTCCTTGCGTCCATGGCACCGTCTGATGGATCGGTATTCATCGGACGTCCGGTGCCAGCGCTGCCCTTTTTTGAGCGGCTGATATGTTACTTTTCCTTTTCCTACCTTTTATGTTTTTTTCAGTCCCCCTGTCCCTTTTCCACTTTTTTCATTTTTCGCTTTTTTCCCCTCCGCCGTTTTTTAGCGGACGTTATATTACTTTTCTTTTTTCTGTTTTTTCTTTCCGCTTCCGGTCCTTTTTCCACCTTTTTTCCCGTTTCCCTTTTTGTTTTTTTCCTGATTTCTTTTCCTCTCTGTCCGAGGTTGTCATCTCGTGTTCTTATTTTTTGTGTTTGTTTCTCATACATACTTGTTAAAAAAATAAAGAATAAAAACAACAACCGTGGGTCATAATTCTTAACCCTCTCAAATTAAAAATTTCTAGCACCAAATTATCGATGTGATTTTTTAGTAAAGAGCCAAGCGTTCTTTTAGTTTCATTTTTTTACTTTCTAATAAATTGTCCTCACGTTTCTGTCATGTTTTTTACTTCCCAAATTATCCTCACGTCCCACTATATTCTGAAGTATATACTAATATTAAACCACGAGATCCATTCGATTCGGCGTCTGCCCACCCCTATTCTCACGACCCACCCTTCTCAATTCCCAACAATGTATCAGGAGTACGCGATGTGCTAGTTGACTCCACCACATATGGGCATCCACAATGGTGTTAGCTACGCAGTTAGCTTACATGAAAGCGAGAGACAAAAATAAATAATATTTTATATATTTTTATTTTTTTATGTATTATTGGATCCATACATTTCTTTCACAGATTCTTGGACTATGTGAAATATATCAGTTATTTATTCGTCGCTAGTGACTACTCTCTCTCCTACTTTTCTCTGTCAATGTCAGAATAGCTAGCCAAATAGCTAACTGTTGAGGACGCCCTAACCCATACTGTCGGTTAAAGTTGCCTCCCCACAAGGTAGGCCAGTTTATATACTAACTACTTCATTGACGCAAGGCTCAACTTCGATGCCGTGGTCGACTCGCATGGCAGGCTCATGCTCACCAACGTCACGTTCCAGCTGAATAGCCATGCTTCCACCTAGTAGACCGGCAAATATTTATCTGCTTCCACAACAATCCAAGGTGTTGGTGTCGGCGTCGGCGCAGAACAAGAATAACACTGCCCGATTGTTCTCGACGACTTTCGTATGTTCGCTATCATCTCCGAGTACATGTAAGATCAATGATGAATCTAAACCCATGTGCGTTTGGAGTGAATCGAATGTCGAAGCTTGCCCTTGCGCCATCCGTATATCGCATCCTGTATATGACCCTGATCAATGGTTCATTCTCATATAAGTTGGAACAACTAGTGTCCAGTGTTTGTATGAAATTTGATTCCACTGTGTATTGGATTTCGTACACCGCATGGGTACGTTTGCGAGTCTAATATTAAAGAGCAAATGGATTCTTCTATCTTTTTTTACTTTCCATAATACTCTCGCTCACCTTCATGTCCGTTCATGATTCAGACTCACGTAGAGTTCAATTCTAAGACGTGTCTAGCGACGGTATGGAATCTCCATATGTCTCATATATGGTCCGAACTCATGACCCATGCTCGTAAGAATTAGAACAACTCGTGTCCAATGACAGTACAGAGTCATACTCGAAGACATGTCTAATGACGGTACAGAAACAAATTCTAATATATAGAACATATGACGCGATCCTTGAATAAATCTTTGAGTCACAAATCGGATTCCATAAGCTGTATGCTTTGTTACAGCACACGGTCAGGGTTACTAGTCTAGACTTAATATTAAAAGAACTACTAAGTGATTCTTCTGTCCGTTTTTTATTTCTCAAAGTGTCCTTGCACCCTCCATGTACCATGTGACCCAGACTCACAATCGTTGTTTCATATAAGTTAGAACAACTCGTGTTCAGTGATAGTATGGAGTCTATTTCCAAGACGTGTTGTGTTCCATTGTAACGTACGCCCACATTTGCTAGTCTATATTTATACCTAATATTAAGGCGGGAAGAGCTTCTTCCAACCATCTATCTTTTACTTCCCATAATGCCCTCATGCTGCTCCCTATATGTCCCGTATGTGACCAAGATTTATCATTCGTGCTCATATGAGTTAGAACAACATGCTTCCAACGACAATGCAGAGTCCAATTCCTAGACGTATTAAAATAGATGACACGATCATTGAATAAATCTCCGAGCCACACATCATTCATATGACCATGCAACAAGCTACATGTCCCGTTGCGAAACACAGACATATTTGCTAGTAACTACAAAATACGTTATATATGTTTCTAAGTTATACATGTATGCCACCCTTAAATTAAACAAACTTATTGTCTTTTCTTATATACCCTTGGCTTGATCTCATGTTTTGCTTTTCCTTATAAGTGTTCCATCCACACATTTACTTCTAAATATGCTTAACCCTTCCTAGTCTATGTGCTCTGATAAGAGTTAGGGTGTGTTTGGGAGGGCTCCTATCCATGGGCTTCTCCGGTGGCTCCTCCAAAACGGCTCCGACTCCTCCTTTTTCCACTGAAAAAGTGTTCAAAACGGCTTCTCCATCTAAACTGTTTGGCAGGGCTCCTCCGGAGGAGACGGAGCCAGAGCAGGGGAAGAGCCCTGCCAAACAGGCCCTTAGTGAAGTCGTTGCTTATTTTATCTGCGATGCAAGACCTAGCTCAGCCATGAAGATTTGTGGAGTCAGATGTCTGAACATGATTCAAGTGGATCACCTCCGAAACATAGTATGGCCCATCTACCTGGTTACCTCGGTATATCCTGACGGACCGTCCTCGACCATCTTGGCGGATCGTCCGTGAGAACGCCCAGTGACCCCATTTGTTCTCTTTTTCTTTTGTATTATCCAAAATCAAATTGAACCCTAACCGCTGATAATTGCAAGACAAATTGAACCCATCACTCTTGTCACTTTTGAATTGACCCATCTTATCGAACACCACCACCACTACTCTTGCAACCCTTTCCCGTACATGACACCCACCCCGTCGAGTTTTACCCAAAGCTTAACAGTAATTGGTAACGTTACTCACCCTGGCACCACGTCGAAACCCGAAGTAGCATATGGCCGATCACTATCAGGGCACACTTCGGCATCAAAGGTAGTCACTGCTATCATTTACCGATAAACTTTTGAGCCAAATAAGACCTAGTCACCACACCCATTTTGAATTGCTCGCCAAGTCAATAATCCCACCTACCTTGCAATTATCGGGGCAAGATTTTTCCAAGTGGGTATTACAAATGTTATATGCCACCACATAGACCAAGTAACATTCGGACAAGCATTTATTTTAATAGTTTATGAATCATGGAAACATATTTTCTTGGCAAACCCCATACCGATAAACTATCGATTCACTTTCGCTTATATTAATATTCCCGGGTGGAATTTAGAAGCAGGTATAGGGCTTTTGGTAATGTTAAAGTTACGTAATTTGTATTATATTAGAGGCATTCAATAGTGGTACTTTAGTCTCTACATAAGTCCAGTCTCATTTCATTGTTTCCAAGCTAGACTGTCATGTCATATGAATGAAATAAAATTTGGATGAAACACCCCCTCTCAATACAAAGTTTCATTACATGGTTTTATAGACATTTAATTTTATAACTCATAGAGAGTTGGTAATCATGCCAAGTGAGTTTCATCCCCATAAAACTCAATTCTTCTCTCTCCTTCATTAAGATGTTGCCATGTCATCAAAATTGCATATGTGGCAGGCTATTAAATGCAAATGAAACTCTCGTGAAATTTCCAGAGATGGCAACGGCTTCTATGGCTTCTGGACCTAAAAGGGGTCGCCACGGATGCCACTGGACAAACGATAGTGGTGGCTGAGCTGGTGGTAAGATGGGGTGTCATGGGCGTCACCCGCCAAGATGGTAGGAGAAGCCGGTTGCAAGGATTAGCAGCGGTGAAGGATAGCCATGGAGGCGGGGGCGCGTGATGGTTGCGCCGGTCGGGCGATGAGCAGCGTCCCACGATCTGTTTTATGGGTGACCAGTTGTGCATATTGCTTCCTCCTTCCCACTTGCGTTCATGTCGATGGCCCTCCAAAGCTCTTTGAGGCCGAAGTTTAGGTTTGGGATCGGGTTACATGCTATTTAATAGCAGCCATGCTATAGTATTTTACTCTCACCACCCGTGCAGCGGCAGACGAGGCAGCACTGCTTAAAGTGTAGCCGAATAGATTCATTTTTTTTTTATTTTGATGCCGATCGAAGGGCAGCAATTTATTGTCAGGAACTGATTTTCTCACGATCGATCACAAACATTACTACAAGCTACCGGCTGGTAGCAGGCAAACATTACACCGGGGCAGGGTCCAGAGGCCTAACAGCAACAATAGTCCCAGCAGGAGGTTCCCCCTGCCCGGGGCAGAATGTTATGCAGTAGCAACGAGAGGGGAAGCTGCGGCACTTGCCGCCAAGATTGTCATCGCTTTCATGCCAGCATGCATCTGCGCAGTGCTTCGTCTCCCAGCACCACCCCGTAAACTTTCCGCTCCGATGGTAACAATCATCATACGCCTCAACGGACGACGCCATCCCTGTATGAACGCGTGGGCGAACAAAAACAAGTTCACCCATCGAGAGTTGCGATTGCGACTTGCCACTTCTTACATACATACATACATACATACATACATACATACATACATACATACATACATACATACATACATAAATAAATAAATAAATAAATAATAAGTATATAGCTCATGCATATGCACGTACCTGCGGCAATGATGATGAGCAGGACGGCGGTGGCGGCGGCTGCGGCTGCAGAGAGATTTCTTCGTGAAGACTCCATTGGTTTATTGTTACTATTATATATATTATAATTATTTTGGTTTTGATGACCGCGAACAAGTGATATCCGATTGAGGCTTGAGGGGTATATATGTATCACCCGTCGAAGACAAGAAATTACATGGCCACTCCAAAACCTTTAAAAAATTATGGCAGGTAGTAAATTTTTTATTGCCAACGTAGGAGTATACTACAGAAAACAGCCTCCTTTTGAGATCCCCTATTACCAGCCCCTTTTTGGGCTCCTTGAATTTTAGACAAAATCGTACCCGCTGTGTTTGTTCAGAGCAAAATGATCATACAGATTATGAATGTAATTAATCTGTGTAGTTTCTTTGTTCATGTTGTAAAGTTAAAAGTAACTTCATAGCCTGATCTGCTTCTTTTTTGGCAGCTTTTCTGACTACAACCGGTTGCCGTGGTTCCGTGGTACGGACATCCGCCCAACTAGGCCCCACAAAAATGTCCAATGGCTCAACGCAAGAGATTGAAGGGCCATGCATGGAAATTCCATTTCCGCGATCGATCGCGCCTTTTGAATCGGGTGATCGATGGATCGGCCGAGGAACCGCTGCACGCGCCGCCCAGTATGCAACGCTGCATGCTGCCCTGACGTCATTTTAAAAAAGCAAAGCATTTAATCTAAACTGATATAATTTCTGAATAGTGTATTCATTTTTAATTCCATCTGCACTGACATGCTCTACGTGACGAGACGAACAAAACTAGACCCTACTTACATATGTTTCAAAAAAAATTATTTTAGTGACAAATTATGTATATTAACTTATAACATATAACTTATAACTTATAATTTATTAACTTATAACTTAGGCCAGTGGCGGCTTTAGGCCGGGGGCCGCTAGGGCCATGGCCCTAGGCGTTGGGCTGTTTTTTCTATACTGTAGCAAGAAGGCCTAATACAACTAGCCCATTAACTCTATTGAGTGGCCCTAGGCTTGGATTTGGCCCAATTCCGCCACTGACTTAGGCCGAATGTTAGATTCTAGGTCCACTAAAGTCTTAGTCCGTATGAGATTTTGACTCAAGGTTGACTCTACTTGAATAGGTGATATCTATGTGGTGAAGTTGAGAGAGACGCATGCACACGCACACGTCCCGAGCAAGCTGTGCCTGGCCCGCCATGACATGAGTGGTGTAGGGTAGATTTTTTTGCCACTTAGGCCAATTGATGGTGCATATTCAAGGCTCAACAAAGAAGCCGTTACTGACGTAACTCATGTGAGAGTAATACATGTTCGTTACTCATAATATGACAGCTGCGGCAATTTCACGTTTAGTCTTCATGGTAACATGATGGTGTCTAGGTTTATCCCCTCCGTTGGCACTATAAAGAGATCTCTTATCCTTTCTCTCACACGTGTAACACAACACACCTCTCTGCCTCCGAGACCCAACACATATTCTTTGTTGTCACGGTTGTCCAATCTCCGTTGGTCCCAGTACTCCTACGTCCATAGGCATCCTAGAGAGCAGGCCTTCAAAACCACGATGTCCGCTGCGAACCTGCATGGGTGATGGCCGATCATGGTTTTTGGGAGCGCAAAGTTTTGAGTGACTGCTCATTGTTCGACGACTTTTCAACATGCGTTGCAATACATTGTTGTTCGACTACTTCCTGACATTCCAATACACTGCATCTACTATTTTCTAGTGAATGTTCGTGATATTGCATTGTAAACCTCTTCCTGCATCGGCTGTGATCCACATCATCGAATATCCCACTATGTTGACTAGTGGGAGCGGCGGCACTGGTGCCTCTAGCACTGGCCCCGCCTTAGGGTCAACTTATGTTGCTATGATTTTATTCATACGGTTAACTTGTTTTTGTTCATAGAAAGTATGAATAGATCACACGTGTACATGCTTGTTATGAATATTTTGCTAATATGAATTAAAATATGCCCGAATGTGCCTAAATATCTAACAGTAAGTTCACATCAGACCATGAAACATGTGCTCTTGTACGGTCTAGGATTGTTTCTAGGCTGGAGTAGTCCAAAGGGTCAAGGTCAACCTCAGCCATTCTCGACCCAAGGGAACAAGAGACCTTAGGTATTTTTTGAATAAATTCAATCGGGTCCAATCTATATAGATTAGAGTAAAAAATAAGCTAATTTTATTTTTATCTAAATGGATCAGATACAACAAATGTTTTTTAAGATTTGTTTGACAGTGCTCCAGCTTCTCCTAAGATAACTCTAACTCAGGATGCTCTAGTGGAACAACTTTTGTAGTAGAGCTAAAGCATTTTAGAAAAATATTTTATAAAATGATTTTAAAATGTATTTTTGAGAGGAACCGATAGCAAAAAGTTTTTTGGCTATGGCTCCCAGTTCAAAAAGAAAGGGCGCCGGCTCCTTGATAGTTTCAAAGACCATGAAGCCGTTTTCTCAATCCTGTTTGGTAGTGTTTCTTAAGAAGTCGTAGCCGGAAAGCCCTACCAATGGTTCCTTATTAGATGAAGAGATACAGCGAACATAAAGAGAGGTTAGTCAACGAAAATTTAGCGCCACCCTTTTTATTGTGACAATGTGTCTGCGTTTTTTCAAGAAAAAAAAATACATGCCAACATTACACATAGGTATGGTTTTCTCGTTTATTCAAGAATCCATCGTCCTCACTCTGATCCGTCGGGGCTGCCATAGCCGCTGGCATCAGCGGCGTCGCCGCGCAGGGCGTGATGCACCAGCACGGCACTTGCCACCGGAGTAAGCAGCTATCGTTGCACTCTCTCGAGCTAAGGCATAGACCCTTGCACGTGTCGCTCTGAGACGAGCACTCTTTTGCCTGAGCTGGCCCCATCTCTGCACGTAACACACAACGCACGCGCGATTCAGGCACGCCGACAGTAGCCAAAACCATTAGATATGTTGCGAGTTGTTACATGTCTCAGGGTTGGACAACGTACCAGCGGCCATAGTGAGTAGGAGAGGAGGACGACGGCTGCTGAGAGCTTCCTATGTGAAGCCTCCATTGTCGATTGCTTGTGTGCGTCCAAGGAAACAAAATGAAGGGTCAAGGGAGTATGCAGATGAGTGAAAAGCCTTGGGTGCTTGATGGGGGTTATATATGTTGGGGGTGTCCCTAATCGCCACCGGGCTATTTTAGGGTGCTTCGATTACTGCTAGAAACGTAAGGCAGAGAATAAGTTTTGACCGTTGATAGTTCCATGTTTTAGTTGTTGCTATAGTTACTACACATAGATGTCAATCAAACTAATGGAGCCATCTAGTCTTAATCTTTTATATTATACTATTGGAGTCATCCAACGAAGTTTCCAGGACAATTCTCGTGAGATGTGTTAGGTAAAAAAGATAAATTCTAAAAACTCTTCTAGAAATCAGAAACATGTGACTGTAATTTGGTATACTTTAATTGTCATGACCATTGGATGTTTCTTATTCACCTATCTCATTATGAAAGGTTCATAACGTAACCTCAAAAATCTGCATCAAAATTACCTAATTCTATCTTTATGAAATATAATAACAGTAATCCCTAAATTTATTTTTAAATTACCTGGATATGCCATCAGGTAACTTATGATGCCACAAAAATAAACTAAATGTCTCTCAAATACAAATATAAGTTATTATAAAACATACTTCAGTTTATCTATATCTATATCATCTAATATTAAAGAGCAAATGGATTTTTCCATCCTTCTTTTTTTACTTCCCGTAGTATCCTTACGCTCCTCCCTCTCCCGTCTATGATTCAGACTCACAACCTATGCCATACGAGTTAGTACTGCCTGTTGACAGTACAGAGTTCAATTCTAACATGCGGCTAGTGATGGTATGGAATCTCCATATCCCATATATGATCCGGACTCACGACCTATACTAATACGAATTAGGACAACAAGCCCAATGATAGTAAGGAGTCCTACTCCAAGACGCGTACGGTGAGGCTACAGAGTCAAAGTCCAATATATAGGAACATATGAAATAATCGTTGAATAAATCTCTTGAATCATAAATCGTCCAGGTGACTGCACCACAAGATATACGTTTTGTTGCAACTCACGGTCATGATTACTAGTCTATACCTAGTATTAAAGTGCCTTCGCAATCGTCATGTACCGTATATGACCTGGCTGGACTCATGATCTGTGCTTCATATGACTGGCTGTATGAGCTGTGGCTGCTTGTTTTGTACAGTACCTGCTGAGAAGTGTGGCTCAAGCAGGCAGCGGTAACAACGCTGAAAAACACAGCCTAGCACGGCCTATTTCCATGGACAGTTGTCTTAAAGGGACTGTCCCTGAAAAATGTATTTTCTGGGGCGAATTTCTTAACAAATCTGTCTCTAGACATGCTTTTATAGAGATGGTTGAGGCCCTGTTCGTTTCGCTGAAATTTGGCTCATGCTGATGTTTATACTGATTTGTTGTGAGAGGAAAACACTGTTTGTTCGCTAAAAATTACTGCTGAAGTAGTTCAATGTCTTACCGTATATGCGTAGTGTCGGTTTTAGAAACCACCCTTGAAGATTTGTTTTTACCGTTTGCAAAAATCTTTTCTACCGTAGTGTGTTTCACAAACTCTAATACGTGGCCGGCCACGTTCCACCCAAAGCGCTTGACCCCGTGGGCGGTGGCCCATGAGCCCACTTGACCTTGCTGATGTCGGAGAGGAAGAGCTGCTAGCATTATGGTATGGGTGTTAGGGTCTAGGATTTTCGCGTGGCTTTCCATGGCTTTCATGCCTAAAAGGGGTCGCTGGGGAGGCCACTGGATAGACGATGGTGGCGGTTGAGCCGATGGTAAGATGGGATGTCATGGGCATTACTCGCCAAGGTGGTGGAAGAAGATGGTTGCACAACACGAGGGCAATGGTGCTGGTCGAAGAAGGAGAAGTAATTTGGATTAGCAGCGGTGGAGGATAGTAGTGGAGGCGGGGGCGCTCGCTCGAGCTAGGACGATGAAGGTGCTAAGGTTAGCGATGGTTGCGGTTGCAGATGGCGATGGTTGTTGAGCTAGTAGTTGGGCGATGATCGGCGTCACACAATGTGTCAAAGTTTTAGGTTTGGGACCGGGTGACATGATTCAACGACTAATGAGGCATATGTGCATGGTCAAAAACACTCGGATGCTGATTGAAGCGCAGCAATTTATTGTCACGAACTGATTTTCTCACAATCACAAACATTACTAGAAGCTACAGGCCGGTACCAGGCAAACATTACACCGGGGCAGGGCTCATCCAATCGTTGCCGGAGGCCTAGCAGCAACAATAGTCCCAGGAGCGGCCCTTTGCCCCTGCGGGCATGTGTGCAGTAGCAACGAGAGGGGAAGCCGCGGCACATGCCGAGGTTGTCGTCGCTTTCACTCCAGCATACATCTGCGCACTGATCCGGGTACAAGCACCATCCCTTAAACTTTTTGCTCCGATGGTAACAGTCATGACCCACCTCAACGGACACCATATCTGTATGAACGCGTAGGCGAACGAAGAACATTAGCCAAAGCATCAATCAAGTTCACACATCTAGAGTTGCGGTTCTGACTTCTTGTATTTATATAAATGGATAGTATAGCTCATGCATACTATGCGACGTACCGGCGGTGATGACGAGCAGGACGGCGGCTGCAGAGAGATTCCTTCGTGAAGGCTTCATTGGTTTATTACTATTATTGTTATATTATTATTTTGATAAGAATGGGCCAATGGAGAACGAGTGATATCCGATTGAGGGCATACCCTAGCAATCTATAATTGGAGTATTATTGTATACTAGTATAATGCTCGTACTAATGCTACAGTGATATTAGGTAATTCAAATCATACTCAAACATGGAATGAGATTGACTTATGATTCGAAAAAATGATACGAAGACAAAAAAAAAAAACAAGCCAAGCCTCATATCTATCCAAGTCGATAGACTCAGAGTCTGACTCAGCAAAAGCACGAGATGCCAAGCTTGGACAAGCTCGTTTACAGGCATGTTTCATAGAGGATTTAAACATCAAACATCTTTTGTTTCACATGCTTGATCTCTATAGCTTGGGAAACCAAGGCAATAATCCCAAATATACAGGAAAACACATCTTGCATGCTTAGAAGTCGAAATTGTTTGACAATTTATTAAAGGCCACCAGGTCACCACAATCCAAGTTATCTCCATAGTAGCACCAAAGCCAGGATATCTCTTAGACAAGTGTCATTCTCGGTGGGGTTTCCAATTGCCAACAAAAACACAATGGTTTGATGATTGCTTCCTCCAAATAGTTGCTTCAAATGCTAGGGTGGCATTCAGTTTCATTAACTCTGGGTGGTTCAACATATCCTGTTTTAAACTTTTCTAAGAGAAACCAATAATAACACAAATTGATTTAATATTGCATACATCAAAGCAGCTGATGGCCAATGAAAATCAGTTTTCATATATGTCTATATCATAATAGCATGTTGGTCTGCATGTTTCATAGCACCTTGTCACTGTTCAGATTCTAAAGTCACTATCCTCAAGCGCAAACAAAGGCAAATCAGGACCCTCAACCTGCACGAATGTCCTGCCACTCAAATCCTGGAGCGTCTCTAGGTTCACATCTTTTTCTTTTCTAGTTTGAATAATGGTAGCCATCATTGAAAGCAACATTTGTTCTGTAGCTATATAAATTTAAATTGCCCTCTTGTCCATCTAAATGAAAAAATTACTAAGTTAAAATTCATTCATCTCAATGCCATGTAATAAGCATAGATGGTGGTCAAACCAATTTTTTTTACTTTTTAGCCCTTTTTTTGAAAGTTTCTCACAAATAGACCCCTGGTGGAAAGAATTTAGAAAATGGACCCTTAGCTCGGCGCCATTGATGCTGGCACTGAGCTAACACATCTCGATGCCAGCGTCCCTGGCGCCGAGCTCTTAGGCGCAAAGCAGACGTGGCGGTGACATGGCAGGCGGCTCGGCGCCAGCAACCCTGGCGCCGAGCTCGACGCCGTGGATCTTAGCACCGAGCCTGGCGCCAGAGTTGTTGGTGCCGAGTTGTCTATCATGTACCCTGGCCATGATCATGATGGGAGGCTGGGACTGGGAGTGGGAGCAACAGCAGTAGCCATGGAGTCCAGTCCAGTCCAGTGCACCATGTTCCTGCATGTGATGGTCTCTGACTGCGCGCCTTTCCTGTCGGCTTTGGCCACCCATGGACTCCAAAAAAAGCAAAAAAATAGAGTAGAGCCAGTAGAGCCAGGTAACCTACACTAGCAGCAGACGATGAAGATCTTGTACCTTGGAATTCGCGAAAGCCACGCACCATCCGCGTCGATCAAAGCTATCGTATCCCTGCATTGCATGCCTTGCAGCTGCACTGCACTGCATGCAGGCAGAAGAGTACAGTTACATGCGTGTTTTCTTTTTTTCAACACAAGCGATCGAAGAACGTGTAGCTGTAGCGCTTTGCTTACAGGCAGGCTTCTCTTTCCATTTGAGAGAGAGAGGGAGACGGCTCATTAGTCATTAGGCCACGCACGTATGCATCGCACCTTGCTGCTAATGAATGACGACGTATCTTTCTAAATTCCTAGTATTCCTTCCGTCCTAGAAAAAAAATGCAATTTTAACGTAGTGTCATATTTTAATATCTTAAATTTGACAAACTAAAAATGAGAAATATCAATATTTATGATATCAAATAAATACTATTAGATTAATTATGAAATGTATTTTTATAATAATTGATTTGAAATCATAAATATGAATATTATTTGTTAAACACTTAATTAAACATGAACCACTTTAACTGACACTAGTTGCATTTTCTTAATGGAGTGCTAATAGTTTCTTGCATTGTGAGTGTTAACGATACTAGTATCTAGGAGTACGCGCAAAGCGTTTGTTGTACTAGGAGTACTATCAAGTAGTACTAGTTGTTCGGTAGTTGACGCCAAAATTGACTGATCCCTTCATTCACTGGAGACTTTAATTTAACTAGTGGCCATGCACCAATGACACACGCGCGTGTCTCTATGAAAAGACATATTTATCTCTATGAAAAGGCATATTCATATCTAAACATGTGATTAAAATCACTCCTATGACATCAAGGACCAAGCATTACATGTGCGGAGCACACATGTTTGTGGTTATGATAATCAATAATATATTACATTATTGTATATTATTACAAGCAATATATATTAGCTCGACAAATATAGTACCAGAAAAAAGCAACAATACTTATTTTATTTGCTAGCATAACAATACTTGCCAATTAATTTCAAAGATCTTAAATAAAAATTAGCTCTCACCTTGAATCTTCCAGGCCTTTTCAGAGCACTGACCTACTACTACACCGATCGGTGCTGTGTGTTAATAATTACTAAGCAAGGTGGATTAACAAACACCTAGTACTACTTGATAGTACTCCTTCCTGCTACATAAAATAAAGTGATCTTGTTGCGCATGCTTTGAGACTGATGAAAAAAGTTGATTGCTTGTGTTGAAAACAAAAGAAAGCACGCATGTAACTGTACTCTTCTGCCTACATGCAGTGCAGTATAGCTGCAAGGCATGCAATGCAAAGATGCGGCAGCTTTGATCGACGCGGACGGTGCGTGGCTTTTGCGAATTCCAAGGTACAAGATCTTCATCTTCTGCTGCTAGTGTAGGCTACCTGGCTCTACTGGCTCTACTCTATTTTTTTGTTTTTTTTGGAGTCCATGGGTGGCCAAAGCCGACAGGAAAGGCACGCAGTCAGAGACCATCACATGCAGGAACAGGGTGCACTAGACTGGACTGGACTCCATGGCTACTGTTGTTGCTCCCACTCCAAGTCCTAGCCTCCCATCATGATCATGGCCAGGGTTAAAACAGACAGCTCGGCACCAGCAACCCTGGCGCCAAGCTCGACACCAGGGTTACTGGCGCCGAGCTGCCTGCCATGTCACCGCCACGTCTGCTTCACGCCTAAGAGCTCGGCGCTAGGGACGCTGGCGCCGAGACATGTTAGCTCGGCGCCAGCATCGATGACGCCAAGCTAAGGGTCTATTTGCTGAATTCTTTCCGTCGGGAGTCTATTTGTGAGAAACTTTCAAAAAAAGAGCTAAAAAGTAAACAATTCGGGCGGTCAAATGCCCGTACACACAGATCATGTATATGTCCATCTAAAAAAAGTCCTTGTTTTAGAAAAAATAAATTTATTATAATTTCCATGTCCACACAAGTTACAACATTCTTCCATGTTTTGTTATTTAGATGCTCAGATCTCATTCTATCTCTCTAATCTATTGGACCACATAAGTAATTCTTTCTTTCTCAAGGTTCATATCCTTTTCTTTTTCTAGTTTGAATAATTGCAGCCATTATTGAAAGCAACATCTGTGCTGTAGCTAAATAAATTCAAATCTTTGCCCTCTTGTCCATCTAAATAAAAAAATTACTAAGTTAAAAGTCATTCATCTCAATGACTCGTATTAAAGTCATTCATCTTAATGACTCGTATTAAGCATAGATGGCAGTCACTACAATGCACCAAGACCCTGACTGCAGCTAAGCTTTGAACTGATACTCTGCTTGTGGTAGTCTGGCTGGAAAAGAAACTCTTAGAAACAACTTGTTCCAGAAAATAAGACCATGGCTTGGAATATGAAGACAACTATACAAGTATAAATTTTTTGTTTGCAACATAGATTAGTTTCAATGAAAATATATTTTCACCAACAAACTGAAACCCATTACCAACCACAAGAAAGCAACACAGACTATGAACCGACAACTTCATGGTTGATAAACTGAGTAATAGGCAGCATGAATCAATTGAAGCAAATTAATGAACAAAGAGAAAGAAAGTATCTGCTGGGAATTTTCTGATGGCAATAACTTTGCTTATTCTTTTGTCAAACAAAGCATGTAGTCTGTTTAGTTGTTTCTTATTTGAGAGTAAACATCATCAGGATGTATAAAAAAAGAACTTACAAAGTAAAGAACAGACTTGGTGACATACCCTGGAATAATAGCAAGGATAGTCTCTAGCAAACTAAATTTTGCATCCTCGCCTGAAATCATTTTGAAAAGAAAAACAAATGCATTCATTTTAAAGAAATAAGCAAAAGCTCTTCCCCTAAGCATAAGATGGATGCAGATTAGAATGACTACCACATATGTGAAGATCTGACAGAGCCAATTAAAAGGCATTTAAGAATGCATATGTCATGAAAAATTGGTCTAGATAGCTTTATCTAAAGTTTATTTTTCATCACCATGTTGTTGATGTTTCACCACCGATAGCCTGCCACGGGGGTACTTGGGGCAGTTTGTTCGGGCTTCAGCGTATGCAGAACTCGACGGTAAACGCAAGAGACAGTCAATTTATCCTAGTTCGGGCCCTCGACCGTGATCGAGTAACAGCCCTACGTCCAGTCGGTGTTAGCCTTTGCGTTGGATTGATTGTAAAGTGTTGTGTTATCTCTAAATCTCTTATGTTCCCTCATCTAAGGAGCCCTGCCCTCCTTTATATAGTCAGGAGGCCAGAGTCCTAGTCGGTTTACAATATAGAGTCCTAGTAGGATTACAGGGTAGTATTACTACTAGGATTACATGGGAGGAATCCTAATCGAACTAGATCTCCTCTCTTCCTTGCGGTGTATCCTATGGGTCCCACATCGACAAGCCCCCGAGCACTTCATGGTTGAACTCTGAAAGCCTTGTCTTGTTCCTCCAGGTCTTGCCGAGCAGGAACAAGCGTCGCCCGAGTTCTTTCTTGAGTGAAATCATGTAGCGCTTCTTAGGATCTTCGAGTGGTGTGTGCTTTTTTTTAAAAAAGTACTCCCATCTTGGTGTAGCCCCCGAGCCTCCTGCTATTTGGAACAAGGAGCCAGAGGGTCTTGTCTTGAAATTGCTCTAATTCTTCATCGAAGGGCTCCCGAGCATATACCCGGGTTCTTTTTGTCGTGAGGCCTTGAAGTGGTCTATCTTGAAGAAGTTTTCTTGGTGATGTGCACTTTTTCGAAGAAAAAAGTGCACTCACTGAGTGTAGCTCCCGAGCCTCTTGCTATTTAGAACAAAAAGTTGGAGGGTCTTGAATCTGAGTTGTTCAAAGAACTACCATTGCAAGTCAACACAGTTGCGCCACCGAGTACTTTCCATAATTAGCTTGCGTGCTTGATGTCTTCTTTCATGCTGTTGTATGTCATACCTCTTCCTTTGTTTCACTTGAGTAATGAAAGTACATATAAATATGCACGTGCATCCTCATATTTGTGCTCATGTTGCTGACATAAAATATTCTCGTTCGACCATGATCCGATCCATGTAAGGCAACCTAGATAATCCATCAAAAGGCTTCAGGTGGGCAGTCCCCTCGCCGGAGACCCCATATGACCCCACCTTAGAATTTCCAAATCACCGCAACAAGGTCGACCTTAGCTGTCGAGTAGTTGATCACCCCAATCGAGTAGTCGATCACCGTGGCCGAGTAGTCGGATGCCCTGGCGACTTGTAGAGCAGCAACCGAGTAAGACAGCACGGGGCATGTGTCTCACCCAATGAAGTAGTGGCCAAGTAAGGCAGCCAGCGGTGGGCGAGCTCCTTATTTGATGACGTGGTCCAAAAAATGGTTCCCTTTCCGGTGAGTAGGCTTCACGGATTAAGGCCACAACAACCTAGGTAAATCAACTGTAGTAGATCCGCGGAGGCATATGGATAATATTTAGAGATATATGATGATTAAAGAATATTTGAAAAAATATTAAACCATGACTTAGCTTGATTGACGGCCGCGTGGTAGAATCAGCGCGCGATCCTGACATTTTGCGCTCAGGAGACCCCAGTGGTTGTAGCCCCCGAGCACCAGCTTGCGAGTACTTGGACATGAGCTGTCGAGTAGTTGGTCACCGCAGCCAAAGTAGTCGGAAACTATGACGAGTAGTCAGACAACTGGCTTGTTTCAGCCATTTTGCTTTTTGGTTCGGGTGTTAGCTTATTAGCTACCCTCATCGGTGGGCTCAAGCATCTTTTTAGCTCTTTTGCTCTCGACCGGTATGCTCAGGCATAATTTCAGCCATTTTGCTTTTTGGTTCGGGTGTTAGCTTATTAGCTACCCTTATCGGCGAGCTCAAGCATCTTTTCAGCTCTTTTGCTCTCAGCCGGTATGCTCAGGCATAATTTCAGCCATTTTGCTTTTTGGTTTGGGTGTTAGCTTATTAGCTACCCTCATCGGCGGGCTCAAGCATCTTTTTAGCTCTTTTGCTCTCGGTCGGTATGCTCAGGCACAATTTCAGTCATTTTGCTTTTTTGGTTCGGGTGTTAGCTTATTAGCTACCCTCATCGGCGGGCTCAAGCATCTTTTCAGCTCTTTTGCTCTCGGCCGGTATGCTCAGGCATAATTTCAGCCATTTTGCTTTTTGGTTCGGGTGTTAGCTTATTAGCTACCCTCATCGGCGGGCTCAAGCATCTTTTCAGCTCTTTTGCTCTCAGCTGGTATGCTCAGGCATAATTTCAGTCATTTTGCTTTTTGGTTCGGGTGTTAGCTTATTAGCTACCCTCATCGGCAGGCTCAAGCATCTTTTCAGCTCTTTTGCTCTCGGTCGGTATGCTCAGGCATAATTTCAGCCATTTTGTTTTTTGGTTCGGGTGTTAGCTTATTAGCTACCCTCATCGGCGGGCTCAAGCATCTTTTCAGCTCTTTTGCTCTCGGCCGGTATGCTCAGTGAAAACAACTGGGGGAAAGCCATAATAAGACATATATTGTCGAGGAACACCATCTTTACTAATCATGAACGTTGATCTCTTGTGGCTTGTATATATATTCTTCCTTGAGTTGTTTTCATGCGTAGAATCTTCTTAGTTGGCTGATGTGCCATGTATTGTTGACTTCTTTTCCATCTTCAGTTATCAACTTATACGCGCCAGCTGTCGATGTTTTGATGATTTTGCTTGTCCGGGTTGTCTCGGTTGTTTCTATCAAGGAACCTTTCTCGTGTCTTCTCCTCTACAGTAATCATCTTTTCTACTGTGCGTCTGAATTCTTCATTGTTTCTCGGATTTTCTTTGCAAAAGTCCTAAAATTGCCACCTAGCCATGATTCCATGAGAGAAAGCTTCGATTACTTCTCGTTCGGTGATGTCATGTACTTGAGCACGTAGTTCGCCAAATCGTCGATAGTAATTTCTGAGACTTTCGCCTCCTTTCTACTTGAGTCCTTTTAATTTTGCGTGGGTGATGGGGTGCGTAATGATACCCGCAAAATTTTCACAAAAAACTCTTTGCAAGTCTTTCCAATTTTTGATTGACCCTGGATTTAATTTGTCGAACCATTGGAGGGGCATGGTTTCTAGGGCCATGGGAAAGAACAAGGTCTTGATATCGTCGTCTCCTCCGGCTAGTTCAATCAACTGTGAGTAAATCCTAAGCCACTGCTTTGGCTCAGTCTTGCCATCATATTTAGAGTGGTTGGACGGCTTGAACTTGTGAGGTAGTCGTATTGAAGCAAGTTTGTTTGCAAAACAGGGGAATCTATCGTGCGTTCTGGCTTCTATGTATTCTGATTCAGCACCTCCTTCTAGCCAACTATTGTCTTGGTGAGAGTAGTTCTATGGGGCTATCTGAATAGGTACTTTGCTTCTGATCTTTCTTGGTTGTTTGACTCGGTAGTTTTGACTATGGTCCCTTCTACTTTCTCTATTGTGACTTCCACTTGGTCCAAGTCTCTCGAAAGTGGACTTCCTTTGATTTTGATCTTCCTTCCTATGAGATGTTGACCAGGTAGGTAGTCTTGAGCGGGCCCTTTTGTCGCATGTCCTTAGGGCTACTGACTGGAGGAGGTCTCGGAGCTGTTCCTATTTTTCACTAGGAAGTGATGTCGCTCCGAGTTCTTCTAGTGCTTCTCGGATCCTATTGTAGGGTGTATTCGCCACGCGTCTTTCTTCAACTTCTTGTTCTGATTTTCTTCTATCATACTCAGCTAGATCTGACTCATATTTGATCCAAGCTTCCTTGCGCTGCCTAGCACGACATTGGCGTCCTTGTTTCAATTTGTTTCTTCTTTCCCTGGCTTGCCTCTAGTTCTCGGTCTCACCATCATGCCCCTAGATAAATGATGATATGTTGGACTCAGATTCATCTGATGACCTGATGTCGGGTGCTTCCGGGGGGACCAATGGTGATCGAGGATGGCGAACCATGAATACTTCTCGTGCATGAATTGTTCTGTTATCGGTGTTGGTTTCCACACTATCGGAGTTGTTGATGATTTTAGTAGAGGCTTTAAGGTCACAGATTGAGTCTCCTTCTTGGTAGGGTAGAATTGTTGTCGTCGTTGTGCCGACTATTTGGGTACCGCTGTCCTCAGGAATAGAACCTGGCCAGTGGACGATGCAGTCTTGATATGTTATAGTTAGTACGAGGCCTTCCTGAGCTCCTTTTAGTGGCATTCTAAGCACCGGATCAAGGGTTCCTTCGGGCCGTGCCTGATAAGGTTTTGCCATGTTGTGGAGTCTGAACGAAAAAGGACCTAACTTCTTGAAAGGACTCTGAGTGTATTTTAAGTTGTTTTCTTGATAGGCTGAGGCCACGCTCTGGAGCCCCACCAGAAAAGAACTTGGTTTCTCGAAAGAACTCGGTAAAGACTCCATCTCGAATGCGGAGCCTGAGTTTGAGTCGGATGCACAAAGCCATGAAATCTGAGTTGGATCGGACATCATGAGCTGCATGAATCTTCTGGTGAGTTGATCTATCATAGTCACCGAAATAGAAAGGTGTTCAAGGTGATCTGAATCTTTGAGGAGATGGTTTTGGAGCTTGCCATCATCGCTTGCCTCGTAGATCCATGAATCGAAGATGAAGGTTGATCCCGTTGAGAAGATCATGTTGTCAAGGTCCATCGAGCTCTCGGATGCAAATTCACCGAAAGCCCCTACCTAGCGCGCCAGCTATCGATGTTTCACCATCGATAGCCTTCCACAGGGGTACCCAGGGCAGTTTATTCGGGCTTTAGCGTATGCAGAACTCGACGGTAAACTCAAGAGATAGTCGATTTATCCTGGTTCGGGCCCTCGACCGTGATCGAGTAATAGCCCTACGTCTAGTCGGCATTAGCCTTTGCGTTGGATTGATTGTAAAGTGTTGTGTTATCTCTAACTCTCTTCTGTTCTCCCCATCTAAGGAGCCTTGCCCTCCTTTATATAGTCAGGAGGCCAGAGTCCTAGTCGATTTACAATGTAGAGTCCTAGTAGGATTACAGGGTAGTATTACTACTAGGATTACATGGGAGGAATCCTAATCAAACTAGATCTCCTCTCTTCCTTGCGGTGTATCCTATGGGTCCCGCATCGACACATGGATTTTCTACTTTTTCTAAAAATCTGATAGCAACGTATAGATATAGAAAAATATATTGTTATTTCGTAACAAACTTCAAAGGATGAAAATGTAGATCTTAAGGAATTAATGAAGTCCCTAACTTTAGTAGGGCCCATCAACCTCCTTTCCTCTCAACATAAAGGACATGCAGTAAATCATTGCATTCATCATTTTCTGTAAAACAGATACATCGTTTAGTTTTATAACTAATGACTAGGTAGCGTGCCTGTGCGTTGCTACGGGATAGCTAACATTTTGTACAAAAAAATACACGGATCGCATGATAAGATAACAATACTATAAAAATTAAATACTAACGTTAAAGTGACATTTAATCCAAAAAGCAAAGTTTATGAATTTAACATAGTCACGGAGTGCGTGGCATCGCAGGCTCACAAACTCTACTTTATAGACCTTTCCGTGATGCTGCTAAGATAATGCTTTATATTGGCAGGAAGAAATCTCCGATATCTATTTCTTTCGTGCTCACAAACTAATGACCTGGTGCAACAAAGGGAAATACAAAGGAGCTATCCTCCTGAATGCGCGAAACCAACGCCACTACGATTGTGCCATCCCACGACCATTGGTATGGTGTTGTTTAGCACTATTGTTCATTATTATCGCTAACTTGCTTCGTTGGTTTTATTCAAGTAATTTATGTTTGTAATTATGCAGGTGCTAATTCGGTTGATCCCACATTGGCACATGAGAAAAGTGGGGAAAGTCAACAAAACTCATGGTTTTTAGAACATACACGTGTAATAGTTATGAATGGTTACAAAACGAAATATTATGAACAAAACACTCAAAGTGCCATTTTTATAACAATAATATAACACATGTTCAATTTTCATTATGCTATCACACAAGTGTATATACAACATCTCCGTGTAGAGTCTGATAAACCATTTAAAAATACCTAGGAACAGCAACAAATGTGGCATTAGTGAGATATTATGTGTACAATATAAATTGAATGGAAAAAATGCATTGTATGCGTTAGTAATGTTTTGTTACCTCGCCTATGGCATTAGAACCTCCTTAAATACAATATTCTTCGTGAAAGTTCCATCCGCTATTGGGGTCTTTTCATCCTTATCTTTTTTATTTGACTCATTCTTATTTATTTTCCCCTCAACATTCTTTTTAGCATTTTTCTTCTCTATCTTTTTGGCCTCCTCCTCTTGTGCCTACGCATTAGGCGGGAGGGCAAGGATCTTAATATTGGTTCTTGATGTGGCTCTAGACATCTCAACGTACAACTAATCGTGAGAGAATACGGGTGCAGGTAGGTACACACCCACGTTTAGGATAGTTTGGCCCTATGACTTGTTGACCATCATGGCAAAGCTCAGCCTAATAGGAAACTGCTTCCTCTTAAACTAGAATGGGGACATCTCATCATCAGACGGGCATAGCGGTATTCGAGGAAGGAATACCCACTTCCTAGAATGCTGCCCCACCACGATTTCCATGTTGATTGTATTTCTTCGAAACCCCTACACCACCAGCCTTGTACCATTGCATAGCCCATTGGTAGGGTCAATATTCCTAAGCAATATGATAGGACACCTGAGCTTGAGCTTCAAGACATGTGGAGGTAGCCTGTTGGGGGTCAAACTATTAAGGAACTCTGATGGATAGTAGTTATGTGGATCATCTACCGTGGAGTCAAAACTGTGATACATCGTCTCGCCGCCCTGAAACATATCAATCATTTTCATATTGATCATGTCCACCTAATCATTACATGTAGATAAAATCGCTCTGGTAGTGATGTAGTCTTTGTCCATCATGTTTGCATTTAGATCTAAAAAGATGATGTCGATCAATGTATGAAGATCTTTCTTGGCATTGCTAGAGTACGGGACACATATCTCGTCTGGAATACGTACATTGCCATCTTCGTTAACCTCTTCCATTTCACCACCAATGCGCAATAGATAATCTACAAACCACGGGTCACTCTGAGCCCTCATGTTGTGGACGAGCTTTAGGTGGCGCATGGATTCCCAAAGATACGACCTTCGTAGAGAAGCACCAACTATTTGAGCTCTAGATCCTTTCCGCACAATAGGGAGGACCTGTCTAAAATCCCCACTAAGGACAACAATCTTTCCACCAAACGGTAGGTTTGACTAGCCCATTATATCTCATAGGTTGTTGTCTAGTGCTTCCACATTTTGCCTCTTTGTCATAGATGCCTTGTCCCAAATTATGAGAGCTGCTTGCTGCAGCAACTTGGCAGTACCACTCTATTTCGTGAAGCTACAGCAACCGCCCTCTTGAAGAGTTAGGGTATCTTGAAATGCGAGTGGGCCATCCTCCTGCCTGGCATTATGGCTACTGTGACTCCAGATGTAGCTATAGCCACGACAAGCTTGTCCTGGCTGCGTAGTTTTGCGAGAAGTGCCCTATACAAAAATATCTTTCTTATCCCGCTAGGTCCATCCACAAAGAACAACCCATCTTGTTTGCTACAGACAGCAGCCATTATCTCATCATAGGCAGACCTTTGCTCGACGTTGAGTGAGTCGCACAATAGCACATCTTCAGGATTCTGCTCGATGCTAGCTTCCTCAAATATCTCATGAGGAATATGACTAGCATCGTCGTATGAGTGATCAATATCTGAAAGAGAAAATAACCTTATGTCCTTCCCCATAGACTGCAGCATGTTTCTAATGTCTATCAAAACCATTTGTTGTACCAGATCTAGGGATGGATGATTGCGGCTATAGTCCTCTGACATTGCATCGTAGTGTTTTTTCCACAACCCCATCACATCATGCGGCTCGTAGAATACCAATATTGTTGCAAATAGCTTTCGCAGAGAGGAAGGCATCTGGAATAAAGTAGCTTTAGTTAGGCATTCATCCAGTGTATTTTCTTCTTTGATTAGACGCATCCTTTCTGCAGCTTCACAGAACAAAGGTAGTAGCACACCATCAACCGTCCTTAGATGTTCGTATGAGGTAGCACCAGCAACATTGTTCAAGAGAACACAAATAAAGTAACATTCTCCCTCAGTAGGATGAGCCAAGATGACTCTTCCAACTTGAAAAACAAAGTTTTTCCTTTTCTGCCAGAATTTACCATCAGACTACCAGGTAAAATGCTTCGGGAAGTCCCGATACAAGATTCCATGGGCTTCCTCATGATGCATGTTTGCATCGAAGTATGCTATCAGCATTGACTCTTCTACACCTGGCCTATTAACGATCTGTTTGACCTTATCCCATTTATGAAATGCCACCATGTGCATGTCAAGTAGATGAAGTTGCAGCTACTGTACTGATGGATGGTTCTTGCTCAAGTCAAAGCCATATATCCTCCATAGTGCTTCTAGAGGCGTCACCCACCAGGCATCTCTATACTGCTTGATCTCATCAATGTTCCCTTTCTCATCTGCTTTGTCGATATCCCTTATCACCACTGATGCCCTGTCATGTCTCTTGTATATGTATTTGAATAGATACTTTATTGATTTAATGCTCCCACAGGCCTCAACATTGATATGGTAGTTGAAGGTACATAGCAGGCAAGGGTTGTAAGGCACGACCCATTGATTGTCCAGGTAATGGCCTCAAACTTTTAGCATGCGGCCATCATTGCGTCGCTAATAGATGGGGTACGAATCCTTTCCCTGTGACGTTGCCTCATAGAATGGGCATGGGTAACAGTTCTTGCATAACCCACGGCCCACCATGCATGGATAGTATGGATTTAGCATCCCGTAGGGACCATGCATCATATGCTTCATCACCATCTTGTAGAGCTTGGGGTACTTCTTCTTGTTTGGTAGCTCTGCACTGATAATCATATCATATTGCTCGGGACATGTGAGCTTGTACTTCCGTTCCATTATCAGCAAGAAGTGTGCATGCGGCAAGCCCCTCTTTTGGAACTTCACTACATATACGTAGGCCTTCACCTTCCCAAGTATGTCTTTCACCATCAACATTTTCCTCATCGCCTCTAACTTTGCTCTGAAGACCCGTGTGATGAGATCTGGGCGGTCCTATGGTGTCTGGCCTGGATAAAGTTTAATCCTGATCTCATCCCAGTTAGGGTTGCATGTCATTGTGAGGAAGATATCAGGTTTACCATACTTTTGCACTAGAGCCATTGCATCCATGTATCGGCGCCTCATATCATGGGGTCCTTCGATGAATGACGAAGACAGGACAGTACACCCTCCGACATTCTTAGCAGATCCTTCACCCGAATGCATGCTATCCACTAGGCCTTGGTATAGGTCAGCTCTCAAAGTATCCTGATTGTTCGTCATGTAGTCTAAACGCGAGCTCTCAATCTTGATGTAGGTATCGACGACAAACTGCTGGAAAAGACATCGGCCATAGAGTATTCGATTAAATATGCCTGGCCGCATCTGGAACTTGTAGCAGTAGTAGTCGTGCATGGAGACACATGTATTCGAAACAGGTTCTATAGGGAGACATTGTTCAAATTAGTATCATGCGTTAACAGAAAAGAGTTTATATTGCATTATTGAAAAGAGTTCAAGTTACCTCCATCATCATTGTCACCATTCTCGGCATTCTCGGCATGCCTTTTGTGGATTGCTCGAGCTCGCTCAACTTGACCCATAGTCACACCCACTTTTGGAATGCAATTGTGCCACCCGAGCTCACCCCTTGGAAAGAATAGCAGGTATGGCAGTGGGTCGTAGCATGCATTATATGAACGGATGCCATGTATAGACTGAACATTCCCTTGCAGGAGAACACTATGCTCTAATTGGCCATGACGCTCACTCCCCTCAACCCAGACGGCGGCCACCTCTGATGTCAGTGGCACGTTATATGTTCTCTAGTCAAGCCGCTGGTCAAGGTTCAACTCGACCCGGTAATCCTCTAGATTTTCAACGTGTCCCATACTCCTTAGTTGTGAGAGTAGGGATTCCTATTAAAGATACTAACCAATTGCTCTATAACTTCTTTGTCTTTTTGGGCGCATTGCTCATGACACTTGCTCATCTGATGCTCGAGGGACGGATCATCGTCGTAAAAATAAAAGCTCGAGGTGTCTCTTTTCGACAACCTCCTCTTTACCAAATGAACATATGTTATGGTAAATCTAGCCATGGGCACAGAACATGTAGACACCGCAGATTTGCATGTTAGTGGTCACACGATCTAGGTGGCAGTATAGAGAAGTAAAAGAGAAGTGGTCGTTGAAATATTTGATGTTTGCACGAAAGTGCCTAGCATCAGTGTCCGAGCTTGACCACAACCTCATGAGCTCTGGTGGTGTCTCATGAGTTAAAAGATGAATCTTTCTACCCCGACAATAGAATTCGGGCGGTTCACCCTCAAATTTCTTTGCGTTGCAATGCTTGTAGTTTGGCACCGACGGTAGCATGTGCAACTCTGATGGGATATTAGCGTAAACCTTGTCGTATGGATCCAGGACATTAGGCTCACTATTGTCTTGCTCATCTGTGTTAAGATTGTGCTTGATGTCGGCTCCCTCCTCGTCGTCTTCTAACAAAATGTTGTTGTGTTACGCGTTGAAAGAAAGTATGTGAAAGAATGTTTTGACTATTACATGGTGTACCTTGTTCAGTGAAAAAGTATGCCTCATCCTCTTCCTTGTCCTCCTCATATGACATCCTCATCATAGTCTGTGCAACACGGCCATATATATGATGAGAGAAACATAATGGCATACAAAAAGGGATAAATTTAATGAAGAAAATACAATCCTCGACCATAGAGTCTAGCGTATGAGCTTGTGCACCGTTTGGAGGCATTGAAGAGGTACCATCAACTACAGACGGTTGTGTCTGTGTACCTGTGCAATTATTAGGTGGTGGAATTGGAGGTTCCTGGGTGACACCACCTGTAGTAAGAAAAGTTATGAGTTTTTAGAATAGAAGAGCGAAGATGAAAGTACCAACAATATATAGTGATCAAGGCTAATTGCCGTTGTAAACCACACTCGGTTGAGTTGGGTTGTTCGAATCATTGCACTTTCCATCTGCACACCCTCTAGCCCTTCTTCCAATGTTTGCTTCAAAAGCCCGATTGCGAGGAGATAGAAGGGCATTTCTCTCTCTAGTGGTCACTCGCTGTCTATGTATGGTCGGTGCCATAGCCAATTCAGGGGTCTGGACTTCTAGATTTTGAACTATAGATGGCGCGATGTCAGCATGCGTGCCCCTCAATTCGGGTATTTCCATATCGTGTGAAGGCGCTTCAGGCGATTGAGGTGAAGAAGGGAAAATAAGCTGAGGGTTAAAGTGAGGGCTCTCCATGGCGATTGAGTCCGGATGCAGATTGTTGGCTCGGCGTTCTCTCACCATCGTATTGTATTTTTTTGTTGATCTCTTTTTGTTTCAACTTCTTCTCTTGTGGAGTCATTTGCAGTTTCCTTGCAGTATTTTTTGCCGCATACAACTCACGTCGCCTCTTGTTTTTTTGCGCCTTTTGTTCAGGAGACATTGCAGCCCTTCGAGCTCTATCTAGCTCATGCTTATGCTTTTTTGGACATGTGACAAAATTGTCGATGGAAGGGGATGCATTTACAGCACCTATATATTAATAAAAAATATTTGGTCTCAATGTTTAATCGATGAACAACACACAATAATTGAAATTGTATGATAATGAATTTACACAACAGTGTCAGCTGCGATGGTGTTCAAACTCTTTTTGTAATTAAAAACAAAGCCACCATTCTAAAAAGGCATACCCGTTTCTTGAAAAGTGTCGATATCCATCTTAGTTAAAATGTCATCAATATCATTAGGTGCTCCAATGGTTAAAGGGACAGCACCGTCTAAAAATTTATTAATATAATAAGTATCCTACAACACCACGATAAGATATTGCTATGGAGAAATCAATATTATTTGCACACCTATTGGCTTGGCAGTCTCCTTTGGAGTCATTTGTAGCATCATTCCTGTATTTTTTTTGTGTATTTTTTGTTGCATACAATTCATGTCATCTCTTCTTCTGTAGCGCCCTTTGTTCAGTAGACATTGCAGCATATCGTGCTCTGTCACGAGCACGCTTATGCTCATTTGGACACATGACAAGCTGGTTGATGGGACTGGGTGCATATCCCGAACCTATATATCATGGAATGACACTTTAATCAACACACATTAGGATGGTGTCTAAGCACAATCGAAATAAACAAACACATGCACGATTCACCAGAATTCTAAGCAATGGATACAAAAGTGTACCTGTTTCAATGTCATCCACGTAACCAGTGCAACCAATGTTGCTTAAAGGTATAAGACCGTCTACAAATATAACCATACAATACAAATTGAACCATTCCATAAGCTAACTATGTCACTTACAGTTGCCACACCAATAAATACTTTTATTCTGCTAATAAGTAACCTAATAATTGTTGCAAGCCATTACTGTAACTTGATTGCCTATGGAGCCAGTCACTGTTTTCGTCCATTTCATTTATTGTATTCCCATCTGCAAGTTCAAACATAGTTGATTGTTATTAATTAATCCATACAATAAGCAAACTATGTCAACACGTTAATTGCAGTCGCCGCACCAATAAATATTGTTATTAGCAGAATAAGTAACATGATAAATTATCAAGAAATGAAGACAACAGCCCAACAGTCCTAGTGTTGTAGTGTTTGTTTAATAAATACAGCCTGATATTAGTTTCTTCCTATATGGCCATCAAACTGAACATATACAGCGAACTTGCTTCAAACGGTTTTGCTCAAAAAAAGAGCTTACTTAAATCAGAATTTACAAACCACAAATTTTTTAAAGGAGACAAGATACAACATACAATATACACATCAGTTTTTGGCTGAAAATTGTCATCATCCATTTTTAAAACTGCATACATGTCTACTTCTTGAAGTTCTCTGTAAGGTTTTATAGGTAACTGAACCATCAGAAGATAGAATGGAAAAGTTTTTGTTTAGTCCTCCATTGGCCCCGTTTGGCTGGCAGAATTTTGGCTGAAACTAGCTGAAAATACTGTTCTGGCTGAATTGCTGTGAGAAAAATACTGTTCCGGCTGAAAAAAAGAACCGAACAAGCCGAATATAGGGTAAGCCGAATGGGGCCATTATCTAAGCAAAAGAGTTGAATCTGTTGTCATGCACATCAAGGGGCTGCATGCTACATAGCTAGCCTTACTATAAACTTCCCCTGCATTCTCTTGTTCCTTACTATTTATGAAAAATAACACATACAAATCATTGTAAATGGTCACCAGTACATATGCCCATGTAACCTATGTGTAACAGGTACCAAAAGATAGCATTGAGAATTTTCCTAATACCATGAAAATTCAGAAATAAAAGGAAAATAGAGGGAACGAATAGAATGGAATCGCAAACAAGAAAAATGGATAGGCTACAGACCTGAAGAACCCAGATGCTCACAAGTGTCTCCAAGCAAAACAAGGCAAGTCTGATCCGACAAAGTAAGGATGCCAAGGGAAAAATGATTTACATGTCAAAATTTTCACTTTTTACCTTCTAAATTGAAATAAAAACCCTTTGCATACTAAAAGCATAAAAGTTCCATGAACACACTAAAAGCATAAAAACATATAAATTATCAAGAAATGGAGACAACAACCCAATAGTGCTAGTGTTGTAGTGTTTGTTTAATAAATACAGCCTAAGATTAGTTTCTTCCTATATGGCCATCAAACTAAACTATACAGTGAGCTTACTTCAAATCAGAATATACAAACTACAAATTTTTTTATGGAGACAAGATACAGTATACACACCAGTTTTTGGCTAAAAATTGCCATCATCGTTGTTTAAAGCTACATATATGAGCAATTTTCGCAAGACAGCCACCATGACAGAACTATTGCTTTCCAAATTTAATGAATTACTATACTTAACCAGCTAACCACAATTCTAAACGCATAAATTTCAGAGTTTCTACCTAAGCACACCCAAATTTATATGAAACAAAACCATCATCTACATTATGAATAATCTCCTACAACTAAAATTATTATACAAATCTATTCGGTAACATTAGCACACTTAGAATGCGAACATGTATTTTAACACATAGAAACATACCCGCTGGATGAAACCATTGTATGAAAAAAGAATCTTGCGGCAACAGGTCGTTGTAAGGGCATGGCAATAAAGAAACAAGAAGAATTTTGGGAAGAAGAGAAGTGGCAGTAACCTCAGGAGTAAACCAAATGTCAAGGTTGTTGTAAGGGTACGATGGCTTTAAAAATAGAAAGAATCTAGGCAATAAGAGTGGCTTCAGAAATAAACAAAATGGCATCATTTGATTTGTCGTCGCAAGGCACAATGGCATGCACTAAGAAATACCGTTGTCTACAATAATCCTAATTTACAGCACATACAGAAAACAATGAATGTAAAGAGGAGCTGGGTGTAGTGGCAGATGAAATAGCAAGTTGCAATAGACGTAGCCTAGGGAAGCGATGTGATCCGATAAATAAATAAATAGCAATACATATATATACATGGGCATGTGTTGAGCCTTTGATGACCATCAGCCTATATTCTTGGGCTACATGAGAGTTCATTTCCATCACAAGCTATATGGCCAAAAAACATATCCACCATCTGCATTGGGCATAAGGGACTAAACAATAGTCTGGTCACCTCCAAATAAGAACAGAGTGCGGACAGTACTCAAATAAAGTTGTGAAGCACAACAGATATGAATATAAAACTATCAAATATTATGATGGCAAAAACATTGAAGGATGCAGACTATTAAAAGGAGGTAGACCCCATGCTGGAGGCTCCCATATGAGTGGGGTCTAGGGAAAGAAAAAACTAAGGCAAGCCTTCTCCCCGCAAAATCTACGGAGAGGCTGCTTCGAACCCGCGACCTGGTGACTCAGTGAGACAGCTCTCACCACTGCACTAAGCATGCCCTTCAGGATGCAGACTATTATAAATCGAAAATATTCCACCTGCCACATTTTTTTAGAAAATCCTTCTATTAGGTTGTGGCTCCTAACAATTGGACAAATTCATTCCGAGCACGGTGCAAACTGCAAGTCCAGATAGCTTGAACCCAAACTTCGCAAAACCTAATCTATAAGAAGAAGAAAAGGCAATGCAGAAGATCAATGGTACTGAGGACCACGCACTTGAAAAAAATACTGAAGCACCAAATCATCATGAGCAATGGAAAAACAATGAAAAATAAACAAATATAAGCATGGAACGTAATTGCAGGCTTGACGCATCAAAGGTAAAACTGGGAGGCCTAAATGTGCACGGATGCAAATATGCTTGTGATAAGATGGAAATCTAGGTAATTGCAGCAATAGCTATGGAAGGCAAAACTAGGAGGCCTAAATGTGCATAGATGGAAATATGGTTGTGAAAAGATGAAAAGCAAGGTAATTGCAGCAACGGGGGAAACCACCACGCCTATGCTAAGCTAAAAAGGCTCCGTCCTATTTTTGTAGCCTTGTTAACATGCATTAGAGGGAATAAGTAATAGTAAGCATAGGTTAAACAACAAGATATGGGAACCAAGGTTTGTCAAAGCATAGGGGCATAGTATAGCAATCCAAAAAAGGAAAAAACCTGAACAACAACCAATTTTTCCAGGTAGCAGTGAAGTGCAGGAAACAAGACATGATTGTTGGTAAGTAAAAGTAGGCCATAATTGCATATGCCAAAGCGCCTCACTGCATGAAGAATACAAGAAAGGAGCATATATATGTAATGGTTCGTATCACCCCATCTGCCAAATGTCTCAGTTCAATAAAAGCAGAAATAGATAGAAATATCATAAAAGACCTTTGGCCACCCCCACCCCTAGCACGGCGGCGCAACATTAGGAGAGAGAGAGAGAGTAGAGTTAGAGGGGAGAGAGAAGGTGGAATTCGAGGCAACATGGATAGGTCCGGTGAATTCCAGGCAACGTGGCCTGGTTACCTGCGCAGGGAGAACCTGCGCTTGGTAAGGGGTAACAATGTCATTGAACTCTACAAAGGAGCTAGAGCTCATGGAAGGAGACAGTGCCGATGTTACCAAAAATCACTTCTTCTCATATGCTATGTTTTGTAAAAAGATATTTGTTTACAGCATCATCATTGGCATTAACATATGGTCGACACAAAACGCAAAATAGCAATGGTATATGCTCAAGTTTATCAGAAGCGCGCCTCATAGGTGTTGTCATCTGCTAAAATTGGGATAGCTACATCATCAGCAATGGCATATGCTCAGACCTATATATACTGAAAAGATTATAAGAGCAGCACAATGCATTCAGACATGGTCTTTTTTTTGCCAAAACAGCGACCCTATGTATAATCAAAATAAATATGTACACACAGAAAATGAATTCAAGGGATCAGAGGCATAATCAAAATGAATACCGTATGAAGACCAAGCAAGCTCAGGGAGGAATAAATGGAGCAGAGCATGTATTTACAGAAGCGCTATCCATTCACAGATGTACGGATACGCTAAACTAATATGGAGATGGGGATGGGGATGGGGATTAATGGGGAGAATCACGTGTACCATCATTAACAAGAAGCAGATTTTGGGAAAAGAACATCTTTTTTGCAAATCCAAGGTGCGGAGGTGTTCCCGTTGCAAGAAAACAAGTGGATCTATATTCATCTATGCATTAGTACGTCACAAATGGAGAGATGGGAATGGAAGGAAGCACCTGAATCCCTCAACCCACAGTACAAATGAGAGGAGGGAAACAGAGGAGACTGCAATAGGACCAACATAGAGGAGAGGAATGTCCTTGCGTCATGGGACCAACATAGAGGAGAGAGGAATGACCTTGCTTCACCTAGGAGACGCCACGAATGGAGCAGGGGGCGCCACTATGCACGGACAGAGGGGACTGCAGGGGGTGGCCAGTGACGGAGAGGCGGAACCTAAGGTTGACGCCGCCGCTACGCTAGGGGCCCACCATAAGCAGTGGCACCTGCGCCACCTAGTGTCGGCGGTGTGCAGCTAGGAGTCTAGGACGGGGTGGCAGAGTGCTGGGGTTGTGAGCCCCCGATGATAGAGATAGAGGACGACTAGAGCATGGGGTACTGGGGTTGCAGAGCTTTTCATTGAGGTGTCGTTGTCCCTCCGTTGGCAGCTCACGCCGCTTCGGAGGCCATTGGCTGGCCTCGCCAAAACCCTAGCTCTGTGAAAGCTCCTCCTAATGTCTCGCCTTCTGCGCATGCCCTGCCATCCGCACACAGGGCGTGCCACTGACCCCTCGGACATCCGCTTCGCCTGCTGCCGTCGTGGCTGGGAAGATGGCTAAAGGAGTTCAAGCGATTTTTTCCCTAGGAAAAAGTGACATAGGAAATTGAGAGGGATGGGCGGATTGAACCAAGACCATGCGCACGGAGGGATGGGCGAGGATGGTGGGGGAGACGATGGAGCAGGAGGTGCTGATCTACCCACGAGGCTGAGATCCCTGCCTGGTCGCCAGTCCACTGCCACCGCCTACATCTCGAAACCCTAAGTGAGTCGGAACATGTGAGGCAGCGCAGGTCAGGTGGAGTGGGGATGGGCATTGTCCGGAGCTTTTTTTCCCAAAAAAGGGTAAAAAATGTGGTTCGTGGGAATCGAACCGAGAGAATGGGGGCTTAGGGACAGGGAGCAGCAGCGAGGAGTGCGTTTGAAGCCTCACGTGAGAAGCCTGGCATCACACATCGAACAGTAGCCATCGGATTTGGTATGGGTGGTTTATTAGCCCTTGATTTTAACGGAGACGAATTCATGTGTGCATTTTCCTGGGTACACAATGGTTAGAGGTTCTCAGCGGGGAACATTTTTCTGGAGAGACCTAGTATAGTTTTGATTGGTCCATTATAGTAGAAGAAAAGATATTTTTATATAATATATGACCTGTCGGAGAGAAGAAATAACATGGCCGCTCCAAAACCTTAAAAAAACTAGAGGAGGAAATTTATTGCCAGTGTACAATAGAAAACAACCCCCTATAACCTACTACCTCTTCTAGGGATGCTGCTTGAATTTTGGACAAAATCGTACCCAGTTGTTTTTGTTCAGAGCAAAATGAGCATACCAGATTAAGAATGCAAATTAATTTTGGTTGTTTCTTTGTTCATGTTGTAAAGTCAAAATTAACTCCACAGCCTGATCTACTTTTTTTGGCATGCTATTCTTATTACAACCTGGTTGTCGTAGTTTCAGTGGTGTGGACATTCACCCAACTGCCACACACACAAAAAATGCCCTACTAATCACATGACAATGGCTCGACGGCAAGATATTGAAAGGTCCATGGGATAGCATTGCCGTTGGCCAGAATATGGATTCAGGGAAATGCTCTAAGCCGAAGTGCCCGATGCTCAAAAAAATATCAGACAGACTCTCTAGGTTCATGTGTCCCATGAACAACCACTCATTCTCTAATTAAGTCTTATCCACTCATTTCTCACCCTCCACCGACACCGTCTCCCACTCTGTCTCTTCTTTAAAATCCTCACTCTTCTCATCCTCACCAGTTGAACGGCACAACGAGCTCAACTATCCCTATCCTCCTCTCACACTCACCACGCATGAGTAGTTATCGTTCCGCCCGCCTGCATCAACCACATGTTGTCATCGCCGCACCACCCTCTGTGGGGCAGTCGAACAATTTGGAGGTATTCTCTCAAACATCGTGCTGGGCTACATCAACCTCATGCTCATGGCCGAGGACATGACGATAGGTTCGAGCACTACTCAGAGCACCCATGCTATTCACTGCGCTGCTAATGACCTCCTCTCTCTCTCTCATCTGGACGGACTGCACCCAAGCGTCGCTTGCTGGATACCACAGTTCCCCACCAGGTAAGCCATGACCACCGCGTGATGCTATGTTTCAAGTGTTTCTGGTGTTTCAGATGTATGTTTCATCTGAATGTTGCGTATGTTGCAATGACTATATACGCATGTTGTAAGCTTATATTTCAAGTGTCAGGTGTTTTAGACGAATATTTTAGGTGTTTCATTTGGATGTTGCAAGCATATGTTTCAAGTGTTTCAAGTGTTTCATACGTATGTTACAAGTGTTTTATTTGGATATTACAAAAGTAGATATGGATATTGAATATGTTTGCTATGGCTTTCAAATGTTTTCAGATATTTTTACAAGTGTTTCAAATGTATATTACAAGTGTTTCAGCTGTTTCGAATGCATGTTGCAAGTGTTCCATCTAAATGTTGCAAAAGTAGATCTAGTGTTTCACATGTTGCAATGGGACCCACCTGTCATAGCCGTTGGGGTGCCACCGAGCAGGCACAGATGTCTAAGCAAGGGAAGCAGAGGGACTGTGGTTCCCCACATGGGGTTAGGTGACACGGGCGACAATCGAACGGTGCAGGCCCCACGTGGGCACACAAAACGGGGGTGCAGGCGCAGGCGTCCGTCCGGACGTCTGGATGCTAGTACTATCGATACAGATTACATATTACCCATGCTCAATTCCATAATCTACCCGTACCCATCACATGGTATGCCCAGTGGGTATGGATAAGCACTATAGGCACATCATTAGACCATGAGCGCCTATATAGCAAAATTGAGGATGTAGACCTGACCAAATGATAGGTTGGGTTAGGTTTAGATCGGATCAAAAAAATGATCAGGTCAAAATCTTTGATCCAATCCACTCGATGCACTAGGTGTGAGTCGGGCGATTTCTTGGGTTTTCGTACTTTGGGTCGAGCTCTTCAGGTTGGGTCAGATTATGGGTCAAAAATTATTTCCTAGACTCAACCCGACCCGAACGCACCAGCAGGTCAGGTCGGGTCTAATTTTTTTTTGGGTGGGTTAGTTGGGTCAGGCTGGCCCATGAACAGGTCTATGAATAAGCAGAGGCATCTTTATTGATGGATCACTCGCCACTAGCCACCATTGTGACCACGTGCGATGTGCCCCCACGATGCGGAGCATCCTCGACAGCTTATTGCACTAAGGCGTAATGCTGGTGCGCAACAGCTTCTTTGGCCCGAGCGAGGACTAGGAGCGATGAGGCAACATCATCGACATCCGATGTGAGCTCAGGCCCATGTATGGCACTCATCGACTTGGCATGTGCATACCTGGCTAACTAGCCGCTAGGATTCACCTATGCGCCATGCGTCAGCTCCGCCTTCTGCACTTCCCATGTCGGTAAGAAGGACGAGTGCACCAGATGAAGATGTGGTAACGGCGATGGCTAGAGCATGTTATTGTACCTAGAGCCCAAGGACTCCACCACAAACTGTCTTTGAGGGTCTCGAGTTTACATGGAAGTCTATCATGAACACCATTTCTTAGGGAGGTGAGAACTGATAGAGAATCACTAGGAGGACAATCATTACTTATCATTAACAAATGTGACCTAGCAACATAGGAGGGGCTCATCCACCTCTCTGCTACCTTTCTTATTTTTCTTCTTCTCCATCTCAATTTTATTCTTCTTGTACTTCACATATGTCCAAAACTTGTAGGAGGGGCTCCATTATGTTCATGGTGGTAAGGGCACTAGAGCCCACCCTACAGCCCAACACCCCCCACACACACACAAAATCCGTAGTTACCAGTGATGTCTAGAGTGAGTACGGATGTAATGGGTATTACCCTTCTCTACCCTACCCATATGCATGATCTATACCCTCTCCAAACAACATGCTTACATGCATATGGGTTTGGGTACGGGGACTGAATACCTAGTGGGGTATCGTTACATGGAATAGAAGACCAGTTGTTGTCTCTGTGCATTTGCATATGTGGCCTTATTAATTTATTTTTTCAAAAAAATCAGTTGATGAATTAAACAACACATATTAGTGCATGGCAACGCACAAGGCAGCCAATTGGATAAGACAACACTTAACATGATGCCTCTTCCTAAACTTATAAATATCATTCCCACAACTATATAGGGAGATGGTGAGCCCCCCACTAGGGGAAGGAGCAATCTACACTTACTCATGACCACTTGTAACACACCTCTTTCTCAAACTTCGAGCACTCAGTTCAGCAATAAAACTCTCCTTCCCACATTGGATGCAGGGCTTGATCGCTCGAACCACTATAATGCTCTGTCTTGCATGCTACCCCATGAGAACCCTGTGCATGGCACAAAATTTTACTTGGGGATGGTACAAAACACGAATAATAGGAGCCTTTGGAAATAGTGTAGAAGTCGATGTAGGTGTAGAGGTAACAGAATTGATCTCCACACCTGTTGAGGGCATAGATACCCTCCGTCGATGTATAGCTTGAGGTGCCAAGAAGTGGCAGCCTTCTAGACATCAATGGTACTAGTTTAAATGGGAACTCGGCTTCCTGAGCCCTTAGGGGGTTAGTTTTGTGTGTGATGAAATCAAGGGCGCCACCATTACTTATATAGTGATATGGGGATGGGGGCAATCCCTAGATGGATTAGGATTGCCATCAATCATGGCAAGACTTGTCTAGTTTGATTAGAACTTGACAAGTGGACCAAAACTTGTGTCCAAGTTAAATCAGGATTAGCCCATATCACCTTATAAAAATATCTTGCTTTAGTGATAATTACATACATGTGGGGGTATAACCCTAGGTACTCAAGGCAAGGGTCATTAGCCGCACCATTAGGGACAGTCCAGCCCATGACATCAAGACTTGTGGCGCATGATACTGCTCGGCGTGCATCGCAAGACATCAAGAAGATATGATTTATTAGGACTCTTATAGATATAGTGATCCAAATAGAATACCTATCATATAGACCCTACCCCTCCAGAGTATATAAGGAGGGGCAGGGGTCCCCTAGTCGCCATGGAGATCTAGATACAAATCCCGAGCTTAGCCTAAGGTTTACTATCAATACAATCCACCAGAATATAGGACGCAGGGTTTTATGTCACATTGACGGCCTGAACCTGTCTAAATCTTATGTTCTTGTGCTTGTGTTATCATCTGGTTCCTGATCACGCGTAGCTTTACCACACAATCTACCATCATGGGTATACCCCTCGGTGGACTACCGACCACATATCATCGATAATACATGACTTGATTTGGGCTTAGGCACACACCTGAACAAGATTTTGGCCCTAAAGATAGGCCTAGGGTGATTAACATGTCCTCTCAAGGGACACTATTAGGACAAGTCCACGTTACCTCAACTATTATGAAAACCAACTCTCCCCTCCGCAACCAACTACAAAAATGGATATAGAACCTCTACCAAATCACTAATCTTGCTATTTTTACTCAACCTAGTTTTGATGGTGGATTCCGCCATGTTGGCACCATGTCGCCTATCTACCATGCTAAAGGAAAACAAAAACTGAATAGTCCCACTTGTTATTCTCTTAGCCATATCCCAAATTGCCTCCTTACTCTCTATCAACTACTAGCCACCAGTTGTTTCACAAAAAAACTACCACCCACCAGTGAATGTCTCCCATCCCTTCCAATTATTTTTGACTAAACTACATCCCAAATTATTGCTTTTGTCCTTTCTCATGCCGACCGCAAACTAGGAGTTGCTTGACTAGTTGGTCGGCACAATGACCTTCCACATCGAGCTCTTGACCTTCTATGTAGTTGCATCCTGCTTCTCCTTGGGTGCATCAATTGAAGGATCAAGAGATACCAAGTCCTTGTCCACACCTATGCTGGCAAAAAGCGTCCCCACATGATCCAAGGACACCTCATGGTGGCATCAATGCAAAAGAGTGGCAACACCATCAAATATGGTAAAGCTTGTATGGATGTGGAAGGCAAAGCTAGCCAGACTAGGAGGTAATAGCAATTGTTTGAAGCTAGGCATGATTCAACTTATTCTAATCACAAAAGGCTCATACAAAAGATAATCTGCCCATAGCCCAATATCAAGACCACAACCTATTATCAAATCACAAAGGATCAATGCAGATACAATGGAGGAGGCTAAGGTGGAGGTTGTCTAGATCGTAGGAGGCACAGATGATTCAATGAGCCAATGTGATAGAGGCAGTAGTTTGATCTTGAGCAGTGTGTCCCTAGCTATGAAAAGGATGAAGATACGATGGCAAGAGTCCCCCATGACAAGGTAGATTGTGAGCCCATCGATGTCCACATAGGGAGCACCGGTACCACATACATGGCCTCCCAGAGTTGAGAGTTCGCCATGAAGTGGAACGCTATGACAAAATAGGTGTGTTGATCATCAATAGTGGTCCTTGACGATGATGGTAGGAATCTAGGTTTGAGAACAACGGTGGAGAGCCTGGAAGCACCTAGGTTAACTTCACCATGGGTCGATGTACTATCGTTGTTGTGACCTACCCGAACTCGATGGTCATCGAACTATAGGGGTGGATGGATTATTAAAAAGAGTTGACATTTGCATCTCACTAAAGCCCAACAAATCCATTGACACATCAGCGCCACCTTGGACAAAACCATGGTCAAAACCACCCGTGGAGTAAGAGTTTAGGGAGGCTCTGTGTCTAGTTTTGTAGTTGGGGGAGACAAGCTAACTTTAGGATAGTTGAGAGATGTGATATGAACTTTTTTTTTCTAAAACTATGTGTTTCCCATGTCACAAAGGCCACACCATATCATGTTCGGTCTTAGTAGGCCTATTTATTTTCAATTTCCTTTACTATTTCTTAGTATGCACTATTTTTCTCTTTTCAAAGTTTCTAATGTATGGCAAAATATTTGAAGTTCCTACTTTGTTTTTTTTCAATTTTTCTCTTTAGTGGTTTGTTGGAAATTTAGACAAACTTTTCCTCTTGTTAACATTTTTTAGACATGTGCTTATTTGCTTTGATTATTTTGTTCATATTTTAATAAATATAGTATTTAAATATTTTATTTTTACATCTACTTTATTCTATGAAATCTTTTTTATATAATTTCCTTCCATGATTATAATTCATAAAAAATCAAAAGACCTTTTTTTATTGTTGGAACTATTCTATCAAAATATTTGCTTCTTAGAACAGTTTCTATCTAGATACAAACATTTTAAAATTCACCTAAAATGTGTTTCCTTTTATTCAAGCATCATCATTCGTTCTTAGCACGTTTTTTAATCCACAGATTTACTTTTTTAGTTTAAAACAATTTTCTTTAACACTTTTTCTTACTCAAAACATTTCTTCCTATCTTATAACAATTTTATCAAAACATGTTTTTCCTTCTTATAATTTTTTATTTTGTTTGGAGCATTTTTTTCTTAGTGATAAAAAATATTTTTTAGCTCAAATTATTTTTTCCTTGAAAGTCATAACGAATAACTGTTTCCATTTAGGCTTAGAGGGAGAGACCCTAAACTTACCGAATAAATTGAAAAACTTAACCCACTATCTTTCTAAAACCAAAAACATTCTCTCTCTCCCTCTCCCCCCCCCCCACACACGTGCTCTATGTAGCTTACACCCCGGTCATGTAACTTTACTATTTTGAAGGACATGTTTAGCATAGCTCAAGCTTCAAGAATGTTTAAAGCTGGTGATGAAGACCTCTTGGTATATGGTTGAGCACTTAATCATGCATGGATCTCATAGCTAGGTAGATCCATGCTAAACGGGAGAACCAACTATGTCGTTTTGAAAATGTAACTTTGTCATATGAATAAGTAATTTTTATTGTATTAAAAACTTAATTTTGTTGTTTCAAAATGCAGCAAGTTTGATGTTGAAACTTTGTTGTTTTAGATATGTAACTTCGCTGGTTTGAACAAGCAACTTTTTTGTTTCAAAAGAATATTTCATGCCAAAAAGACAGAGGAGAGAGAGGGGTTGAGGACCTAGAATAGCTTATATTTTTGTGCAAATTTTAAACTTTAGATCCCTTATATTTCAGGACGGAGGAAGTACAATGCAAGTGAGAATAGAAAATGTTCCCAATTTGAAAATGCTTGAGCACTAATTATTACCTTCTCTAGAAAGTTGCATGGGCTCTACTTATGTCAAAAAGGAGAATGCCCTATGTATGGCCATCCCTTTTTGTTGGCTCGAAACATTTTATTTTGAAGTTACAGTTTACATGCAGTTCAAATATATTTATTTTATTAAATTGGAATGTTTGTTTAAAATAAAATATTGTTATCTTCAAGCTAGGGCATTTTTTATTTAAGATGAAACAATTTTAATTGTTTGGTTTGCTCTTGATTACTTGTATTGAATTCAAGTTTCTCGTTCAAGTGAAACCTTTTTGTTTACGTTTTATACTATTTAAGCTAAAATTGTTTTATGTTTTTTACCAAATTTTGTACTATTTAAACTAATGTTTGACCAATTTTGACTGAAGGAAACGTATATATTATAGAAAAAGAAGAGAAGAAAAGAGAAAATAAAATAAATCGCTTCCATTCAAGTGGGCCGAAACTCATGCTATTGGGCTGTATTTTTTTTGTGGGGGGGAGGGAGGAGGGAGGAGGGAGGAGGGGGGAGGCACAAAACCTAATTGCGACACAGTGCACCACAGCCCACAGCACTAGCCGGAAGGGGGAAAAACTTCTCCCCGTTACCCCTTGTGGACAGTTGTCAGTTTGTCACACGAGACAAGCGCAAAAATGCTTCTCGACCCTGACACAATTATTGCGCCAGGCAAGCACCAGCCAAATGGTGAAGCAAAAGGAGTGGGACAGGCAAGCAGAGGTCGCAGGCTTCAGAGAGGCACCCTCTGCATCCAGCCTACCCACCTGATCGACAAGCTGTGGCTCAGTGGCTCTAATGATCTGATCTGATCTCCTGGTGACATATCTGTAGTGCGAGTACAGTAGTGCAGATCTTATCTTGTGCTGTGTAGTAGATCGAGCTTATGACGTACACTTCGATACTGGTACTGCTGCCGTTTTGTTCAACTTACAGCAACTTCAAGAGACTCTTCATATCCTCATAAATGATAGAAATACAGATTTTAATGAAAAACTAACCACCAACAACTTCTCTAAATAGTCATCTAAATATAGCCATCTTCTATTTCGGATTTTTCGTTAGACAAAAATAGAAGATGAAGAAGAAGCTCTCTAAAGCGCGCATGAGATATAGAAAAAGTTGTTCTTTTTACAAAACTGGAGGGGCCAAGGCCCCTACAGGAAATTTATTAAGAGAGAAACAACAGTCTAAAACAACAAAGAGAAATCAGGAAACAAAAAAAGAAACAAAGAAAATAAGAACAAGAAGGGAGATTACAACAGGTTTTGGATCCATAAATAAAAAGTATGTGTAAATCTAGCCTTTGCTCTTAGTGAAAGGACCTTCATTTCCTTTCTGAATATTTCCTGGACAGACTCAACTCTTGGCTGGATGCCTTTGAAGATAAGGTCATTCCTAACCGTCCTAGATACCCCAGCACATCAGAACAACAGCCATCAGAAAAAAAGTTAGGATGAGTTGGGTCTCTAACTTGCATAACTGCCTCAAGAATATCAGAACCTGACTGAATTGTAATGCCAATCAAACTCTAACAGATCTTAGCAAACTGACAATTCAGGAAAAGATGATCATTTGTTTCTTCAATATTTTGCTGACAGAGCACACAATTATAAGATTCTAGAGCCATATTTTTCCTTCTTAAGATATTTCTGGTGCTGAGTTGATCCTTTAGGAGTAACCAGAAAAAAATACTTTATGTTTGGGTTGACAGAAACAATCCCAAAGCCAATTATAAACCTGATGAACTTGTCTATGCCCCATCAAATACTTGTAAGCCTTTGAAACTGAGAAATCTCCCCAGTCAGATTTCCAATGGACATGCTACTCGGTTAAAGGGAAGTGATCAATAAAAGACTGCACAGTCTGAAGTTGGTTAAAAGCTTCAGCAGAGAGGGTGCAAGGGACCGTGACGCCTAAGAGGAGGGTGAATTAGGCAACTTAAAACTCTAACTCTAAACTATGACCCCTTCTAGTAACCTTAGCAAAACCTATAAAAAAATAAACTATATAAATGTGCAACTACGGTTTTACTAGTGTGTTGCTATCTCTACCATAAAAGGAGTTATGTAAACAATGTAAATGCGGAAGCTAAAGAGTAAGGTAGAGATATGCAAACTCCCGTCGACGACTCTGGTATTTTTACCGAGGTATCGAGAAGCATGCAAGCTTCCCCCTAGTCCTCGTTGGAGCCCCTCGCAAGGAATCTCTCACAAGGGCCAAGCTCCCAGTCGGATAACTCCATGGATAGCCCTGGGTCTTCCCCACATGCAAGTGGGTCTCCGGTGTGCCTATCCTAGACCACTCCCCGCCGTCTTCACTATCAAGCTTCCAGCCAAACCACCGTGGGCCTTGTTCCCTTTGGTACATGGTGGCGGCCACACCACAAACATGGTTGGTATGATCTCGCAAGACTATAAGCCCCTCCGATGTACAACAATAGTGCATGCAAGCACCGAGTGGTAAGAGGTATGCAAACCTCACTAAATGCTAGGCCTAAACTTAGAGCAAGCGCATAAGCGGTGGTATAATTAACCTAAGCACTTCACAAAGCACCTACGCTAATCACCTAATCAATCACTAAGCACTATGCAAGTGGAGATCACTAAAATAGTGTATCAACACCCTTGGTATGTTTTCTCATCTCCACTATTTCAAAATGGCCGGTTTGGGGTCTATTTATAAGCCCCACTGAGAGAGTAGCCAATGGAGATGAAATCCTGCTTTTCTGCTACTGACCAGATGCAGCTTTTGTCCTGACCGGACGCGTTCGGTTGTCCTGACCGTTAGAGCCACAATCAACTGATCGGATGCGTCTGGTCATAATTTCGCTGATGGCGTCTGGTCACATGCCGCCAGACGCATCCGGTCGGTGCTGAGTGTGTTGCCGGGATGATGAACAGTGCCATCAGTGCGTACAGTCACTTTCAGTACTCAGCATTCGATCGCTGCTGTAGACACCTTTTGTTGCCAAGCAGCTGATCAGAGCATCCGATCGCTATAAGGGCAGCGTCTGGTGCTGCGTCCGGTCACCTCTATGAGCTCGTTTCTTCGCGATCTTGCATCCAGCTTGGTTCCTATCTTTGTGTTTGGACTTTACTTGATATCTTGGGTCTTTTCTTGTGCTTCTAGGGTCTTGCTTATGGTGTTGATCATCGGATCATCATGTCGCCTTCATCTAAGTCACGTTTTGCACCCTATTGAACTACAGAACAATCACATGCAAATTTATTAGTCCAATTTAGTTGTGTTGGTCATCAAACACCAAAATCCAAAGTAAATGGGTCTAGGGTCTATTTTCCTTATAATCTCTCTCTTTTTGGTGATTTATGACAACACGACCAAAGCAAGCAAATAATTAAAATTTTAGAATTTAAAAACTATCTACTTGCTAGAATAAAATGCAAAGGGCAAGATTATATGATACTAAAAAGATACCACTTGTAACACTAAAAGATACCAATTGAAGATACCAATTGCAAAGCTAAAAAGTACCACATGTAAACATCTTTGAAAACTTATCTTGCCCTTGCAAATGTCCCTAGTCGCATTATGGATTTAAGCCTTGCTTTTTGGTCCTACAAATTCTCAATCACTTGCATAGGCTAATCCATAATCCAATATCCTTCCTTTCTCGGACCATTACCACTTGTAAATTATTATGATCATGCTTGCTTTTGGTCCTACAAATTCTCCCCCTTTGGAATCAAACACCGAAAAGGAAGACATTAGTAGCACAAGGGAGGGTCAAACTTGGTGATCCTTTGTATGTAGAGTGGAATAGGTCACCAATTTTGACTCTCACATGACATGGACTAAGCTCCCCCTAAATATATGCATACATGTGATGGAGAATATAGTTTATGCATAATTGGCAAATTAATGCTCAAGAAAGTTTAATCTATATAATGCATGGAGAAAGCATATAAATACCAAAGTGAAATCAACATGATGATATCGGTTTAGAAATACCACATGTGGAAACCAATTTGATTTCTATCACTAGCAATAGATGGTGGACATTTGAAGTATGATGCTTAACTCCAGGGACTCCATTTTCCTTGCAATGAGACTACTACACATATGATAAGCTTGAAAAGGTGTTAGTCTTAAAGCATCCAACTTGTAGAGTAACCTCCCCCTAAATTTGTGCACACAAGTATGGATGAACAATTGTAAAACAAGCTATGTGTCGTGCTCATAAACAATTTAAACCATATAGGTTTGCTCCAAGGGTTAAGAATAAAACCGAGCAAGCCTACCTTAATATATACCTAGTGTATGCATAACAAAAGATATAAGCATGCAAATGCAAACCTAGGCATGAAAAGAAACTAGATGCTAATTACAAAAATTTGAATCTTGATACCAATTGTAAGAAATACCAATTGAAAATTACATCTAGTTACCTATCATGGGAAAGGGAATTTGGGTTCATAGTATTCACTAACCCACTTGGCAATGACTTTGTCCATAATGATGCACCCCATGAAATGCACCCATACTTTGCCAAGTCTCCAAATTCCCCGAAGTCCATCGGATTGCTCACTTTTCTTTCAGGATCCAAACCTTCTTGGTGCTCTTCATGTTGGAAATGATCTCCTTTGTCACCCAAATGTGTTTGGCCCCATTGTTGGCTTGCTTGTTCACCTTGATGTCCACCACCTTGTCATTTTTTCTTCTTTAATAAGTATGGTGTGGAGGCCTTCTTGTCCACCTTGTTGGTGTAGGTGTTGGAGAGCTTGCTTGTTTGCCTTTTCTGTTTCTTCTTTGCTCCTCCCCCATTCTTCTCCTTGCACTCATAGGACTTGTGGCCTTCCTTGTGGCACACGTAGTAAATCACGGTTTGTCCTTCATAAGCTTCTTCACTCCCTTGATGATGTTATCTTGATGAAGTTGGGCTTGCTCCGCCTTGCCTTTCACTTAAGTCAAGTCCTTGGTGAGGTGAGCTACTTCTTGCTGGAGTTGCTCATTCTCCATTGCAACCTCTTGTGTGCATGTATCTACAATAATTTTCTCAACACAAACTTGGTTGCACAAGGGTGAGTCTAAATATAAATCATTGCAAGAAGTTGAGGCATCCTTTTTGGGCATATGAAAAATTGAATTTTTTTAGATGCCTCCATGAGGGTAGTACCGGCGGCTTCAAGATTCATAACTTTATTAGTTAGCTCATCGCAATGTTTGCACGTAGTTTCCATTTTAGCAAGCAAACTTTTATAAGCATCTTGTGAGCTAGCTAACTTTTTATTTTCATTTTTCTTTATAAGTTGCTTATCATTGATTGTGCAATTATTTGTGTTTGCACTAGTCTCAAGTTGCTCAATTTTAGTAGATAGCTCCATATTAAGATTGGCAAAAGTTTCATATTGTTCAAGCAAAGTAGCATAAGCTTGTTGTGAGCTATCTAGTTTTTCTTTAAATTTTTCAAGCTTCTTTTGTTGACTAGTGCAAACTTTAGCAAAGTTAAGATTTTCTTGCATAATTTCATCATAAGAAGGTAGCTCATCATCGCTATCACTATTATTGTCACTATCACTAGGGATAGACTTTTTGTTACCTTGTGCCATAAGGCACACACGTGAGGTGCTTGATGATGAGTGCTTATGCCCTTGTCTCTTGTGATGGTCTTCTTCTTCACTTAAAGAATAATCCCATGACCTTATTGATGTGAGAGTTTTGTCCTTGCACGCCTTCTTCTTTATCTTGGGTGTGGACTTGTTTGGACAAACTTCCACAAAGTGCTCCAACTCGCCGCATCCATAGTATCCTTTCTTTTTTTGCTCATTTCTTTGATTTGTGAAGATGAAATCTTGAATTTGGATGGGCACACCCTTGACATTGAGCCTTCGGATCATCTTCTCCACCATGTTGATGAGTTTGATTGATTCTTCATCAAGGTCAGAGGTGGAGGAGGAAGATAGGTCATCAACACTTGAATCTTCATCATCATCATCTTCCTCTTCTTCTTCATCTTCACTTAAGGAGCTTGAGCTTGAGCTTGTCTCAACTTGCTTGACCTTCATCTTCTTCTTCTCACTACATGCAAGAGCTTTGCTTTTGCTTGATGAAGAGGCTTCTTCATGACCTATCTTGTGTGACATTTTCAAATGCCACTATCTTGCCAATGACTATGGCTGGGGTCATGGTGCTCAAGTCCTCCATGTTGTGAAGGATGGTGATGATGCTTGCATATTTCTTTTATGGTAGCACGGAGATTATCTTCCTCATGATGTTCACATCATCTAACTTGTTAATCCTATTGAGTGGAGCTCATTGATAATTAGATTCAAATGAGAATACATATCACGAACAAGCTCATCATCATTCATTTTAAAGGAATCATAATTTTGTTTAGCTAGACAATGTTTTTGCTCATGGACATTAGTTGTGCCACCATGGAGCTCTTGGAGTTTTCACCAAATTTCATGTGCCATATTTAAAGTGAACACTTGGTTAAACATATCCATGCTAAAAGATTCAAACAAGCAATTTTTAGCTCTAGCATTGAAATGAATTTCTTTTTCTTCACTCTTTGTGGGTTTATTAGGATTCTTAATGGGTTTCATCCCGTCATGAGTGACTCTCCAAATATCCAAATCTACCGCCTCAAGGTGATAAGACATTCTAGCTTTATAGTAAGGGAAGTTAGTGCCGTCAAAGTATGGAGGCCTAGAGGTATCCACCCCAACCACTTTAAATGGCGTTAGCTCAACGGCGGTGAAGCCAAAGGTCCAAATTGAGCCAACCTAGCTCTGATACCAATTAAAAGGGACCGTGATGCCTAAAAGGGGGTGAATTAGGCAACTTAAAACTCTAACTCTAAACTATAGCCTCTTCTAGTAACTGCAAAAGATAAACTATCTAAATATGTAACTATAGTTTTGCTAGTGTGTTGCTATGTCTACCGCAAAAGGAGTTATTTAAACAATGTAAATGCGGAAGCTAAAGAGTAAGGTAGAGATATGCAAACTTCTATCGATGACTCCGATATTTTTATCGAGGTATCAAGAAGCATGCAAGCTTCCCCCCAGTTCTCATTGGAGCCCCTCAGAAGGAATCCCTCATAAGGGCCAAGCTCCTGGTCGGGTAACTCTGTGGATAGCCCTAGGCCTTCCCCATGCACAAGTGGGTCTTTGGAGTTCCTCTCCTAGACCGCTCTCCACCGTCTTCACTATCAACGTTCTGGCCGAACCGTCACGGGCCTTGTTCCCTTCGGTACATGGTGACGGCCACACCACAAACGCGGTTGGTGTAATCTCGCAAGGCTACAAGCCCCTTTGATGTACAACAATGGCGCACGCAAGCACCAAGTGGTAAGAAGTATGCAAACCTCACTAAACGCTAGGCCTAAACCTAGAGCAAGTGCATAAGCGGTGGTCTAATTAATCTAAGCACTTCGCAAAGCACCTACGCTAATCACCTAATCAATCACTAAGCACTATGCAAGTGGAGATCACTAAAATAGTGTATCAACACCCTTAGTATGTTTCCTCAGCTCCACTATTTCAAAATGGCCGGTTGGGGGTTTATTTATAAGCCCCACTAAGAGAGTAGCCAATGGGGATGAAATCCTACTTTTCTGCTACTGACCAGACATAGCTTTTGTCCTGACCGGACGCGTTCGGTCGTCCCAACCGTTAGAGCCGCAATCAATTGATCGAACACTAATGGCGTCAGGTCACATGCCGCCACACATGTTGGGTCACAATTTCACTGATGGTGTCTGGTCACATGCCGCCAGACGCGTCTGGTCGGTGCTGAGTGTGTTGCCGGGATGATGAACAGTGCCATTAGTTCATACAGTCACTTTTAGTACTCAGCGCCCGATCGTTGTTGTAGACGCCTTCTATTGCCAAGCAGCTAATCGGAGCGTCCGGTCGCTATAAGGGCAGTGTCTGGTGCTGCGTTCGGTCACCTCCATAAGCTCGTTTCTTCGCGATCTTGCGTTTGGCTTGGTTCTAATCTTTGTGCTTGGACTTTGCTTGATATCTTGGGTCTTCTCTTATGCTTCTAGGGTCTTGCTTATGGTGTTGATCATCGGATCATCATGTCACCTTCGTCCAAGTCACGTTTTGCACCCTATTGAACTATAGAACAATCACTTACAAACTCATTAGTCCAATTTGGTTGTGTTGGTCATCAAACACCAAAATCCAAAGTAAATGGGCCTAGGGTCCATTTTCCTTACAGAGGGGAAGGCTGAATAGATTCTCAATGTGAGAATGTGAGCATAGCTTGCTGATAATGATGCATTTATCCCTAGCAAAGGAGTAAAGCTTAGGATATTGAAGCTACAATGGCTGTTGGTTCCATTTATCAGTCTAGAAAAGATAGCTCTGGCCATTTTGAATGTGAACAACAGAGAAGGCTTTGAAAGGCTCCAGCAATTTAAGCACATCCCTCCACCAGAAGGAACCTTTTTAATATGGTTAGGCAGTTTTCCATTTGAATAATGCTTTTCCTAGACAAGAGAAACCTAAGGAATATCTTTTTTGTTGAAGAATTTATCAAGGTTTTTTAATAGTAGGGCATCATTTTGTTTTCTAGGTTAATGACTCCAAGACCTCCCTCTTCTATCGTTTTGCAAACCATTTTCCAAGCAGCTTTTGGGGGTTTTTTGGAATTGATGTCTACACCCTCCAAAGACAATGCTTTCTAAATTTATCAATTTGTTTGATGACACCTTTTGGGAGGGCAAGAGCGCTTAGATGAAACGTTGGTAAAGCAGTTAGGCAGCATTGGTAAGCTCAAGCCAACTAGCTTGGGAGAGAGAAATGGAGATGGAGTTCAGTCTCCTTTCACACTTGGTTACCAAAGGCTGAAAGTCATCAATTTTGCGTTCAGTTAAACCCAAAGGCAGGCCAAGGTAAGTGAATGGGAAGGAGCCTTTAGAACAGCCAAAAGTATTAGCTAGATGATCAAATTTATTCTCATAAATGTTGATAGGCACCATCATAGACTTACTATATGTTGGCCCAAAGGATCACCAGCTCAGGTGAGTGAACCACTCACCAGTCTTGCCGAGCACCCGCTAGTGTTGCCGAGCACCCACTAGCCATGCCGACCATGAACAAGCATTGTCTATCCCACACATTATGGCTAGAGCTAGAAGAAGAAGGGAGAACAGAGCATACATACATAGTACAAGACACCAGCAATGGCCGCAGCCCTGTATGGGAGATGGTAAATCTGAACTCTCTTTACTAAGTTGCCGTGGTAGTCTATTTATACAACTCTATCCATCTAGTCATAGTACAGCGCACATGATGTAATAGTAACTAGATAACATACAGGATTGACTCTACGCCGGCCTCTGCATATGGCTACAGTGCTACAGGTGAGTCATGCGATGCCTGCACCTATAGTGCTACAGTATCATAGCAGGGCGTCTTTCGGCGCTGCCTTTCCTTGCTATGTTCACACAGGGAAAGCAATAGTTTATTCTAACAATTCTTCCCCTAAACCTATTGATATCCCTTGTACCCCCTCCATGCTGATCATCTCCTTCAACTCCATGAGTCGAAGATGTCCAAACGGCTTGGTGAGGACGTCCACGAGTTGTCGACCAGTTTTGATGAACTCGATGACGATCTGCCCTCCATCAACATAGTCCCTAAGGAAGTGGAACTTCACATCGATGTGTTTGCTCTAGTCATGCAGAACTAGATTCTTCATGAGAGCAATGGCGGGCTGGTTATCCACCATCAGTGCTGGTGGGTGAGCTTCCACGCTGGTCAGCTCGCCCAACAGTCGGCATAGCCACACAACTTGGCACGCCACTGTGGCCGCCGCTACGTACTTTGCCTCGCACATAGATAGCGCCACCACCTTCTGTTTCAGCGATAGCCATGAAATTGGGGCCAACCCGAGGAAGACGAGCAGGCCAAAGGTGCTCCTTCATCTGTCGATGTCCCTTACCATGTCTATATCACTGAACATAGTGAGCTGCAGCCTACTCCCGCTGGTCTTTGGGGAGATGATCCCATGATCCACCGTCCCCTTGACGTAGCGTAGTAGTCGCTTCACCGCAGCCTAGTGATCCTCTCTAGGATCCTCCATGAAGCGACTAACGTAGCCCACGGTGAACGCAATGTTCGGCCTCGTGTGGACTAGGTAGCGTAGACCGCCGACAATGCTCCGGTAGAGAGTTGCATCCACCTTCACTGTGGTGCTGGCCTTTGTCAGCTTTAGCCACCCCTCCATTGGAGTCATGCATGGCTTGCACTCAGCCATGCTACTCCTCTCTAAGAGCTTGGAGGCATATGAGCTCTGATCGAGCGTGAGTTCCTCCTTCCCTTGTCTCACCTTGATGCCAAGGTAGTAGGAGAGTGCGCCAAGATCGCTCATTCAAAAATGAGCCACCATCTCATGCTTGAAGCTATTGATGTCCTCCATGCATGCGCTGGTGATGATCAAGTTGTCCACATACACGTCGACGATGAGCTCCTCCTTCCCTCGTCGTCGCATGTAGAGCGTGTGCTCGGTTGCGCACCGTTGAAACCCAAGCTCGCCCAGTGTGGCATCAAGCTTGGTGTTCCATGCTCATGGGGCCTGCCGTAGCCCGTAGAGTGCCTTGCGTAGTCAGAGCACTCTATGCTCCTCTCCCTTGATGGCGAAACCTAGAGGTTGCCAGACGAAGACTGTCTCCACCAGCTCACTGTTGAGGATGGCCAATTTAACGTCCAAGAGATGGACGCACCAGTCCTTTGCTACTGCCAAGGCTAGTAGCAAATGGACTGACTCCATGTGCGCTATTGGCGCAAAGACCTCCTCAAAGTCTATGCCCTCGTGTTGAACAAAGCCTTGGACGACGAGGTGTGCCTTGTGCTTGACAATGGCACCGAGCTCATCCCGCTTGACTTTGTACACCCACTTCAGGCTGATCGAATGGCATCCTGAAGGTGGATCGACGAGCTGCCATGTCTTGTTTTCCTTGATCACCTTCATCTCCTCTAGCGTTGCCCGTTGCCAGTTTCTATCCCGCTCGGCCAGCGTGAACGTGGGTGGTTCCTCTACAACTGACGAGCAGCAGCTCTATGTCATTGAGCAGTCGACCAGCCAGTGTTGAGGGTCCTATGCCACCGACGATGTCGTCTAGCCTACGGAACTGCATCTCCTCACCTTCATGGAAGGTATCCACGAACTCAGTGATGTCACTTGGAGGTGAGGCAAACTCAATCGACGTCGATGGAGTTCCCTATTCCGCCAAAGTGCCTAGCACAACAATTGGAGTGCTCGACACCCTAGTTGCAGTGCTTGGCACTACTTCTGGATAGCTCATCATTACTCCTACAGTGCTTGACACCACTGTAGGAGCGTTTAGCCTCAATCTTGGAGTGGTTGGTACCACTGCAAGCCCTCTTGGCTCTGCCATGGGAGTGCTTGGCACCCATCCTGGAGTGGTCGTCACCACTGTAGAACCTCTCATTGCCACTCCTGGCGTGCTCGGCATCCCACCAGGAGTGCTCGGCACTCCTCCCTGAGTGCTCGGCATCCCTCCCGAAGTGCTCGACACTGCCCTAGGAGTGCTCGGCTCTACCGTTGGAGTGCTCGACACCCCTTCTGGAGTGCTCGGCACCTCTTCCCCAGCGTCTCCACCACCGTGGATGACCAGGTGCTCGACAATGAAGGTGTTGGTGAAGTCGCTAGCTTCCCTTGTGCTTAGACTGCTCTAGTCCCAAGCTGCCTTCTCGTCGAACATGACGTCGCGCTAGACAAGCACCTTGTCTCCGCGTGGGTCGTAGAGCCAGTACGCCTTGGTACCCTCCACGTAGCCCAGGAACACCATTGGTGTGCTCCTGTCCTCCAGCTTGGTGAGGTCTGGCTTCGTCTTCCTGACGTGGCCGATGCAGCCGAATGTCCGGAGGAAGGACACGCTTGGCTTGCACCCATACCAAGCTTCGAACGGCGTCTTGCCTGTTAGGGCTTTGGTCAGAGTGCAGTTGAGGATGAACACCACCGTGGTCACCGCCTCCCCCTAGAACCTTACTGGTGTAACAGAACCGACCAAATCAAAAGAACGTAAGTACAAAAACAATCACCGAAGCGATCAAATTCCTGTACTTAAGCTCCCATAATCCCGGTAGTCCGGAAATCACGAAGGATTTCAACCAACTCTCGACATACAAACCAAGATCATAGTGATTCAACACAACACATCATCCGTTACAACATTTCACAAGTAGCATTCGGATTACATCCATCAGAGTTGAAATAGATTATTACAAACCAAGTTTGAGTGTGTGGAAGCAACATAGTTTGGTACAAACATCATAGTTTTCAATTACATTGCCAAGTCTGAGTCATGTCCCACAAAAGCATTATCAGGTACGAGAACTAGTAGAGACCATGCCCAACGGTCTAGTCTTCATCCCCAGCTGGGAGAAGGCAGTACTTACAGCAACCATAGTAGAACTGGTCATCTACAATAGGTGGGAGATAAACCCTAAGTACGAGAAGGTACTCAGCTAGACTTACCCGACAAAATCAGAAATAAAGGACACCAAGGATCATGCAAGGCTTTTCAGGTGGGCTAGCTTGACACAGTTGCATAAAAGAGCTTATGATTATAGTAACCAATTTAAACTTAGTATCAAGCTTATCATTAATTACCTATCCACTAGATTAGCACCTATACTAGAGCACTCACTTATTAGGAGCAAACAATATTAACCATAGCAGGTATAATAAGGCTATCATCATTATATCATCATTTCCAAACCATTATGTTATTAAGTGTATCTACATTGGAGATAAGCCCGTCAAGTTCTCACTAACCGGGAGAGACGGTGACTCGAATCGAATTACAACTCAGCTGAGGGGGTACTCCTAACTCTCACCCTGGCATACTTAGCAAGGGTAGCCGTGGGTCACCTTTGGGACAACTCAGGAACCAAATTTGCGGGTTCGATCAGCGCCAGCACTCTCAAGGATTACCCTTCTGCTAGGACGACCAGGACTTTTAAATCACCTGCCCTTGGACTCACGCCTACGGCTCCCTTCCGAGGCGTACTTTATACTTATCGACTCCCGGCCTGAGTTGAGCTACTCAGCTTCGCGGTCGGTCATCGGACACGGCCAACTAAGAGAGAGGCATGCATTCAACATGAACAGGAAAGGCTCCAAGAATCAGTCCTTAAGCGACATAGATGGAGTCACTGCAAACCGGCAAGCCTCCGTCCGGTCTTCATTTCAAATTAAGACTGGTTCTTTTCCATGATAGCAATATAGCCAACCATGCCACATGTATCTTCCTATATCTCGCAGGTGACAGGAAATCACCTGACTTCTACCGTGTTTGAGCAGGGCTAAGCACTACATGAGCCTGAGCTACATAGGATTCAGGGTAACAATATCTGGACAAGGATTGGGTAACTAATGCAGCAATTGTTTGTATCCAACACCTAAACTTAATGCAACAATATAGATATAGATATATAATAATAATAATGTAACTGCATTTCGGAAATTAGGAGGCTTAATATGCTCCGGGGCTTGCCTGAGATCCGACACAAGTCAGTTTAGTTAGCTTGCACCGTCATGGTGACATCTCCGGTCCTAGCACTTGCATTCAGGGGTTCTTCCATCTTCTGGACAGCCCACCATTACACCATCATCTGTCTCCACATCATGCGCTCCACGTCCACGTGCTGTACCTAGCGTACCTAGGATGAGATGCATAGATGCAGATGCATGAACATAAAGAATACACATGAAGGAATGCAACAAGCATACTAAACAAGCATATGTTACACTATACACACATAAGCATGTCATACAACCAGCTAGCTATACATGATCAAGTACTTCACAATTTAGCAAAACATTTTAGGCATGCTACCTTAACTCTAGGTGTCCAAGATAACCATTTGCAATCATACAAACAAGAGCAAGTAGAAGCAAACAATTCTAGATACAAGCAGATTTGGACAGCAGCAAACAGTCACTTGTTTCAAACATAACTTAAGCTACAAACATCCCACAAGGATAATCTAAGACTTTCTGAAAATCCATAGAAATTGTCTACAAGATTGATGTTTACATAAAAAGCTAATTACAAAGTTAAACAGGTCAAACATGTAGATGTTTCAGACCTGTCCAGACATGGACATAAAACTGATTGCAACTTCAGAGAAGCATAACTGTAGTTACACAAATCCAAATGACTTGCAAGAAGACATTTTGGAAAGCTTATGAAATTATCTACATTTCATATATAACCATCACAGCATGATTCCCAAGTTAAGTAGGTCGAAATTATACCTTTACAGAAACTGGTTCATACAAAACAGAGAGCAACCAATCCTGTACTCTAACTTTAAACAGTCGTAACTCTTAAACTACTTGGCCAAATGACACCAAATTTTAGCAGTAGCTAGATACATGAATTATATACAACTTTTGTATAAACAAGTTTCACAACAAAGCACATTATCATGAAGAACTTTGCTAAGTTCTCAGATCTGTCCATAAACCACATCGGCAAGAAAATAATTATTAACTTATGTTGCAAACACATAATTGGGCTAAACCAACTTTACCAACATTTCACCCATGACTAAAGAACACCAGAGAACCTAGTGTCCATGACCAAATAAATTCTTTTAATGCATTTCTTAATTTATTTTAGATAACAAGGTGACTTAATGGACATATAACAAAAGTATACAATAAATTCTACACAAATTATAGTGGCTCACATATCCTCTCAATAGTCTACTGTACAAATTTCACTCCATTTGAATATGTATAGCAACCTCTATGAAAAAGACAATTCGCTAAAGCAAGAAATCATGTGAGAGCAAGATAAACCAATAACTCACTCATACTTCATCCAATACTCATGAAATTTTTACCACACATCAACTATCACATGAGTAGCATGCCACAAAAATTTCACTTCATTTGAAGCCCTAGATCTACAGTTATGAAAAAGACAAATACCACTAGCATTACAAACCTAGCTGCATAAATATATTTTTACAGCCAAAACTTTAAAGTAAAACATGCAATATTATAGATCTAGTGCATAGAGAATTTCACAAGGATTCCAAAAAGTCCTCATTTGCTATTTTATGGATTTCCTATGAATTACTATGATTTTCTAAACTTTCAGCCGATTTAAAACAAATAGGTCCCTTGAGGTACTATTCACTTGAGTCAATGACAATGCAGTTAGGCCCTTGACCTTCGTTGAATTCTGGCATGACGCCCCTGGTCGGAAACTAGAGCAGAGGATGGCCGGACTCGCGGATTCCGGCGCTCCGGCTGCACGTCGACGGTGGAGAAGATGCGGTGGAGCATCACCACAACCGTGCACGTACAGGGAACGGCTTGGCTCGGCCAGAGCCTGCCTACGGCCTCTTGGCCACACGCACAGGCGTCCATGGCAGCCACGGCAGAGGAGGCTCTGAGGAGGGGTTCCATGGCGGCCGCGAGCTCGGTCCGGACAGCCATGGTGGCGGCGGCGGTAGTGTCAGCAGCAGCGCTAGCAGCAACGCCGGCACAGGGAGGAGGAAGGGCGTAGGAGGGAGAAGATGGAGCAGCTGGAGGGGGACGCTGCAGAGGAGGAGCAGTGGCCCAGCAGGGAGCTTGGTGGGTAGGCAGCCATGGCGCTCGGCCTCTGTGTGCATGAGAGCGCGAGCAGAGAGGGGAAACGAGCGAGGAGGAGAGCTCTGGGCGAGGGAGGAGCGGGCGCTCGGCCTTATGCAGCTAGGTGCGGTGGCGTGCACGCGAGCGAGCGCGAGGCCACGCGGCGCTTGGCTCCTGCTGGTGGTCGGCCAGTGATGCTGCTGCTTATCAATTCAAATTTCTGAAAAGCTAATACTACCTCAAATGTACAACTGAACATCGTTTTTCTCCCCTTCATAACTCATAAACGGAGTGACGAAAAACCAAACCAATTGCACGGTGTCGTAGAGCTACATGAGGACGACAACTTTGCTTAAATAAGTTTGGCCAAGTTTGACACGGTTTGCAAACTAAAAATCACCAAAGGCAGGTACATGGAAACGGAATCGAGAATTTCAGTCATTCCAGACTTAGCCGATTTTCGAACCCTGAAAACAGCACTGGATTCGATCTTGCGAGCGACATTTGACTAGGCTAGGCACTAATTTAGCTCTTGATCCTTAAACAAAATTTGTTCTACATAATATGAACTCCAACTTGTATTTAGGGCCCACCACCATGCAAGCACTCCAAGTAGTTGGTCAACATAGGTCAAAATCCTATCATGAAAAAGACAATTTTAGCTATTCCCACACTTAGAAACATTTTCTGGACATTTGCTCAACATGAACCTTTCACGACTTTGGTTGTAGAGTTTAATTAGAGTCTTTTGAGCAAGGTTGCAAGGTTTGGCTAATGACTTATATTTCCATTCACTTAATAGTGCAATTCCAACACTTAGTAAAGCCATTCCAACAAGGATATAACTTATCATTTCATGTGACTTTTTGATTCCAAATGTCATGAAACTTTTCCAGTGATCACTATAGATAGAGAGTGATGTGAGACACATGAAACAAGCTTCATTAACATCACTCACACATATATCTTGAAAAGGGTTATCATGTAAACAAGGTGTTTTATCCAAATTCTAGCTGAACTCAATTTCATACATTTGACTTTGACATCTTCAACACCACTTGATTGGTCATGTTTGAGCTCAAACCCACTGCTTAACTGGTGACAAACACCGGGGTGTTACAGCCCTCCCCCCTTAAAGGAATTGCGTCCCGAGATTCGATGCGAAAGACTTTTAAGGGAAGAGAAACTTGTCATCCAGTTTCCAACATCAGTGATAGCATTAGGCTACTTAACTTCAGAGTATCAGAGAGGATAATTTGGTCACAACACTTTCTGATACTTGCTCTTCATCGTAAGATGTTGTCTGAAGACTTTCCTTCGTTGGCGTCCATAAAGCATTGTTACATTGGAAGGAATCCAAGATAGCACTATCCTACATACTTCGTCCTCGATGTACGAAGAGTGATACAAGCGTAGACTAAATACTTGTAACATCTACTTCTTTAGTGGATAAAGCACAGAGCTTATGGGCTTTGCACTAGATTGCAGTCGGTTGACGGATATTCCATACAACGGTGTTATATTGGCTCCTATGATCTGAAAAGCAATTCTTTACTAAAGTGGCTTGAGCACAACTTCTCGTAAAGGATGAGATCATAAACGGGGTAGACATCCTTTGAGGGTATGAGAAGCTAGTTAACCAATATCCAAACTGTGTGTAGCGGTGCAATCACTCATATGTCAACCGATGGAAAACTACATAATGTTCCATGTGTGCAGTGCTCTTTCCCTGATAACAACACTGTATTATCTGAGTCTGTTGAGTGAGTGGTAAACGTAATAGCTGACTCAGTCGGCTCAACGTTCCCGATGATCATTCCTTAGGGAACCTTTGGATCTAAGTTGCAACAGTGATCTGGGTTGAATCTGATGCAACCTATTGGGTAAAACACATATAAGGTACCAAAGGCATGTCAGCATTGGAGAACCGTTGATGCAGAAGGATGTTAGCGAGGCTTGGAGGGCAGCACAAGTTGCAAGTAATCACAAAACTAGGGGCTAGTTCACTACCAAACAGGTTAAGTACAATTTGCCTTCGTGGTGTAGTTGCACAGCAAGTTGGGTTGACTTGCATCGTAGCAAAACCAGCTTTCTTAAACTATATTTGACGTCATGGCTTCCATTCTTAGGCCAATCAATATCTCAAAAACCATAATCCAAAAATCTATGGTTTGACACCTTTTCCAATTACTTTCGAATTGCAAGGGCACAATTTGACTTCTAGAACACCTTGACTGCTCACGCATTGCTGATCTAAGAGGGCAAAAGCAAGGCACATAGGGGTGCAATTAATCTTCTCAAGGGTATGGAGGGTTGTCTAATCAGCAATACACCTACAAGTTGTAATTTCTTGGCATGAATTACAAACACAACCGTCTAATGCAAAGGATGATCGTAGTCACAGCAAAATTGCAGATTCTGTACCCTTTTGTTTTCTATTCATATCTCACAAACTACTGCTCCCATATGCACAAATTTTGGTGGGCATGTAGATCCATGGGTCTTCTAACTACTCACCAAAATTCAACTCAACTGGACACTGTTTGATCATCCAAACAATTCACCTACCAAAACTGCTGTGTTCTGAAATGGCAGCAAACCAAGCCGACAAGATATCTCTCAAATCCAATGTTTTACTCAACCAATACTCAAACTAACTTAGGACATTGAAGGGTCCTAAGCAAGGAATGAGATCACCAAGTTTGGAGTGAATCCAACTTCATTTGAGTCACTAATCGCCGACTTGAAGATAACCGGTTTAGTGCCACAAAATCTGGACAGATTTTGTGTTCTTTCTTTTCTTTGCTTCACACATTGAGGTGTGTGTTTTATACTCTCGATCTCTTTGTATAGCAGCAGCAGTAGCTCCTTTGTCTAAGGATGTAGACTAAGTTTTTCCATATATGATTCTCAGGAAACAACTTAAATCATTTGATTTAGACAGCAACTTGACTATGCACAAGCATTGGACTTGTGGGCTATTTTCCCAGGGCGCAAAGCATTACTCCACATGGAGGGCATCCCTATATAGATAAGGAACCGTTTCTGAATATTCTCTGGCACTTCGTCCAATAGAGCCTTGAACAAACCCGTTTATGGTACCTAGGGCACAAAGATGTTGACTGAAACTAGGGACGTGCTTTCGCTAGCTCCTTGCGTAGCCGATACAACGTCTTGTACTATCTGTGTGATTGTCCAAGATGGAATTGACTTGATAGCACAGGTTTTGGAAAACAAAGCAGTAGTTGCATTGCCAAATGACTTGTTGTTTCGTTGCTTACATTGCTCTGCGAGACATAGCCTTCATAATTAGCAAAAGTTGTCACCTAGCTGGAGGTTAAGCTTCCGACTAGTAACCAATCAGTTGTCTCTCAACACTCAAAGTTCCAAATTCTTACTCTTGACCACAACAATAATTGCAATCAAGGCACAAACAGATGGTCGCCATCGAAGTCTGCAGATAAGGAGTCACGCTAGAGATGGTTGATTTCAACTGTATGACCATCATGCACCTATAGATCAAGAACTTGAATGGGAGGTTCATGAGCACCCGATGACCTATTACACCACATGATATCGCCATACATTATCATTAGATTGATAACTTGTCCAACATTAAGTGTTGGGTACCATTCGGATCCAACATGGATGACATAAGTTGTTCACTAGGTGACGGACGTCAATACTGGGACAACCAAGTGGAGTCACTTGTCTACCACCTCTTGTAGTCTGTTAATGTTTATGTCAGTGACCAGTTCTTCAAAGGGTATCCTTTTTGTGACTTCAAAAGTAAGCTCTACTACTTTTGGTCTGATATATGGATCTTCGATAAGATATAGAGAGATAACCAAGGAAGAGCTCACGTGAAAATAACACATTGGTGCAGTTCTGCAATGGATCATGACTAGAAACCTCGATACCTGCGCGCACCTAGTAGCACAACCATGTGCCGGCCAGCCACAAGGAGGCCCTATGTTCCGTCGTGGCACCATAGTTGCTACTCATAACACCATTACTGATCACACACCTAAAGTGATTTTTTTTCAAGTTGCACAGATTGGGTCATAAGAACAAGCACTATGCAAAGGAGGGATAGCAAACAAGGATAGTCACAAGGTTAGGAATCAACAAGGAGGCGATCAGAAGGTCAAAACACAGCGCAAAAGAACATAGCCTAATTGCTGAAGGCAACTAAGCAGGAGACTCTTGCTTAATTTCCATATATGCCTCGTGTCCACCAAAGTGATTACCAGATAAAGATTAACATGAGATTTGGTCCTATCGAGCAGCAATAGGAGATCAAGACTGATAAACATCCAGAGACTTGAAAGGGTTGGAGGCAAAATAAATGAGATTCGAGGGACAGAGCCATTGCACTGACTAGGGATTGAGTTGATAAAGCAATGATATGATCTGTGAGGAAAAGGTTCCAAAGCCAGGGTAGATAACAATTAGCGTTGCACTAGCTCATTAGTAGGAGAAAGAGCAATGAGGTCTAATAAGGAATTTTTGTAGCAGGGTCCTCCCACACAGGAGCGGGACAACCACGAAACATGCAAGCATTCAAGGGAACTAAGCTTGGGCCTAAGGTCAAGCAAAGGCATAGATAAAGTCTTCGTAGCACAACGTTCAAAGCTAGCGACCACGTGTACAGGCTCAGGTTCCTAAGAGAGAACTTAATTGTCGACGACAACCCTGAGATTACCAAAACTTGGACGCTGTTCTAGGATAGCGCTATTCAACACTCATATGCTTACTGAGGACAAAAGGAGTGACAGCTACTGCACTACCTAAATAACGAGCATCCACACCTACATCATGGTCTTAAGCGAGCATTTCAAATATATTCAATCCGATTAGCTTAAGCAACTATTACTAAGCACAAAGCTCATACATAACAAGCAGTCACCTATAGCAACACCACTACACATATCATGTAACACATGGTGGTAAGGCACTGTTATCTTTTGTTTCCTTTTTACTGAGTAGGTGGATATCTCTACAAAACAAGTTTTATGTACATTTAGCAATTTAGTTTTCAAAGGGGTAAAGTTTTGCTAATTAATAACTTATCAGCTATTTCCTTTGGAAGCCAACATACGAGGCAAAGCTAATCACACACTAACTTCAAGCATAGCTATTCAAGCAGCATGGGATAAGGCATTTTGGCTAGCTTCACATAGGGAAAATAGTGACATCACATTGATCACAAGTTACTTAGCATTAGGACGAGGTGAGGGAAGCATATTTATGCACAAGCACAATCATAATGCATGCTCGTCCTATTCGTCCTCACAAAATTGCTAGCCTAAGGTTGCAATCACGTTCTATGTCGGTGGCAAAACACGTACTCTCTCGATATATAGCTAGTCGTCAGCTATATTCAATCTACGCATTCGTGGTTAGCGTACCTGCAGAAAATTTCATTTCAGCCCAATAATTTCCCAACGAGCATAGAAAACAAGCAGTAAACTAAATACTTTCATACATACATCCCCTGATGCATATATTCTAGTATCACAGCTACCCGTCAGAGATACCCACAATTAAGTACTCTCATAGATACATGATCGAACATGTAAGTATGCGAGCAACCACAACTACTCTCCCCTAGACCGACGGTTGGACGGTCATGCTCTCACAACTCCCACTTACCAGAGCATAGAGGTATTTTGATCCATACATTATCACCCAAGCGGATGGCATCCATACAATAGCACGCCGTATGGATGATGAAATAGAAACAAGCAGGAACCCCCGAGTTAGTACTTTATTAAGCCACCTAAGAGTCCTTATTTGGGCATAAGGGATATGACCACTGGCAATACTTAGTATTTAATTTAGGATTTTCACAAATACTTTTGTTTTAGATACACAAATGACGTGTTTAGTGTCAAATCTTGCTCTGATGCCAGCTGTAACAGAACCGACCAAATCATAAGAACATAAGTACAAAAACAATCACTGAAGCGATCAAATTCCTGTACTTAAGCTCCCATAATCCTGGTAGTCCGGAAATCACAAAGGATTTCAACCAACTCTCGACATACAAACCAAGATCGTAGTGATTCAACACAACACATCATCCGTTATAACATTTCACAAGTAGCATTCGGATTACATCCATCAGAGTTGAAATAGATTATTACAAACCAAGTTTGAGTGTGCGGAAGCAACATAGTTTGGTACAAACATCATAGTTTTCAATTACATTGCCAAGTCTGAGTCATGTCCCACAAAAGCATTATCAGGTATGAGAACTAGTAGAGACCGTGCCCAACGGTCTAGTCTTCATCCCCAGCTAGGAGAAGGCAGTACTTACAGCAACCACAGTAGAACTGGTCATCTGCAACAGGTGGGAGATAAACCCTGAGTACGAGAAGGTACTCAGCTAGACTTACCCGACAAAATCAGAAATAAAGGACACCAAGGATCATGCAAGGCTTTTTAGGTGGGCTAGCTTGACATAGTTGCATAAAAGAGCTTATGATTATAGTAACCAATTTAAACTTAGTATCAAGCTTATCATTAATTACCTGTCCACTAGATTAGCACCTGTACTAGAGCACTCAATTATTAGGAGCAAACAATATTAACCATAGCAGGTATAATAAGGCTATCATCATCATATCATCATTTCCAAACTATTATGTTATTAAGTCTATCTACATTGGAGATAAGCCCGTCAAGTTCTCACTAACCGGGAGAGACGGTGACTCGAATCGAATTACAACTCAGCTAAGGGGGTACTCCTAACTCTCACTCTGGCATACTTAGCAAGGGTAGCCATGGGTCACCTTTGGGACAACTTAGGAACCAAATTCGCGGGTTCGATCAGCTCCAACACTCTCAGGGATTACCCTTCTGCCAGGACGATCAGGACTTTTAAATCACCTGCCCTTGGACTCACGCCTACGGCTCCCTTTCGAGGCGTACTTTATACTTATTGACTCCCGGCCTGAGTTGAGCTACTCGGCTTCGCGGTTGGTCATCGGACACGGCCAACTAAGAGAGAGGCATGCGTTCAACATGAACAGGAAAGGCTCCAAGAATCAGTCCTTAAGTGACACAGACGGAGTCACTGCAAACCGGCAAGCCTCCGTCCGGTCTTCATTTCAAATTAAGACTGGTTCTTTTCCACGATAGCAATATAGCCAACCGTGCCACATGTATCTTCCTATATCTCGCAGGTGACAGGAAATCACCTAACTTCTACCGTGTTTGAGCAGGGCTAAGCACTACACAAGCCTGAGCTACATAGGATTCAGGGTAACAATATCTGGACAAGGATTGGGTAACCAATGTAGCAATTGTTTGCATCCAACACCTAAACTTAATGCAACAATATAGATATAGATATATAATAATAATAATGTAACTGCATTTCGGAAATTAGGAGGCTTAATATGCTCCGGGGCTTGCCTGAGATCCGACACAAGTCAGTTTAGTTAGCTTGCACCGTCATGGTGACATCTCCGGTCCTAGCACTTGCATTCAGAGGTTCTTCCATCTTCTGGACAGCCCACCATTACACCATCGTCTGTCTCCACATCATGCGCTCCACGTCCACATGCTGTACCTAGCGTACCTAGGATGAGATGCATAGATGCAGATGCATGAACATAAAGAATACACATGAAGGAATGCAACAAGCATACTAAACAAGCATATGTTACACTATACACACATAAGCATGTCATACAACCAGCTAGCTATACATGATCAAGTACTTCACAATTTAGCAAAACATTTTAGGCATGCTACCTTAACTCTAGGAGTCCAAGATAACCATTTGCAATCATACAAACAAGAGCAAGTAGAAGCAAACAATTCTAGATACAAGCAGATTTGGATAGCAGCAAACAGTCACTTGTTTCAAACATAACTTAAGCTACAAACATCCCACAAGGATGATCTAAGACTTTATGAAAATCCATAGAAATTGTCTACAAGATTGATGTTTACATAAAAAGCTAATTACAAAGTTAAACAGGTCAAACATGTAGATATTTCAGACCTGTCCAGACATGGACATAAAACTGATTGCAACTTCAGAGAAGCATAACTGTAGTTACACAAATCCAAATGACTTGCAAAAAGACATTTTGGAAATCTTATGAAATTATCTATATTTCATATATAACCATCACAGCATGATTCCCAAGTTAAGTAGGTCGAAATTATACCTTTACAGAAACTGGTTCATACAAAACAGAGAGCAACCAATCCTGTACTCTAACTTTAAACAGTCATAACTCTTAAACTACTTGGCCAAATGACACCAAATTTTAACAGTAGCTAGATACATGAATTATATACAACTTTTGTATAAACAAGTTTCACAACAAAGCACATTATCATGAAGAACTTTGCTAAGTTCTCAGATCTGTCCATAAACCACATCGGCAAGAAAATAATTATTAACTTATGTTGCAAACACATAATTGGGCTAAACCAACTTTACCAACATTTCACCCATGACTAAAGAACACCAGAGAACCTAGTGTCCATGACCAAATAAATTCTTTTAATGCATTTCTTAATTTATTTTAGATAACAAGGTGACTTAATGGACATATAACAAAAGTATACAATAAATTCTACAAAAATTACAGTGGCTCACATATCCTCTCAATAGTCTACTGTACAAATTTTACTCCATTTGAATATGTATAGCAACCTCTATGGAAAAGACAAGTCGCTAAAGCAAGAAATCATGTGAGAGCAAGATAAACCAATAACTCACTCATACTTCATCCAATACTCATGAAATTTTTACCACACATCAACTATCACATGGGTAGCATGCCACAAAAATTTCACTTCATTTGAAGCCCTAGATCTACAGTTATGAAAAAGACAAATACCACTAGCATTACAAACCTAGCTGCATAAATATATTTTTACAGCCAAAACTTTAAAGTAAAACATGCAATATTATAGATCTAGTGCATAGAGAATTTCACAAGGATTCCAAAAAGTCCTCATTTGCTATTTTATGGATTTCCTATGAATTACTATGATTTTCTAAACTTTCAGCCGATTTAAAACAAATAGGTCCCTTGAGGTACTATTCACTTGAGTCAATGACAATGCAGTTAGGCCCTTGACCTTCGTCGAATTCTGGCATGACGCCCCTGGTCGGAAACTAGAGCAGAGGATGGCCGGACTCGTGGATTCCGGCGCTCCGGCTGCACGTCGACGGTGGAGAAGATGCGGTGGAGCATCACCACAACCGTGCGCGTACAGGGAACGGCTTGGCTCGGCCAGAGCCTGCCTGCGACCTCTTGGCCACGCGCACAGGCGTCCACGGCGGCCACGGCAGAGGAGGCTCTGAGGAGGGGTTCCATGGCGGTCGCGAGCTCGGTCCGGACAGCCATGGTGGCGGCGGCGGTAGTGTCAGCAGCAGCGCTAGCAGCAACGCCGGCACAGGGAGGAGGAAGGGCGTAGGAGGGAGAAGATGGAGGAACTGGAGGGGGACGCTGCAGAGGAGGAGCAGTGGCCTAGCAGGGAGCTTGGTGGGTAGGCAGCCATGGCGCTCGGCCTCTGTGTGCGCGAGAGCGCGAGCAGAGAGGGGAAACGAGCGAGGAGGAGAGCTCTGGGCGAGGGAGGAGCGGGCGCTCGGCCTTATGCAGCTGGGTGCGGTGGCGTGCACGCGAGCGAGCGCGAGGCCACGCGGCGCTTGGCTCCTGCCGGTGGTCGGCCAGTGATGCTGCTGCTTATCAATTCAAATTTCTGAAAAGCTAATACTACCTCAAATGTACAACTGAACATCGTTTTTCTCCCCTTCATAACTCATAAACGGAGTGACGAAAAACCAAACCAATTGCACGGTGTCGTAGAGCTACATGAGGACGACAACTTTACTTAAATAAGTTTGGCCAAGTTTGGCACGGTTTGCAAACTAAAAATCACCAAAGGCAGGTACATGGAAACGGAATCGAGAATTTCAGTCATTCCAAACTTAGCCGATTTTCGAACCCTGAAAACAGCACTGGATTCGATATTGCGAGCGACATTTGACTAGGCTAGGCACTAATTTAGCTCTTGATCCTTAAACAAAATTTGTTCTACATAATATGAACTCCAACTTGTATTTAGGGCCCACCACCATGCAAGCACTCCAAATAGTTGGTCAACATAGGTCAAAATCCTATCATGAAAAAGACAATTTTAGCTATTCCCACACTTAGAAACATTTTTTGGACATTTGCTCAACATGAACATTTCACGACTTTGGTTGTAGAGTTTAATTAGAGTCTTTTGAGCAAGGTTGCAAGGTTTGGCTAATGACTTATATTTCCATTCACTTAATAGTGCAATTCCAACACTTAGTAAAGCCATTCCAACAAGAATATAACTTATCATTTCATGTGACTTTTTGATTCCAAATGTCATGAAACTTTTCCAGTGATCACTATAGATAGAGAGTGATGTGAGACACATGAAACAAGCTTCATTAACATCACTCACACATATATCTTGAAAAGGGTTATCATGTAAACAAGGTGTTTTATCCTAATTCTAGCTGAACTCAATTTTATACATTTGACTTTGACATCTTCAACACCACTTGATCGGTCATGTTTGAGCTCAAACCCACTGCTTAACTGGTGACAAACACCGGGGTGTTACAACCGGCATGCCTTTGGCCTTCATCATGGATCGGGCCATGCCGACCACCATCTGGTTCTACCTCTCCACCACGCCATTCTGTTGTGGCGAGTACGGTGTGGTGTGGTGTCGCTCCACACCCTGATCCGTGCAGTACACAGCGAACTCTACTAAAGTGAATTCGCCGCCACGATTAGTCCTCAACACGTAGAGCTTCTTGCCGCTCTCGGCCTCCGCGCGTATCTTGAACTTCTTGATCGCCACCGCCGCTTCGTCCTTGCTCGTCAGGAGTTGTAGCCACATGTAGCGACTTCAATCATCCACGAGCAGGAGAAAGTACCGCCGACCATCATTTGTAGCTGGCGTGATTAGCCCACAGAGGTCGTTGTGGACAAGCTCGAGAGCATCCTTCGCGCGATACTTGGCCACCTTTGGAAATGGTAGCCTCCTCTGCTTCCCGACCAAGCAGCTATCACACAGCTCGCCTCTATGCTTGATGTGGGGAAGTCCTCGGACCATCTTCTCCAGCTGACCAAGCATGTCGAAGCTGAGATGTCCAAACCGGACATGCCACATCTACGGTTCCTTAGAGTGCCTTGTCGCTAGGCACATAGGCTGCTCTATCTTTAGGTTGAGGAGGTACAACCGGTTCAGGGACCTCTTCACCTTGGCAAGAAGTCGCTGCTCCCGGTCCCTGATCCTAAGGACTCTGTCCTTGATTAGTACCTTGCTACCGTGCTCATCTATCTGACCAATGCTGATGATGCTAGAACACAGCTGCGAGATGTAATATACATCCGTTAGCACGCGATGCTACCCATTCTAGCACCTGAAGATGATGGTGCCATGCCCTTGGATTGCCACCAGTGAGCCATCACCAAACTTCACCGTATCGGTAACATCGTCGTCGAGCTTGGAGAAGGATGCCTTGGAGCCCGTCATGTGATTGCTGGCACCAGAGTCCAGATACCACCGCTGCTCCTGGTCGGCGCCCACACATTTGAGGTGGACTTGGGCGTGTGGTTCATCGAGGTAGACGGTCTTTAGGGCCTTCCTAGGTCCTTCCACCGCCGTCGCCTCCTCCCTCTCCTCTGCCTCAACGTCGTGCAGTGCACAGAACATCGCCATCAGGATAGTGGCCTCATCCTCATCATTAGCTTGCACCAGATGATCCTCAGCCTTTTTCTCCTGCTTGCGATTTGGGCACTCCCGTGCCCAATGGCCCATCTTCCCGCAGCACCGATAGGCGTTGGGGTCGACCTGCTTCTTCTTCTTCGAAGAAGCCTTGTCGCGGTGCTTGCCATCGCCACCGCGACTAGAGGAGGCTGCCTTCCTGGAGTTCCTCCGAGCAGCCCACTCCTCTTCCATCAGTAGCAGTTTACCGCTATCCTTCATTGCTGTTGCCTGCTCTAGGCACTCGTCCATCGCCCGTAGATGGCCTGTCACATCCTCAATGGTGAGGGTGGACAAGTCCAGCATCGTCCCTATAGAGAGAGCGATCTGGATGTACTTTGCCGGCATGGAGTGAAGGTACTTGGAGACCGCCTCCTCTTCGTCGATGGAGACACCATGGCTCTTCAGCTTGCTGATGAGCGTTTGCAAGCGGAGGGAAAAGTCCTCCACCGTTTCACCATCCTTGAACTTGAGGAGGGCGTACTCCTGCTTCAGAAGCTAGGTCGTCGCCTTCTTTACGTGGTTAGAACCGACGCGCATCGCCGCAATAGCCTCCCACGCCTCCTTAGCAGAGCTCTTCGTTTCCAACAGCTCCTTGTACTCTGTCGGTGCAACAGCAAGGATAGCCTCCAATGCTGACATGTCATCTTTCTCATTATCGGTGCCATTGTCAACAGCATTCCAAAGCCGTCGGGCTCTGAGCTTAACCTTCATGGTCACCGACCACTCTCCATAGTTGGTGCGAGTCAGCGTCAGCCAACTAGTGCCGCTGATCTCCTGTACCATGTGAACAACAACCTCCGGTCGTGGCTGGGAAGCCACAGCAGTGCCACTGTTGTTGCCCATCTCAGAACCGCCCATCATCGCCAGCGGTTAGTCTGGCGACGGCGCTCGTATGGCTCTGATACCACTTGTTGGCCCACAGAATCACCGGCTCAGGTGAGTGAACCACTCACCAGTCTTACTGAGCACCCGCTAGTGTTGTCGAGCACCCACTAGCCGTGCCGACCGCGAACAAGCGTTGTCCGTCCCACACACTATGGCTAGAGCTAGAAGAAGAAGGGAGAACAGAGCATACACACACAGTACAAGACACCAGCGTTGGCCGAAGCCCTGTATGGGAGATGGCAAATCTGAACTCTCTTTAATGAGTTGTCGTGGTAGTCTATTTATACAACTCTATCCATCTAGTCCTAGTACAGCGCATATGCTGTAACAGTAACTAGATAACATACAGGGCTGACTCTGCGCCAGCCTCTGCATGTGGCTACAGTGCTGCAGGTGAGCCGTGCGGCGCCTGCACCTGCAGCGGCTACAATATCACAGTAGGGGGCCTTTCGACGCCGCCTTCCCTTGCTGTGTTCACACAAGGAAAGCAATAGTTTATTCTAACACTGTAGTTAATTTTTAGCCCAGTTGACTCAGAGAAGGAATATAGGATTGATTTCAAGAAAAAACAGTTGTCTAGCCTCTCATTCCATAATAATGAGAGTATCATCAGCGTACTAGATGACAGGGAAATCAGATGAAGTGCTGAGGGGAATAGGGAGATTCAAAATCCCACTGTTTTTGGCTTTGTTCAAAATGGATTGAAGGAGATCAGCAGCAAGAACAAAGAGATGAGATGAGAGGGGGTCCCCTTGTCTCACACCTCTCCTACAATGCACTGTTTTTCCAGGGATACCGTTAAGAAGAACTTTAGAGGTGCTAGAAGAGAGGATTGTTTTGATCCAGGACAGCCAGGGAATGCCAAAACCTTTGGCCTCAAGTAATCTTAAAATGGAGTTATCCTCAATCTTGTCAAAGGCCTTTTCAAAGTCAAGTTTGAGGATAATGATTTCCTTTTTAGAGTGGTGGCAAAGGTGAAGATATTCAAAAGGCCAGGCTAAGCAATCTTGGATGGTTCTGCTCTTAATAAACCCATATTGGTTTGTGTGGATCAAAGGGATGATAACCTCTTGCAATCTGTTGGCTAACAGCTTAGTGATCAGCTTCATGGAGCTATTGAGCAAAGAGAGAGGCCTAAAATCAGAGATTGAGGAAGGGCTCTGGATTTTAGGAACCAGGGTGATGAAGGATGAGTTGATGCTGTTCAAGCAGACCTGATTGGCTTGAAAATCCCAACAGAGGTTATAGAAATCATTTTTAATGTGGTTCAAATATTTTTTAATAAATTCAATGCTGAAGCCATCAGGGCTAGGAGATTTATCATTTGGGAGCTGTTTCACAATATCATCAATTTCAGTGGTGGTGAAGGGAAGTTCAAGACAATCAAGGCCCACATGAGCTTGAATAAGGGAAGGTAGATCAAATAACATTTCCTTGTAATCAGATTGACCTATTCTCTGCTTAAATGATTGCCAGATTAGAAGTTCTTTATCAGCATGGGAGCTCACAATGTCACCATTATTATTTTTGAGATTGCAATAGCATTTCTTCTGTGCCTTATAGTTGCATTTGCATGAAAAAATTTAGTCCATGCATCTCCCAGTGTTACCCACTTTATGGCACCTCTTTGTTTTGTTCAAGAATAGTGAGGAGCTTATCTCTTAAGATGGACCTGAAGTTCCATTCTTCTACACTTAAATCTCTGTACTCTTCCATAGTTTCAATGAGCTGCAAAGTTAAGCTGACATTCTCTATGCAGGACTTAAGACCGGAGAGTTTGGAACTCCAAGTTTTAAGGGCAAAGCTGTAGAGTGAAAAAATATAGACAGCGATTTTTATGCAAATGACTCTCTAAATGATGATTTAGAGAGTGAGATTTAGAAAGGTTTTTGGAGATGCTCTTATATGCATGTATACTGTGGTGATGTACTGAAGATCAGTTTGGAGTAGTTTCTTTATTTTATATGAAAAAATAGTATGGAGTTGGTTCCTGTGGGCTATGCGGCTGCTGCCGAACAGCGGAACTGGTACTGTGCTTGTGCCGGACACACTCGACGACTCACTCGGCCCGTCTGGTCTCCACACGACCACACGCTTTGTGTGTGTGTGTGTGTGCCCGCAGTTTAGAAGAGTTTTACAGACTAGCTGGTGGTCGAGGGCCAAAACCTACCGAGGACCGAAGCGGCAAAACCCCGAGCGCCGAGAGCACGGCTTGGGTCGCGGTCGACAAGTCATGGACGACGTGTGCGCGCGTGGCGGACGGCTGGAACTGGAATTGACGCGAACCACGTGATGGGGAGCCGGGCGCATGACGCGGCTGGACTCACAGGCCGGGAGAGGGGAATTCCACTGCCAAATCCAACGGCGGTCTGCTCGCTGTCTTGTGCCCGTGCGCCGCCGTTTGCCGCGTGATCGAGTCTCCTCGGTCATCACTGCCGGAGAACCACGAGGGCGACCTTGGAAGGACGAGGGGCGTTTGCACGAGCGAGTGGCAGACGGCTGGAATCGGCGGGAACCACATCACATGATGCGCCGGCGGCGGCCGGGACCGCGGCCAGACTCACGAGAGATGTCGAATGACGGCTGGCCTCGCCGGCATTTAGAGGAGTTTTTTTTTTTTTTTTGATAAGTGCATTTAGAGGAGATTGTGCATCCAGAGGTACCAGACCCGTATGCATGCACATGCACCCTACCATTCACAATGACAAGCTATAGGAACGTCGCTGATCAGCTCTACTCGACGCTGCTGCGGCTTCTGTACTCTGTGTTATGTGAGTCTCCTTTTTCTTTCTTTCGTTTTTTTTTTTTCTTACAGCAGCAGAAACTTAGAGCGCTCCAAGAGTTGACAAAACAGATTTTTTTTGGCATGATTAAAAAAACTGTTCTCCAACAACTGCCTGTCTAAACTCCTAACCTTTCCACGTGTATCATCGCCCAATCTGAAGGTGGAAGGACGTGGGAAAGAATAAAGATCAGGGTTTCTAATGTTAATGTGCAAGAGAGAAAGAAAATATAAAAGTGGCTAAGTGATTAAAAATAGTTTAGAATTTCTGATACAAAATTATCTTCTATATTTTAAAACTGAGGTTTTAGAAACGGTTAGAAGAACCCAACAAATGCACTTCCAACTTTTTTAAGCTACTGGGAAAACTCATTGATTTACTTTTTTTTTAACTATTGGAGATGCTCTTACAAATGAAAAGGTTTCAGAACATTGTTAAATCAAAAGAAGTCCGCATCTACTGCAGATTAATCAGTTCCCAACAAATAACAGGGAATCAAGGAATGTTTTGATGTTTTACCATATGCACAAGGATGGACCCCATACACAGGATTCATCCCATATTAACTTTATTCTCTTTTTGGTTCTGATAATGAACAGGGAGCTCATCCAATCATACAAGTGGAATTCTGAACCAGATCAAAAATGATCAACTGCTATAACTCTCATTTGTACCAGAACAATGTCGGTTAATTGCTCGATTACATTGTGAGCAACCAACAATCAAATGGTGGGCGGTACATATAAATCATTGCCTCGACAAAAAAAAGATTAATTAGCCTACACCTCAACAAAATTTCTTCCAAAATAATTCTACAAAACTTATTCCAAGATCTATATCTCAAAACACCAATGAGTGGAGCAAAACTTTAACAGACCATCAACAAAGAAGAGAAAATTCTTCAGGACAGAAGTTGCAGGCGAAGGTACACTTTGAGAGTTCAGACATTACTGTCAAGAGCTCCCTTCAGCGTATGCAGTCCTTCCATTGAGATGCTTCTTCGTACTCGGAATCGTGGGACCTCGATTTGAGGGGGTGGGTCGGCTGAGAAGCACACGACAACTACGGTTAGGTTATCACAACAGTCACGCCTAAGCGCCTCCTGGACAAGCTCTCGCGAGCACCGTTGTGGATCATTGTGTTCCATCAGCTCTTTCCTGACCATGGAAACAGCAAACTGGCTGCTCATTACATCCCAAAGGCCATCACAGCCTATTATCAAGAACTCATCTTCCTCAGTAAGCCTAACCTCCCTAAACTCAGGTTCTGGTGTAAGAGGGCATGCAGAGCCTTTGGAGCCTTTCATGTGCCAATCACCGATTGCCCTTGCTACAGCCAGCAGACCGTTGAGGTAGCCATCAAAGACGGTACCGCCAAGGTTTTCGATTCTGAGCCTTTCAACTGTGCAGCTGGGTTTGTGGTCTCTAGAGAGTTCAACAGCTCGGCCTCGCTTTCCTAATACGGCTCGACAGTCACCGGCATTCGCAACAAGCAGTGTCCTGCACCATTTTAATGAGGTTGGTGTGTGCATACTTTGAGATGCCATAGTACATAATTAATCAAAAAAGACTGTGAACAGCATACAGGCTGTAATGTTGAAATTTATCAACCCATAAAGGTAATAAGGCCCCAAGAAGAACAGCTTGGTCCAGCGAAGAACCTTTAATGTACAGATGATATGGGAGGTTGAGGCAGTAAATGTGAAGACTGTTAGATAAAGGTACCATGAACAGGGCTTTAACTAATGGTTTCTCTTGGAAATGAAACTCATAATAAAGGTAAAATGAAACGAAGTGCCTCTACTGATTCAAAAATCCATAACAGGGCTTTAACTAATAATCGGAAATGAAACGTGCCATCAACTTAGTAATTTCATGTAACAAAAAAAGTAAAAGTTCAAATGTTTTACTCATCTACGCCACACCAAATCTTTTGAGCTACTACTTAATTTATTATGTTATCAGCAAATATTAGGACTATACTTATACAGCAACATGACTATATTGACCAATATGTTGAAGTGTGAATAAATTTCTAAAGCATACATATTGATGTACTAAACATGGGAATTTACCTGCCAGATATAAGGACTGTCAATGCTGTGGTCCCAGAATTCCGATCAAGAGACTGGGAATCCGCAATTGCATGGTCAGCCTTTACAAAAGCATTTCTGATTGCCTTCTCGATGCTGTTGGGGAAGTGGCAATCTTCGGTTATGAACTTCAGTATATTCTTCCGGACAAAACAGGCAGCATCAGTACCACCATGGCCATCAAACACCTAAATATTCACAAACAAAACAGTAAGAATCTCCATGGCCAGGTGGCTAAAGAGCAAGACACTTATTTCTCACTAGCAAAATTCCCATTTGCAGTGTGCAGTACCAAAAGGTCCAAAATAGAAAGAAAAGCATTTATCATCTGGGTTTTTTCAAAAAAAAAATTATCCAAGGCATTTATCGTTGCCCATGTGGAACCGATTCCTCTTCAGTTCAATCATTTCTACCATCATGCATCTCCAGGCAGAATAAACTAGTAAGCCTAGAAGCTATCATAGCAGTATTATTGCCACTCAAAAAAGAACAAATCATAGATCCATAAAGAGTACACATTGTTAAATACTATTTAACAAAAGCAGTTAGTCCGCGCTTAGCTCTGATGCAAATGCAATTCCAACTCACCCCATAGAAGGCACCCGGTGCAGGGATGCCCGGGCCGCGGAGTCCAAGGTGCTCGACGAGGTTGTCCACACAGACATGTTCGTCCTCCATGTACGATTTGGGTCCAATATCCGCAAAACTCCCCGACCTGAACACAGGCAAGAAGCCCGGACGGATGTCTGCGGAAGGTGAGATCAAGCTGAGCGTCCCCGAATCCAGCCCCTGCAGCAGGAGAACAAAAGGACACACGTCAAATTTGTGTTGGGGACAAATGGCTGGGGGTGGCAGCGAGCTTTGCTTACGAATTCGGCGGAGGCAGCGGCGATGCGGGCGCTGCTGGCGCAGTGGCGGATGGACGTGAGTTGGTGCCGTGGCGGCTTGCCGCCCACGGGCGTGCTGCCCCCGCTCCTGCTGCTGCTACCCGGCGGGGTCTCCGGTTCCACCCCTCCGCTCATGGCTCGGCCTCTCCGTTACTCTGTTGGTGATCAGGGAGAGCACAGGAAACGAAAGCATTTCAGAAACAGAGGCGCAACTTTTGCACTGGCTACCGTCCCTGTGCAAGAAGAATGGTTAGAGTAGAGGGAATCGATTTTTTTTTAAAACGTAAAGCCATTTCTCTCAATCCGCCATCCATTATGAGGTCTCGAGCATTAGTGGAATGAAATTAAGGGAACAGGGGGACGGACATCCGAAACATCAACAACCCAACAGGAAATGAACGGGAAAATTTTTCATCCGGTGCTTTGATTGGGACCAAAAAGTTTGACCACACGACGCCATTTCCCGCTGCTCGGAGACCTCTGCGGCAGCCCGAACGGGAGGGAGAACCGGTCCTCCGCTGCCCCGGACGGAGAAGATCCGGTTTCTCCAGCGACGAGACGAAATCCAACGGAACCAAAGATGCAGAGTCGTGTGGACAAGATTAGATCAGAGAGGGGGCGCTCACCACCGGGGAAGGGAACGGGACGTTCGCGCGTCGCCGTCGCGAGGGACGCCGGGTGCGGGCCGCGGGCACGCGGGGAGGAGGTGGGTGGGTGGTGGCCGCGCCGGAGGTGCTGGTGGGTGGCGATGGGGGCGGGGAGGCGGAGAGCAGAGAGGGCCGGGGGGCGTGAGGACGAGGGGGAGGTGCTCGTTGATTTCAGAGTCCGGTTGGAGACGGGACGGGGCGAGAACGAGCGGGGGAGAAGCTGCGCATGCTGGATCGTGATCCCATCTGCTTATAGCAGCGGCTGTGCAGCACGGCGTACGGGTGGGCCCTCGCCGGCGCTCGGGGTGTGCGGTGCTCGGGTGCGCATTCCGTGTCCCTGTGGGGTTCGCTCGTTCGTTCGTCCCCCTTGTCCTTTTCAGCTCCTTCTTCCCTTTGTATTATGGGTGCTTCTCTTCTCCCACGCTGGAAGTGGATATAAGGTCATGTCGGTATGTGAGCAAAATATGGTGTGGATTTTGTACTTGCATTGTCGCTTTCGCCACTTTCTCTCTCTACCCTTCAAGGCTTAATGCTGATTCTCTAGTATATCTACTAAAAATCAACATTTTACCTTTATATATGCATCGCCATGTGAATAAAAGTATTTCATGTCCATACGCCGCTTATGTTTTTTTTTAGATTGTGGTTGATTAATTTCCTTTTTAATGGTCAAATTCACATATAATGGCTCGTTATGTTGTCTATTACTTATGTACACGGATATTATTTTTTCTCTAAGAGCATCTCCAAAAGTCTTTCTGGCATTTAAAAAAAAAAGGCTATACGGCACTCGAGTGTTTCAAAATCTGCCTGTGCTCGATTTTGTGGCCGCTCGCTCTGATTTGGCCATGAGCTTCTACCCTAGGATATGTTTCTAGCCCATCTTTCTTTACCATTTCTATGACAAACGGATCCCCCAATCTAGTGCACTGATTTGGTGTTTTTGCGCTTTTTGCCCGTTTTCACGCCTGTTCATTGCTGCAGCGGCTTCATTACAGTTCGTCTCCTCGCTGCTGACGGTGAAACGTCAAGACGCAGTACCTAGGGTTTGGCTAGGTTGTTCCTATGGTTTGGCCAGGTCTATTGATTCTTCTTCCAGTGTTTCCTCCGAAAGTTTCAGATTACATCTCACTGTAGCACATTTTACTATTCCTATTTGTGTGTAAGTTATGTGTTCGATCGGTGTCAATTGATTTTTCATTATTGTGAATGGTTATTTGGATTACTTGAACAGTTATCTGATCACTTTTTGGCTCTTTTTTTGTTTGTCTGTATGTTTTATTTGGTTTCAAAGGAGAAAAGGGGAGAGGGATTTATAGAGAAAGAGAGAGGACAAAAACAATAATGTGACAAGTAGGTCCCATGTATTGTGGGAAGCTATTGGTCATATGCTAAAGCATCTCCTCTAATTATAAAAAAGTGATATTAGGTTACCCTCGGTATTATCTTATTAGGGAAGTTGTATTGAAAAGCTGGTTAAGATGCTCTTATATTATACCCCCGTTACTTTCTATTGTCTAGTTAGATTTCCTATAAATTGGTCCGGGGCATGGCCAGCATAACAGCGAAGGTCCAATGGTCACGGGTTCAGGTGATAAAGTTAGGCTAAGGGGTGTTTGGTTCTAACCAGTCCTGACACATTGGATGTTGGACATAATTTAGAGTATTAAATATAGACTAATTATAAAAACTAATTGTACAGATTGAAACTAATTTACGAGACGAATCTATTAAGCCTAATTAGTCTATGATTTGACAATGTTATGCTAATAATGAATTAATTAGACTTAATAGATTCGTCTCGTGAATTAGTCATAAATTCTGTAATTAGTTTTATTATTATTACCTAAACACGGCCTCGCATCCAAAAATCGCTGGTGCCGAACTGCCGATGTGCGGTACTGGAGGCGGTAGCCAAATAGGAAAACATGTTAGTGTTCCATCCCGCATTGAATTCCGTTTTATTCTTCGTTGCAGTGTGCTTCCTATTATAAATTTTTTTCACTAATAAATTGTATTTTATATCGCATCTCATATTAATTTTAAATGTTCAAACTTTTATTTATAGGTTCAGTTTCACTTGCTATTGCTAATGTAGATGATATGATAGGCAGAGATGAACCTAATAATCGTCAATGATTAGGTATTTATTTTATATTATATCTTAGTTTTATTACCTGTTGTTTATATGGATTATCGATACCTGAGCCCCTTATGAATGTTTAAGCACATAGGCCCTGTTCGCTGGTTTGAAACTTGGCTGAAACTGGCTAAAAAATATTGTTCCGGTTGAATTGTTGTGAGAGAGAAAACAATGTTCCGGCTGAAAAAAGAAGTCAAACAAGTCGAATATGAGGTAAGCTGAACATGGCCTTAGTGGGCCTATGCTTGGATTTTCACCAGCGCCACCACCGGCACCGACCAAGGACGCCGCCATGTTAAGGGCCCCGTTCGCTGGTCTGAATCTTTGCTAAAACTGGCTAAAAAACACTGTTCTGGTTGAATTGTTGTAAGAGAAAAACACTATTCTGGCTGAAAAACAAGCCGAGCAAGTCGAATATGAGGTAAGTTGAACATGGCCTTTCCTCACCACCCATACCAGCTAGTAGCCCTTCCTCTAAGCATGATGCCTCTTTGCTCCACATCGAATTTCTAGCCTCGTCGAAGCCTTTAGCGGAGCTGGGAAAGACTACTATCATCGCACAAATTAGTTATTTGTTTTTGAAAAGAAATGCATATATCTACTCATCTGCCAACGAGTAACCGAAATCGCAAAAGTTGCTTTCGTACGGAGTCGATCTGACTGAACTCTCGGTAGTGTGCGGAGCAGCGGAAGCCGCGCGCACATCTCACATTTGCATGCTTATCGCCGTGACCCGCTTTTTACCAAGCGAAACATCCCACTCGGCGGTCGACGCCCGTGTCCCCTGGCTGCTGGCTCCCTGGATCAACAAGTTTCTGCACCCGGATGTGCTCTGCCGATGTGTAAAACTCCCGCCAAAAGTTGTATATCCTGCCGAACAAACGGCATATGTTTGCTTGGTACCCGGGACAAAACAAAACCAAAGGCACTCAGTGCGCGGGACAGCGACGTGAACCGATTGTGTGCGATGTACTGCTGGATCTGCATGATGAATGAGTCACGGACTCACGGTACGCGTACACGCCTGTTGCCTGGACAAAGAGAGAAAAGAGAGAATTTTTAAGGCGCTCGAAAATAATGAGAGTCATCTGTCTATTAAGAGGAACTTAAGCTGTGAGCCAGAACTATTTAGTTCTGCCCCCCATCTCCGTGGCTCCACCACCACGCCACTCGTGTCCCTAATCCGCAGGAGGCATGCTTCATCTTCCCTGGCACCGGCGCCAGCTGAACCGAGCCGGACAGGCAGCCCTCTCCAACGCCACGGGCACCGTCGCAGCTACAGCAGGCGTGGTCCGCGTGGAGAAGAAGGGCAGCGCAGCTGGTGCAGCAGCTGCCTGGGCTGCTGGCCTGCAATCGGTCTTGAGATTTTTTGTAGTGCTTGTCCGATTGCGAACCCCGTGCCTCTCGCATACGAAGCGAGCGCTCTACCATATGAACTACACCCCCTTTGTTGGACTGGATAGATCTGTATTATCCTAGTATGAAGCCTAAACTGTTACAGTTTCCTTCAGTTATTTCGGTGATGTGAGATTCAGAAGAAAGGAAGTATGAAGCTCAATGAATGGATTCGATGCAGAGGAGACGTTTGACGAGTTGATGGCTTGTCGGCATGGAATATTGTGATATTTTCAAGCTGTAGATACATGTCAGCTTTCTTTTGTATAGATGAGTTTGTGAAGAGGAAGGCATTAAAATAAGAGATAACGATCATCATGCTGTGGAAAAAATTCCTAGCTTATAATTGTTGTATCATTACGACTACCGGTATGAGAGCAAATAATGTAACTAAACGTCCATTGAGCCATGTTTAAATTTCTTTTTCTTGAAGCCAAGAACTGAACACTCTATTAAAGATTTGCTCAACTATACGATCCAATAGTTCAGAACCACTCATTAGTATACTGTACAAGACAACAGGAGATTTTGTGCAAATTAATCCATAATTATATGCTCGTGTCACACCAGGTTTATAATTCAACAGAGAATCAGGTTCAAATTGCAACACACTACTCAGGATAGTGAAACAGCAGGCGGCAAGCAGACAGATCACAGTTCTTGGCACTTCCTCTTGAGTCCATAAACATAAGTATAAAAACGCTTTCAAGTTTGTGCTTTTCCTTTTAGATTTTCATCTAGTGGAGGTGGAGCACACTGAAGTTGTGTTCAGTAGAGGAAGCAAGCTGAAGCCATTCTCAAATTTGGTTCAAAGTAACCAAAGAAGTTATAAACTAAAAATACAGACAGACTGAAATTTTCCCTATACTGAATGTCATAAAACTTTCATCAGGCTTTTGAAATGTCTGAATCCACACGTATGAGGTTGAGCATCTAATAACTACATCACTCAAAATTTCAACAGGTCTAAATTGATATCCGTTTAGGTTATTCAAAAGTAAATCCCAGGTCATCAATCTGTTGCAAAGATGGTTCCCCTGACCCTGACACGGTCGCTGTGGGTGAGGATGCAATCTCGCTGTCGGTTACTCATTGGGCGGGCAACTCCTGCTAAGTACGGTGGTGCCGATCCCCTCAAGCCGGCCACAGCAAGCCCTTGCAGGCGAGCACCGTCGAGACCCTGCAGGCTGCAGGCGGCCGAAGGCAGTACCTCCGAGGTGGCTGGTGGTGCGCCCCGTGAAGGCGGGCGACGTCGGCTATACCAGCAACCGACTGTGTTACAGGTGAAAGGTCTTGTTTGGTTTTAGTAATTGAGTGACAATTTAGATGGATTAATTGTGTTTATGTGAGATACACAGGTAATTAGTCCACAGGTACATATATGTGTGAGCAACATATGCCATGAAGGTGAAAATGACTTAGAGATGTTGCAAAGCTCACACATGTGATGATGAAGGAGCTTAAATGCACATGAGACATGACATTGAGTCATGTGATCAAGGTGAAGAAGATCAAGACAAGACTTGGCTTGATGGACCGGTTGCAAGCGTGAAGGGCAAGTCAAAGGCTTTGGAGCAATGGACCGTGTGGCGGTGAAGCTTGAGCAAGACTTGACGCCGATGGACAATGGCAACAGTGAAGAGCAAGTAAAGTCAAGATCGATGAACCAATATGATCACGTGATGATATGAAGTGGATCATATCATTGTTGATCGTGTTGGTGCATTTGTTGCATCGACGTTGGAGGAGATGGAATGGAATGCGCAAGGCAAAGGTATAACCTACGGCATTTTATTTCACCGGTCATAGGTGTGTAGAGAAGTTTATGACCGGGTTTAGGATAGATGGCCGTACTATCAAGAGGAGCAAACTTGTTTGCATATCGGTCATCTAGTGCCACTCGAGTGATCCAACTTTGCATCGTCGCTAGAATCGAGTGGCGTGGCAAGTTGAGTGGCTAACATCCTTTAGGAAATAATTGTGAAAAGCTAACACACATACACATGGTGGTGCACACTTAGTGGTGTTGGCACATTTACAATGGAGATGGAGTTGGAGTTGATGTGGATCAACTTGGTGAAGAAACTCCACCGGCGCCCTACACAGAAAAGACATAGTCTCACTGGGTACACCGGACGCTGGCACTAGAAGTGATCGGACGCTGGCAGGGCGCGTCCGGTCAGGCTGACGCATGATGACGCAGGAGCTAGAGTTTGACCGGACGCTGGGCTGCGTCCGATCACGTGCGACCGAACGCATCCGGTCAAGGTCGGTACCTTACTGTAAACGACCGGACGCTGAGGTCCAGCGTCCGGTCAGTTGAAGCTACTGTGTCCGGTCAGAAGATGACCGTTGAGATCGGAAGAATGCCGTTGAACGCAGGTGACACGTGGCTGTCATCGGGCGACCGAACGCTGAGGTCCAGCGTCCGGTCAATACGACCGGAGCATCCGGTCGACCCGACAGTTGCCCAGTGAAGGGGTAACGGCTAGTTTTGCCCTTAGAGCTATAAATAGAAGTGGCCTTCGGCCATGGCTAGTGTTGAGCACCTTGGGGAACTTTGTGTCCATGCTTGAGAGTGCTTAGGAGCCCTCTATCTCACACATACTTGATAGTGATCATTCGATTGTGTGAGTGAGCGATTCTAGTGCGATTGCATCGTGAGGTTGCATCGAGTGGCACTAGGTGATCGAGTTGTAAGCCGGTGGTGCTTGTTACTCTTGGAGGTTGACACCTCCTAGATGGCTTGGTGGTGGTCTTTGTCGAAGCCCGCAAGAAGCTTGTGCGGCGCTCCGGAGAAGTACTTGTGAGGGGTACTTGTGCTCGCCCCGCGGGAGTCGCGAAGAGCAACTTTAGTAAAGCGTGTCATTGAGCTACCCTCACCCAAGGGGTAGGTTCTTACGGCGCCCGACGTGCGGGCTTAGCGGGTGATGCTAATTAGCCGCCGAACCACCAAGTGAGCGGTCGACACAACGGGGACTAGCGTGTTGGCAAACACGTGAACCTCGGGAGAAAAATCATCGTGTCAACCTTGTTCTTCCCATTGGTTTGCATCCCTATTACACAAGCTTGCAATTACTTTTATACATATTTAGCTTGTGTAGTTGCTCTAGTAATTAGATAGCTTGTGTAGCTTGCTAATTACCTTCTTGCTTGTGTAGCATAGAAGTAGCTCCCTTGCGTGGCTAATTTGGTTTGTGTAACCTTGTTAGTCATATTATTTAGTTTGTGTAGCTAAGTAATTGCGCTCTCAAATTTGACATTGGTTGTCTTGTTATTGAGCATTGCTAGTAAGCTTAGGTGGCTTTGTGCTTTTGCTTACTAGTTTGTGTAGGAGCTCTCTTATTGCTTAAAGTACTAGTGGCATAGGTTTGTGTGACCTTGCTTCTAGAATTGGTTAGGTGAGCTCTAACTAGCCCGGCACCTTTGTTGCTTGATTAGTACATTTGAAAGGTGCTAGAGAACATAGATAGAGGGGTATAGTTTTGGCTAGACCGATAGTTATAATTCCGCACTTGTTTCGGTTAGCCGACGCGATTAATTTTAGAAAAGACTATTCACCCCCTCTCTAGTCCGCCATCTCGACCCTTCAAGTGGTATCAGAGCCCGGTCTCTCATTTGTGGTCTTCACCGACCCGAGAGGATGGCGGATTATGGGCTAGATGTTGATTATCCACATATTTTTGATGGCACACACTTTACACGATGGAAAAATTAGATAATATGTAATTTTAAGTATGTATGCCCTCAAATGTGGTGGATGGTAGATGTAGGCTTTTCTCATGTGTTGGATGAAGATAATCTAACTCAAGCACAAGAGAAATGCCTAGATCTCGACATCCATGCTACTAACATCATGTATATATCTTTGTATGATTGCATATTTGGAGAGATCATGGACATGAAGACTGCCCATGAGATTTGGAGGTATCTAAATGAGAAATATGGGACGGTCTCTGATGTTGATGATGAGCCCAAGGAGGAGGCACATGAGTGTGTTGAGCATAACCACAATTTGGTGATTGTGGAAGATTGCTCCACCTCATGGTCAAGTGATGATGATGATGATCGATCCACTACAAGTTCACTTGACAAGGTTGATGATGATGCCACAAGTGTTGCAAGTGATGATGCTACCCCATGCACACTTGATGGTGATGATGGTTCATGCTCAAGCCATGATGAAGATGCTACTACAAGCTCTCCGACTACATCACCACATTGCTTCATGTCACAAGGTGACACCAAGGTATTAAATGATAATGTGGTTGATTATATTGATTCATATGATGAGCTTGTTAGTAGACTTGCTAGCATGACCATGTCTTTAGAAAATGAGAATGCTAAAACATTGAAATTAGAAAATGAAAACTCATTTCTAAAGAACTCTTGTGAAGAACATAAGAAATTACTTGATGCTTATAAATCTTCACTTGATGAGCTAAAATTGAATCATGAGACACTACTTGCATCTCATGATGAATTATTAGAACAGCATGCTTTTCTCATTAAAATGTTTACCAAGAAACTTAAAAATAATGAGAGTTCATCACATGGGTCCATTGATCAATCACATATTGTTGCTAACCCTTGTGATGTATGCAAGAAGCATGTATCCACCTCTTGTGATGATTTATTAGATATGCCATGCTCTTCACATATAGATGCTTGTTCTACTTCCATGTCTTGTGAGACTAACATTTTGAAGAAGAACATTGAGCTCAAAAGTGAAATGAAGAAATTGAGCAACAAGTTAGAGAGGAGCTATAACTTAAAAGTCACCCTTGAGCACATGTTGAAGACTCAAAGAAACTATGGTGACAAGTGTGGCCTTGGCTTCAAGAAAAAGATGACAAAGGGTGAACGAAAGAGAGAGAGATAGATGAAAAAGCTACAACAAAGAAAGCTCTCTCATACCATGTGCTACCGGTGTCATAAAGCGGGACACCTTGCAAATGGTTGCCCTAACATTGAGAAGCTCAAGAATATAAAAAAAGAAGAGAGGCTAAAGCATGTCAAGTGCTTCAAGTGCCACACTTGAGGTCATCTTACCTCAATGTGCCCAACCAAGCAATTGGTGAAGCAACAAGTGAAGCCTCAACCAAAGCCACAAGTTGAGCAAGAGAAAATACCCCAAGTTCAAATCAAGATCAACCATGAAGATGGTGGTGATTTGATGATAAAGAAGAAGAAAACTAGAAGGGGTGGAAAGGCAAGGCATCCAATGCAAACTCAAGATGCCAAAATAATGAGCAAGAATAAAGATGAGAAGAAAGATCATGCTCACATCAAGTGCTTCAAGTGTGGAAGTGTGGGACACTTTGCCTCTAAGTGTCCTACCAAGCTTGAGAAGAAGGCTCAAGCAATCCATAAGAGGCAAGGCAATGAGAAGCACCACATGAGCAAAAAAGAGAAGGCTCAATCAAAGAGAAAGTGCTACTCATATCGGGAAAGGGGACACATGGCATATTCATGTCCCCTAGGTAAAATTTCTAAGCCTATTTCAATTGATGATCATAATGTTCTTAGAAAGGATGGTAATGGTATCTCTATGGTTGCTATTGCAATACATCCCGCTACTCATACTAAGGCATCGCCTAAGTATGTTGCTCCTAACTTGAGAGGACCCAAACTTGTTTGGGTACCATCAAAAAGTAGATGAATGAGTGTAGGTACCATGGCATTGGAGGCTTGATTCAAATTGTTTTCATATTAATCATCATATGTTGAATCAAGTATGGAAGCTTAGTGCATATCCAACCCAATGCTAAGTAAAAATTGAGTGAAGTCCAAATGCTATCAATATACAAGTGCTACAATTCAAGTAGTTGGTGATTCATTGGATATTATTTGATGGCTTGCAAATATTTGAGTTAAAGCTTGCTAGTTGAATTATCATGAGCTAAACAAAGGTATATCTTTTGTTGATCATTTCATTTGGGTGCATATGAGTTGATTAAATTGGATAAATAAGCAATGTTGCTTGCTATGAGATGATTGAATGGATAATTGATTAGTAGTCAAGTTTGGATTGATTTAAGTTCATAAGATGACATTTAGTAAGTGGTTTGAGTGGATATATGTCTTATGGAAGTATTCAAACAAGTTAGTATCAAGTTTGATTCATATTTGATGAAGTATAGCTCAATTGTTGAAATCTGTCCTATAATTGAGAATCTGAGCTAGCTGTGATCTTAGCCATGTTTGAGTGATCAACACTTATTGGATTGGTATAAAAATTGGTGTACATGCTCTAGACTTATGGTATAAGATGCTGTAGAAATTTCATGAAAATTGGATAAGAAATGCTTTAGTTTTGGAGTGGTTCTTGTCAGCTATAGTGCAGCAGTTTTCAGCATGTAGCAGTGGTGGAAGAATTGAAATTTGGTAGCCATCTAGAAGTCAAATGAAGCTCAATTTTTTACAGCTGCTACATAACTTTGTGAAGCATATCCCCACCAAATTTAGTGATATTTGGATTTGTACTTTGGGAGATATGCTTAATTATTTTAAGGGTACAAAATCTGTCAAAAAAGTGACAAATGTTGGATTGATCTAGAGTCACTTTGATTGAAAGGTCCTCAAGTTAGAAACATGCTTACAAGTGTTTGAGGTACATAAGTTTGGTTTTGAAATGATCTAAAAGCATGACAAGAAAAGAGTACAAGGCCATTTGATTGTGGAGTGTATTGTGCATATATTTGGTACTCAAATTGAAAGATCAAAATCAAACTCAAGATGAAGTTGAAGGTTAAGTTCTAATGACTATTGGAAATCATTTGGTAGAAAGAAAAGAACTTAAACAAGAAGAAAGAAAAGAACTTAAAGAAGGAATCAAGTTTACTCATCAAGTTAAGTCCATCACTTGGATCAATTAATCAAGTTATCTTAAGTGAGTGTCAAGAATGGTTCTTGGAGAGAGGTCACTTCTCCCTAGTGTAGGGGCTTGCCGCCTATATATAGGTGAACCAAGTGTGGTACTTGGAAGGCTAACATGTAAGTGGTGATCCGAGCAACATTTGAGATGCTTAGTTGAAGCAATCAAAAGAATTGATCAAGAAAAGCAAGCAACATCCAAAAGAGAGCTAGTCATGATATTTCTAGTGGTATTCTCAAATTAATGCTCTCATGCAAGTAAAGATCAAAAGATAAAGCAAGTCAACCACAACAAGAAAGTGCACTTGATCATAAGTGGTATTCATTTCATATGGGTGAAGAATGAAATTCAACATGGTATCTATTGGTCTTCACCAAGCTTATAATTGGACTTCATATTGCTATTGGAGTAATGAATTAGAATCTATGTGACTATCCTCTACTCCAACAGAGCAAAGGTATCATTATAATGTGCATGATCATTTCATCTCTTACTAGTATGCGGTTAGTGCATATAGTACATACTTCATAGGATCATGCATAACAAATGAAATGTTTAAATTCATAGCCTACCACTATTGTTTGAATGATTACTTGATCTAGTGGCTAGTATATGAATTTGTTCATGAGCTAGTGAACCTAAGTACTTAAATCAATTTGGATTGCTAACAAGTGACAAGTATAATATTGGCAAGATAATCCTTGCAAGAGATGTGAAGAAGCTTGTCATTGGTTCAAACCGAACTTGGAAGCTTAGGCAAATCATTTTAGTTCAAGTCAATCATAGAAGCTCATGATAGTGATAAGAGTACAAGCATAAGACAACAATACAAATGGATATCTAGTTTGTATGTTTCAAATGGTATCTAGACTCAAGTATTTTATCAAGAATATACAAATAATGTCTAGATCAACTCATAAGTGATATCCTATAAGTGGTACTCATGAAGATAGCAAATGTTTAAGAAATGGTCTTTATTGATAAATCAAATAAGTGGTTCCATACTAGAAGATTCTTTCAAATGATATTCACTTCCTACAAGTGGTATCTATACATAGTATCATTCATGCAAGATGATGGTTCCACAAGTGATCCTCAACTTTAAGTGATCATCAAATGAAGAATGCATCCCTCAACTACAAGAGCTCAAGTGTATCAAATGTATGACCCATGCTATCATATAGAGGGAGGTGTCACATAAATTGGTATCAAAATCAAAAATCTTATGTGTGGTATCTTAAGAAGCCCTACATAAGATACAAGCTACAAGTGGTATTTATAAATGGTGTCATTCCAACAATCAAGTGATGTCCATAAAAAATACAAGATTCAAGCCTCAACCATCTATCCCAAATGCATACCTTTGCATCAATGAGAAGCACACCTTTATGGAAATTGATGACAAAAAGGGAGAGATTGTACAAAGATATGAAAGCTTGATTGAATAGGGGAGAGATTGTACAATGGGAGAGATGAGATATAAAAGAAGTAGAGGTTGGACATGGACAAAGAGGGAGCAACATTGAAGAAAAGAGATGGATCAAAATTCTTGAACAAGAGAAGCACACAAGTAGGGGGAGCAAACTCATGAACTTTGATTGATTGCATTTGATATGTGCATATTCATGTGCTTGCTTGCATTGCATAAGCTTTCAAATTCAATATGCATGCTTGTGTGGTGTATGCTAGTTGTAGAACTTGAATAATGATTTGATAACTAGCATGCATAGGATGATAGCTAGACACTTGGTATGTTTTTCAAGTAATGCTAGTACCTTACTTTTAATGTTGATCTCACAAGGTATCTAGTGTTTTTATTGCCAAGTGATATCTAGCTAACCATGGTGCTAAGGATGAACTTAAAGGTGCAACTCCGATTGGTACACGCTTCAAAGGTTTATTCTATACATCTTAGCATCATTTTGTAGTAATTACTCTCCCACAATTTCAATCTATGCATATGTGCAAGCTTCAAATTAAATACTCTAGCACATATGTAGGGGGAGCTAATATTACCATTTTGGGTTTGTGGTACTTGTCCAAAATCATTTTCACATGGTAAAATTGCTTGGGCAAGCAACATGAACCCAAAAAAGCTTAATTTCCATATCTTTGTAGAGTTGTCATCAATTACCCAAAAGGGAGAGGTTGAAAGGTCCTTGTTTGGTTTTGGTAATTGAGTGACAACCTATGTGGACTAATTATGTTTATGTGAGATACACAGGTAATTAGTCCATAGGTACATGTGTGTGAGCAACATATGCCATGAAGGTGAAAATAGCTTGGAGATGTTGCAAAGCTCACACATGTGATGATGAAGGAGCTTAAATGCACATGAGACATGACATTGAGTCATGTGATCAAGGTGGAGAAGATCAAGACAAGACTTGGCTCGATGGACCGGTTGCAAGCGTGAAGGGCAAGTCAAAGGCTTTGGAGCAATGGACCGCGTGGCGGTGAAGCTTGAGCAAGACTTGGCGCCAATGGACGATGGCAACGGTGAAGAGCAAGTAAAGTTAAGATCGATGAACCAATATGATCACGTGATGATATAAAGTGGATCATATTATTGTTGATCGTGTTGGTGCATGTGTTGCATCAACATTGGAGGAGATAGAATGGAATGCGCAAGGCAAAGATATAACCTAGGGCATTTCATTTCACTAGTCATAGGTGTGTAGAGAAGTTTATGACCGGGTTTAGGATAGATGGCCGTACTATCAAGAGGAGCAAACTTGTTTGCATATCGGTCATCTAGTGCCACTCGAGTGATCTAACTTTGCATCGTCGCTAGGATCGAGTGGCGTGGCAAGTTGAGTGGCTAACATCCTTTGGGAAATGATTGTGAAAAGCTAACACATATACACATGGTGGTGCACACTTAGTGGTGTTGGCATATTTACAATGGAGATGGAGTTGGAGTTGATGTGGATCAACTTGGTGAAGAAACTCCACCGACGCCCTACACAGAAAAGACAGAGTCTCACTGGGTGCACCAAACGCTGGCACTAGAAGTGACTAGACGCTAGCAGGGCGCGTCTGGTCAGGCTGACGCATGATGACGTAGGAGCTAGAGTTTGATCGGACGCTAGGCTATGTCCGATCACGTGCGACCAGATGCGTCTGATCAAGGTTGGTACCTTACTATAAACGACCGAACGCTGAGGTCCAGCGTCCGGTTAGTTGAAGCTGCTACATCCGGTCAAAAGATGAACATTGAGATCAGAAGAATGTCGTTGAACGCAGGTGACACGTGGCTGTCATCGGGTGACCAGATGCTGAGGTCCAGCATCCGGTCAACACGACTAGAGCATCCGGTCGACCTAACAGTTGCCCAGTGAAGGGGTAACGGCTAGTTTAGCCCTTGGTGCTATAAATAGAAGTGGCATTCGGCCATGGCTGGTGTCGACAAAATATGGTCGGCAGTCTACCTAGGGGTATGCCCATGTAGACGTGGACAAGTCAAACCAGGGGGGGCCTACCGATCACCCGTAGCGTAGCGAGCGGATCCCACGCACATGTTGAGAGGAACCGGAGACAGGGCCTGCTCCAAAAACCCGAGAAGGAATGGTGGTCGGCTTTGACTGGCTAAGTTAGAATAACCGTAAAATTCGAAGTGACACATCAGAGTGGTCGGAGAAATCATAATAGCTTTATTGAATTAAATCAAAAGTACAAGAGGAGTACATATCTTAGTAGTTAAGCATAGAAATGCCTAAGCTTGTCGATGTGCCATGAATTGGGTATGTCCGTACTGTCCATGTGAGCTAACCTGTAAGATGTTGGTTGTGTGACTTCCTTGATCATGAAGGGCCCTTCCCATGGAGTTGAGAGTTTATGGACACCAGCCTGATTCGTCTTCCACTTCAGGACCAGGTCTCCGACCATAAAGAACTGCTCTTTAATGTTCTTGTTGTAGTACCTACACAAAACAGCAAGGTATTTGGCTGTACGTATGCAAGAATCGAGCCGCTTCTCTTCTACACTATTCACTTCTAGCTCCCGCACTTCATTGACCTTGCCTTCGTCGAAGTTCTCTACCCGTGCTGATCTGAAAGCTATATCTGCTGGAAGGACTGCCTTAGCGCCGTAAACCATAAAGTATGGTGAGACGCTGGTGTTACGACTGGGCTGAGTTCTGAGGCCCCAGACCATGGCTGGTAACTCTTTGAGCCACCTTCTGGGAGCTTTGTCATTTTCTTTGTACATCCTCTTCTTCAATGCGTCCAAAATCATACCGTTTGCCCGCTCGACCTGTCCATTAGCTCTAGGGTGCGCCACCGAGACGTATTTTACTACTATGCTCCTTTCATCGTAGAAGTCCCAAAAAACGTTCCTAGTGAACTGAGTACCCAGATTAGTGATGATGCTGTTGGGTATGCCAAAGCGATGGATGACCTGGTCAAGGAATGTGATAGCCTTTTCTGAGGATGCCTATACCAGAGGCATGTACTCTATCCACTTAGAAAATTTGTCGATCAGCACAAAGACACATGTAAATTTCCTAGGAGCCGGTTTGAAGGGCCCGATCATATCCAATCCCTAGCATGTGAAGGGCTAAGAGGCTGGTATTATCTGGATCTCATGTGCTGGTACGTGGATTCTCTTGGTGAAGAACTAACACCCCTCATAGTGGCGGACTAGCTTCTCTGCATCGGCTACCGCTGATGGCCAATAGAACCCTGCTCGGAAAGCCTTGCTGACCAGCGTTCTCGAGGCCGCGTGATTGCCGCAGGAGCCAGAGTGGATTTGGTCTAGGAGATGTTTGCCATCCTCCTAGGTTATACACTTCATCAAGATTTTCTCTGTGTTCTTGCGCCATAACTTGCCATCGATGAGCAGATACTACTTACTACGACGCATCAGGCGCTCGTTTTCTATCCGATCAGTGTAACCGCTGCCATCTGTCAAGTACTTGATGAAAGGTACTCTCCAGTCGGGCTCATGAGTGGTCGAAGGTGGCTCGGTGGTGCTCGATGCCAGAACCATAGCCACCAATTGCTGGTCTAGAGGCTTGTTGACCGTGGGATCTTCCACTTCGATGGAAGGCGTGAGCAGGTCTTAGACGAATACACCATGTGGGACTTTGGCTCGAGATGATCCTAACTTTGACAGCGCATCTGCTGCTTGATTTTTGTCCTGGACCACGTGTGTGTACTCGATGCCATAGAACTTGCCTTCCAGCTTTCTGATCGATTTGCAGTATGCATCCATCTTTTCGCTGGTCGTGTCCCAGTCCTTGTTGAGTTGGTTGATGACTAGAGCCGAGTCTCCGTAGACATAGAGACGTTTAACACCAAGCTTGACTGCAATGCGCAAACCATGTAGGTATGCTGAGCTGCTCCTTGGATGGTGACATGAAAAGAACTCCTGCTCCTGCATCGTCGATGTTGACAGAACCGTCTAAGTACATCTTCCAATACTCATTGGGCCCCTAAGAGGCAGGCGTGCTTAAGTCTGTCCACTCGACGATGAAACCGACAAGTGCCTAAGATTTGATTGTAGTACGGCTTGTAAATTCTAAGGAGAAAGGGCATAGCTCCATTGCCCATTTGACGATGCACCCGTTTGTGTCCTTATTGCGAATGATGTCTCCTAGAGGGTACTCGATCATGACCACCACATGATATCCGTCGAAGTAATGTTTCAACTTTCAGGATGTTATCAGTATGGCGTAGATCAGTTTCTGAATCTATGGGTACCTAGTCTTGGATTCATTGAGTACCTCACTGATAAAATAAATTGGTCGCTGTACCTTGTAGGCGTGGCCAGGCTCATCGCGCTCAACCACCATGGTAGTGGAGACCACCTGATTAGTTGCCGCAATGTAAAGTAGGAGAGTTTCATCTTCTCTAGGAGCAGTGAGGACTAGAGGTGATGTAAGGTATTGTTTCAGCTATGTGAAGGCAGCGTCTACTTCCTCCGACCACTCAAACTTCTCAGATGCTTTGAGCTGTTTGAAAAACGGTAGTCCTTTTTCTCCTAATCTTGATATGAAATGACTAAGGACAGCCATGCATCCGGTAAGCTTCTGGACATCCTTCACCTTTTTGGGTGGCTTCATGTCTAAGACAGCTTTGACTTTCTCCGGGTTAGGGCGTATGGCGTCGTAACTGACAACGTTGCCAAGTAATATACTAGAAGGAACACCAAAGATGCACTTCTTTGGGTTTAATTTCCACTTGAATGTATTAAGGGCTGTAAAGGTGCGTTCTAGGTTGTCAACAAGGGTATGTGCTTCCTTGGTTTTGACAACTACATCATCAACATAAGCCTTGACGAGGTCGTCTTTTATCTTGTCTTTGAGGCAAGCCTATATGGCGCGTTGGTAGGTAGCTCCGGCGTTCTTAAGCCCGAACAACATGGTCGTGTAACAGTAGGCGCCGAAAGGCATGATAAAAGATATCTTGATCTGGTCATCCTTTTTGAGAGCGATCTGGTGATAACCAGAGTAGCAATCGAGAAAGGAAAGCAGCTCGCAACCGGCGGTTGAATCTATGACCTCATCTATGCGAGGTAAGCTGAAGGGGTCTTTAGGGTAGTGTTTGTTGAGATTAGTGTAATCAACACACATTCTCCATTCATTATTCTTTTTGTGTACAAGAACCAGGTTGGTTAACCACTCTGGATGATACACTTCTTTGATAAATCCGGCTGCCAAAAGCCATGTAACTTCTACCCTAATCGCCTCCTTCTTGTCGCGAGTGAACCGTCGTAGCTTCTGCTTGATAGGTTTGGCCTTGCCATTGACATTCAAGGAGTGCTCGATCAAGTTCCGAGGTACACCAGGCATGTCAGCAGGTTTCCATGCGAACACATCCATGTTGCTCCTCAAGAACCTGACGAGCGCGTCTTCCTATTTGGGATCCAAGTTGGCCCTGATAAGGGCCGTTTTGCTGGGATCACCATTGACCAGCTGGATCACCTTGTGCTCCTTGGACTTGATGTTCTTGCATGGAGCCTCGAGCTCTAGGATCTCCAGGTGGTCGGCCAAGGTCTTCTTGGCATCGAGCATGGTCTCAGCCATGCGAATAGAGAGGTCGTGAGCCTCTGCTATTTTGAAGCTATCGTCCTCGTAGGTATAAGCTACGTATATGTTGCCCCTGAGGGTTAGAACTCCTTTCTTGGTAGGCATCTTCAGCACCGGATACCTATAATGAGGTATGGCCATGAACTTGGTGAGCGATGGTTGACCCAGGATAGCATGCTAGGTGCCGTTGAAGTCAGTGACCACGAAGTTGACATAGTCAGTGCGGAAGTGGTCCGGGGTCTCAAATTGCACAGGTAGCGTGATCTACCCAAGAGGTGTAGAGCTCTGTCCGGGGAGAACACCCCAGAACTATGCCTCGTATGGCTTGAGATCCGCCTGGGTTATCTTTAGGGCTGGCAGACTGTTCTTAAATAGTATATCAATGGAGCTGCCGCCATCAATCAGCACCCTATTGAACTGAACCTTGTTGATACAAGGATCGAGGACCAGGGGAAAACATCCTAGCTCAGGTATTGTAGCCCATTAGTCCTTTCTGCTGAAGGAGATCTTGCGGTGAGACCAAGAAGGGAGCCACGGATCGGTGATGAGGTTGTTGATGTTGGCCACGTTCAAGCAAGCGCGGGCGAGCAGCTTGCATTCTCGTTTGGTCTCAATGGACACTTTGCCTCCAATGATGGTGTGCACACGATTGGTTGGCTTGACATATTTGTGACGGGGATCTATGTCTTCATAGTCGTTGTCCTCATTGCGCTGTTCCCCTACATCGTTAGGCTTGTCGGACATATCCAGAGCCTGTTGACGCGTGTAGATAGACTTGAGAACGCGGTAATTCTCCATGGTATGGTTTGACTTGGGATGGAGCTGGCAGGGCCCTTTCAATGCTTTGGCGTAGTCTTCTTCGTAGTTACGACATCCACCACCTTTTTTGACGGTGTTGACCTCACCGTCGTCTTCCCGAGCACGCTTGCCCCTGTAATCGTCACGGCGGTTACGCCGCTGATTACGTTGGTCGCGGTGGTCATGGGAGTTGTTGTGCTGGTTGCGGCGGTTAAAATTGTCGTTCCGATCATGGTTGCCATGGTAGTTGTCGTGGTGTGGGGGTGGTCGGAGCGTGGAACCCTTGCTGCTTCTTCGATAATTATCTTTTTAGCGTCATCAGCATCCGCATATTTTTTAGCGGTGGCCAGGAGCGCCGTGACTGATTCAAGTCTCTTGTGGAGGAGCTTGTCCCTTAGGGCATCGTGGAAGCGGAGGCCAGTGATGAAAGCCTCGATTGCCTCGTTGTCGGAGATTGACAGGACCTTGATGCGCATCTCCAAGAAACGCCGGACGTACTCACACAGTGGCTCATCTTTTCGATCTTGAATCCGCTGTAGATCATATTTGTTGCCGGGTTGCTCGCAAGTAGCAATGAAGTTGTCGATGAAGGCTTGCTTGAGCTCTTGCCAAGAATCAAAGTAGTTCGCCGGCAAGCTGACCAGCCATTGGTGACCTGCATGGCCAACGGCGACTGGGAAGTAGTTAGACATGACGTGCTCGTTAGCCATGGCTAATCTGCATGCAGTTTCATAGAGCATGACCCATAATTCGGGGTTCTCCTTGCCGTCGTACTTCTAAAGTTTTTCAAGCTTGAAGTTCTTGGGCCATATGACTTGGTGAAGGTGCAGAGTAAACTGCTTCAAACCCGATGGGCCCTGGGCAGTGTTATATTCCATACGATGATAGCTTTTGTGGGATGCACAATCGTTGGCTCTTTGGTTGATGCGATCGCGCATATCACGTCCTTCGAGGTAATGGCGAAGATTGTTATTGCCATCACAGCGATCTTGGTTGCCATCCTGATTAACCCTGCGACCGTGGTTATCGTGGCGATTATCGTGGTTGTCTCGGCGGTTGTCGTCCCGAACGTCACGGCAGTTGTCCTCCCGACGGCGGTTGTCATCCCGACCACCATCATGGCCACCATTTCTGCCTTGACAGTTGTTTGATGGGTTGTTGTTGCGCGAGCCACGTTGGTTGGGTGGCTGTGAGCGACTTGAGTACTAGCGGCTATGGCTTGATTCGACTGAGACAGATGGAGCCTGGGCTTGATTGACAATCTCTGCGGTCTGGGCCATAGCAGCCATCAGGTAAGCTTGTATATCATCACGAACTGCCTGGGTTTCCGGAGTATTGGGTAGCCGTTGCATTATCGCCATAGCAACGACTATGTTGGCGCTTGGAGTCCTGAAGACCTGTTTGTCCCCCACCCTATCGAAGGCATTATTGAGGTCGCGTGGCTGGACCCTTATGCGTCGTGCCTCCTCTTCTGCTTCGGTTTCGATTTGTCGGTGATTAAACCGGTCAATATTGCGCGCTTCGTGTGCAATCCTTTCTTATTCTATTTTGCTAACTACTGGTGGTTCGTCATTACTGACAACATTGATCAAATCCCCTCGCCTTGGTGGGAAAGACGGGAATTGTGGGAACCCCGGGGCGTGGTCTGGGATATCCAGATCGTATTTGACGCCTTCATCGTCGTGATGCTAGAGCTCGGTGTGGACGGAGGCATTAGATGCGATGCCAGACGAGGAGCTGGAGTCACCCTCTTGGACTGTGTGGACGAATCCTTCTTGATAATCCTCAATCCGGATCATGTTAACGAAGTTGCGTGGCTTCGGCCGAGGTCGATGTATAAAACACAGATCCGAGCAGCGTTGTATATTGTACGCGTAGTTGGAGGCAGTGTTTCGCAGGCCGTAGGGCTGGGCCTGGTAGTTCTCCATCGAGGCTTCGCGCTCGGGGAGCCGGAGACCCGTCGTGGAGGCTGGCCGGCGACGAGCAGAGTGCCCTTCAGGAGTAGATGTGACCACGAGATCTGTACCGAGTCATGCAGGGCGACTGGCCCGAGCTGGTCGGGTAGATCTGTTGTGGGTTGTGGTTACCTGCTCATTAGGTTGACTTTGAATCGAACTTACCAGAGCTAAGGTTTCAGCAAGTTTGGTGCCGACCCGATCGATAGAATCGAGCAGGTCGGTGTTGTCGATCTGCTTCCCTTTGTAGTGAGGAAGCGGATGACGGGTTGTTGGCGTGGCTGAAGATGATGCAGGCGTGGTCGGAGCCAAATGTACCGTGGTCAGAGCTAGATGCATCGTGGTCGGAGCCGTATCCACCGTGGTCGAAGCCATATCCACCGTGGTCGGAGCCGTAGCCGATGCAGGTGAAGCAGCGGTTGACGCAGATTGAATCCGCGCCTCCTCTGTGGTCATGGTGATAAAGTCGTCGGAGTCGGTGCTCCAGGTGATCTAATCGACGGTGAACGTGAGGCCGTTCGATGTAGCCATGGAGCCGGGGATGATGATCATCTTGTTTGCTTGGAGAGCAGTACGCACACCCCCTACCTGGCACGCCACTGTCAATGAAATATGGTCGACAGTCTACCTAGGGGTATGCCCAAGGTAGTAGATTGTCAATAGACAGATGTGCAAGCCACAAACAAGATGGTGACGCAAGACAGACACGAGGTTTCATCCAGGTTCGCCCGCCAAGAAGGCGTAATACCTACGTCCTGCGTCTGATTGTATTGATGTATGTCAATGAGAGATGTTTTTTAGAGGGGGTCCCTACCCGCCTTATATAGTCCGGGGGACAGGGTTATAGATCTGGAAACTAATCCTAGCCAGTTACAATTGCCATAGGTGGTCGGATAAGGATTTCTATTCTAACCGACCAGGATCTTGCTTGATCTCCAAATCTGCTTTGACTCCTTATGTGGGACTCCGAACAGGTTAACCGGGCCGCGCGTCATCTTCTAGTGGACCAAACCCCCTGATCCGGGCTGGCCCAAGCCTAGTCGTAAGGGTATAAGGGTTAATACCCCCACAGCTGGTGTTGAGCACCTTGGGGGACTTTATGTCCATGTTTGAGAGTGCTTAGGAGCCCTCCATCTCATACATACTTGATAGTAATCATTCGATTGTGTGAGTGAGCGATTCTAGTGCGATTGCATCGTGAGGTTGCATTGAGTGGCACTAGGTGATCGAGTTACAAGCCGATGGTGCTTGTTACTCTTGGAGGTTGCCACCTCCTAGACGGCTTGGTGGTGGTCTCCGTCGAAGCCCATAAGAAGCTTGTGCGGCGCTCCGGAGAAGTACTTGTGAGGGGTACTTGTGCTCGCCCCGCGGGAGTCGCGAAGAGCAACTTTAGTAAAGCGTGTCATTGAGCTACCCTCACTCAAGGAGTAGGTTCTTGTGGCGTCCGACGTGCGGGCTTAGCGGGTGATGCTAATTAGCCGCCGAACCACCAAGTGAGCGGTCGACACAACGGGGACTAGCGTGTTGGCAAACACGTGAACCTCAGGAGAAAAATCATCGTGTCAACCTTGTTCTTCCCGTTGGTTTGCATCCCTATTACACAAGCTTGCATTTACTTTTATACATATTTAGCTTGTGTAGTTGCTCTTGTAATTAGATAGCTTGTGTAGCTTGCTAATTACCTTCTTGCTTGTGTAGCATAGAAGTAGCTCCCTTGCGTGGCTAATTTGGTTTGTATAATCGTGTTAGTCACATTACTTAGTTTGTGTAGCTAAGTAATTGCGCTCTCAAATTTGACATTGGTTGTTTTGTTATTGAGCATTGCTAGTAACCTTAAGTGGCTTTGTACTTTTGCTTTACTAGCTTGTGTAGGAGCTCTCTTATTGCTTAAAGTACTAGTGGCATAGGTTTGTGTGATCTTGCTCCTAGAATTGGTTAGGTGAGCTCTAACTAGCCCGGCACCTTTGTTGCTTGATTAGTATATTTGAAATGTGCTAAAGAACATAGATAGAGAGATATAGTCTTGGCTATACCAATAGTTATAATTCCGCACTTATTTTGGTTAGCCGACACGATTAATTTTAGAAAAGACTATTCACCCTCTCTAGTCCGCCATCTCGACCCTTCAACAGACCCTTGCACACGGGCGCTAGCGAGCACCTGCAAATGGTAGACGTTGGGCTTGTATGCGGGCACTAGTCCAATTCATGTGAAGGAAGAAGATGAAGATCCATGATAAAAAGACTGAACTACCCATAATTACACGTAATGAGCTAAAAAATTTTATTTAGAGAGGAACCGGTGGTTCCTCCCAAGCACCATAACAAACCTCGAAAAGAGAATGCAAGTATACACAGGATACAGGACATGGCCAGCCCTGGCCGGGGCGGGCAGGAGGGTGAACTGGCCAGGCCATGCTTATCAAGACGACGGGTCGCTTTCCTCCTTGTCGGCTCGCATTTGCAATTTTGCAGTAATTGCACGGTTCGCCTCACGTCTTGACGGATCTTTTCTTTGCTTCACCTTTAACGACATGGAATGAGAAGCTAGCTCCAGCTGAGAGCAGCGAGTGCAGTGAATCCAGCTTGGGCCTGGTTTAGATTGTAAGTTTTTTCATTCTCTCTTTATCGTATCAAATCTTTAAATATATGTATAGAGTATTAAATATAGATAAAAAAATAACTAATTACACGGTTTGATTATAAATTACGAGACGAATCTTTTGAGCCTAATTAGACCATAATTGAATAATAATTGTCAAATACAAATAAAAGTACTACAGTGCTAAATACTGATTCCTAACCCCAATCTAAACGTGACCTTGCTGTGACTGTTACCAGGGGCGAACTGGAAAGGCTTCCAGCGATCCGACTGGTTTCAGCTGGAAAAACTGCGGTTGCTGGTTTGGCTGTCTGGACCAGTGACAGTGACCCTGGAGGCGTAGAAACGGTGGGCCCTAGGCCGACATGCCATGATAAAGTCAAAGTACTAGCGTTAGGTGTCAAGTCAGTTACTCATCCATGTCCCCGACATTAACACATACAGTGACTCCCTTCTTAGGCCATGTTTAGGTCCTCCTTTTAAAATTTACTCTATGTCCCATCGAATGTTTAACATAAATATAGACTAAAAATAGCTAATTACATAGTTTGCGACTAATTTACGAGACGAATCTTTTAAGCCTAATTAGTTCATGATTTGACAATGTGGTGCTATAATAATACATGTGCTAATGATAGATTAATTACGCTTAATAAATTCATCTTGTGGATTACAAACGATTCTGTAATTTATTTTTTTATTAGTATCCCAACATCCTATACGACACTCCATGTGACAACCGATGTGACACCCTAAAACTTTACACCCTGAATTTAAACAAGGCCTTAGAAGCATTCAAAATTTATACTTAAATATAAAGAATTTTAAAGGGACAAAAAATAGTTTGCAAAGTAATAGCATAAATTTGGTAGGTATTATATTAATTATTACTTGCCATTTATTAATCAATCACTCTTAATCATATGGATGATAGCCTCTGATTAGGAAATAAAATGAAGGTACATGCGTCTTTTGTGTTCTCTCTTATCTATTTAAAATCTCCATAATACACTAGTATTTCATGATAGAGGGAGCAGTAGGATGAAAATTGACATAACAAGTGATTAAACGGAGAACCAGAAAAGCTAGAGGATCAAGCAAGCAAAAGGGATAAAATGAGGGAACATGCTTTTGCTTGATTATTAAGCGAAGCAAGCGAAAGGCTCATCCGGCAGTAGGGCCCCGCCACAGATGCCGGCCCAGACAAACTGCCCCGTCCGAACGAGCTAGTCATGGGCCAATGGACGCCGCACTTGTAAAAAACGAGCAAAAAGTCCAAACTACCTTCCTCAACTTTCGCGAAAGTCCATCTTTTCTGTCTGAACTCCAAAACCGAGCAAAACCATCTCCCTCAACTTTTAAAAACGTCCATCTTACCTCTCTGGCCATATTATAAGCAGTTTTTAAGGCGGTTTTTATCTTTTTTTATTTATTTCGATTGAATCTTTGAAAAATCATAGTAAATCACAGAAAAATAATAAAATAGAAAATCTAATTTTTGTTGGACGCCACATGATTAGATCTATATAGTGAACATATAATATGGTATACTTTAATACAAATTTTTTGTTGTTGCTTAAGATCTATGCTTTTATGTAATTAATTGGAATAATTCATAGTTGTAGTTTCTATGGGCCAATTGTGATGAAATTTTTATGGTGGGCTAATTATTGTATGATTGAACTATAGTACAAATTTCATACTTATTCGATCTTGTATAGTTTAGTTATAGATTTATTTATATTTAACAAGCATAAACCTAAATAAAATCTATAACTAAGTTATGCATGATCCAATGAGTATGAATTTTTTACTAAAGTTTAAGCATGCAATAATTAGCCCACCATAAAAATTTCACCATAATTGGACCATAGAAACTGCAGCTATGAATTATTCTATTTAATTACATAAAAGCATAGATGTAAAGGCACAACAAAAACTTTGTACTAAAGCATATCATATTATATGTTCTCTGTGTAGATCTACTCATGTGGAGTCCAACAAAATTAGATTTTCTATTTTATGATTTTTCTGTGATTTACTATGATTTTTTTAAAATTCAACCAAAATAAATAAAAAAGATAAAGATAAAACCGTCTTTAAAACCGCTTATAACAGGGTTAGGGAGGTAAGATGAACGGTTTTAAAAGTGGAGGGAGTTGTTTTGTCTGGTTTTGGAGTCTGGGGAGAAAAACGGACTTTCACGAGAGTCAAGGGAGGTAACGTGGAGTTTTTTAAAAAAAAACAACGAACTGGCATCCTCCTTAGCCCAAGTGCTCACGGCCCACTGCGAGTCGAGCTTGCCAGGCTCGCGCGCGGAACAGCCGAGCCGAATCGCACATCTCCCCGGGTCTCGCCCGCGCGCCCTTTCCCCGGCTATTCCGCCGCGCGCATGTCCGCGGGGACCGGGAAGACGGGCGTAGATACTCCGTAGATGCCAATCAGTACGCGAGCCCCCAGAAAAACATGGATTTGCCAAGAGCCCGAGGCTGGTCAACGGGGGCGGGGCGGCGTGCCGCGTGCTTTCAAGTAGTCCAAGGGCGCCAGAGTCACCAGACCAGCCAACCACTGGCGCGGTCTCATAAAGATTCTGTACAGTAAACTAGCGGTGGCTGGCTGTGGATATCCAACATTTTCTCCGGTGACCGAGTGAACCTGGCGCACATATCAGAGTCTCCCACCGGCCACTGTCCTTTCTGAACAGAGTAACAGATCAAGGATGCCTCTGCAGTTTCTGTTTCCAGTAAGGGCGCGTTTAGATGAAAAAAAAAATTGGATTTTGGCTACGGTAGGATTTTCGTTTGTATTTAGCACTTAGTGTCTAATTATGGACTAATTAGATTCGAAAGTTTCGTCTCGCGATTTCTCACCCAACTATGCAATTAGTTTTTTTTCGTCTATGCATGTGCCGTAAGATTCGATGTGATGGATACTGTGCAAATTTTTTTGAAACTAAACAGACCCTAACCAGAACAAGCTGGATGAAGGAACCACTGTCCTGCTTTCCTTCCACATGGACATGGAATGGCTACCAGAGTGACATAAAGTTGGAAGCGAATTGTCTGAATGGGAATATTCATTCATTCAGCTGATTTGGCTAGCGATTATTCAGCATGGAGGACACGGACATTCCGTTCCCATTATTGCCACGACACTACATTCCAACGAGAGCTACCTGATGAGCTGATGGACACAGATGGTTCTAGAGAGATTCTCTTCTTCACAACTGCTAATGAAGAGCTCACAACTTATCCTAGGTTTTCTTCCCGTGTCCACTTGTCATTATGTTTGCCCGCCACCGCCAGTGGCAGCTGAAATCCATGTACCATGATGTATCGATGTCCCCACTTCGGCGCGCCGCTGAACTTTGTTTGTTTTAGGCCCCGTTTAGATAAAAAAAATTTGGATTTTGGCAACGGTAGCATTTTCGTTTGTATTTGACAATTAGTGTCTAATTATAGACTAATTAGGTTCGAAAGTTTCGTCTCGCGATTTCTCACCCAACTGTATAATTAGTTTTTTTTTCGTCTATATTTAGTACTCCATGCATATGCCGCAAGATTCGATGTGATGGATACTGCGCAAAAAATTTTGGCAACTAAACAGGCCTATATATATATATATATATATATATATATATATATATATATATTACGTGCGTTGAGCCTTGTTTAGATTCCAAGTTTTTTCACTCTCTCTCCATCACATCAAATCTTTAGACACATGCATGGAGTATTAAATGTAGATAAAAAAATAAATAATTACACAGTTTGATTGTAAATTACGAGACTAATCTTTTAAACCTAGTTAGGCTATAATTGGACAATAATTATCAAATACAAACGAAAGTGCTACAGTGTCAAATACTGATTTCTAACGGCGATCTAAACAAGGCCTTGGTCATTTTTCTTCCGATTTCAGACCATCTCTATTGTCGTTGTCATGCATGACATGTTCTCCAGCTGTCATCGATCAACCGGTGGTGTATCTTCGCGGTGGAGCGACGTGACAATGTGACCACTGATACTATTCCCCAACCCCAACAGCTAGCTAGCTAGCTATTCGTCCACCGCCCCCTTCCCCGCCCAACAAGAAACAGACCATCCTCCGATCCATCGCATGCGTATAGATAGACGGCCTGTTCGCTGGTTTCTGAACTGATTTTGACTAGCTGATGCTAGTTTATTGTGAGAGAAAAATACTGTTGACTGACTGATTTGGATTGGCTGAAACCTACAAAAGAACAGGCCGAGAGACCCATAATGAACTACCCACACGAAAATACGTACAGTACGGACCACTCATTTTGGGAGGCCGCCTAGCTCAGCACGTACATTCGGTTGCAGGCGGAATCATGCATTTTGGGGGCATCTCTATATACGTACACGTACTACATCAGTCATTCAATCAGTCTGTTCGCTCGTTGGTTTTAGACACGACTTATCAGTCAGGAAATAGTATTTTTCTTCCACAACAAACCAGCACAAACCGAGTTTAACAGCCTAGAAACCAACTAACGAACAGACCGAATATATATCCAGATCTATGTATACCTGATTTCCTGTGCTACGGTATGGCAGCGAGCGACATACAGACGCTGGTCCATATGCATCCCAGCTACTTTGTGCGCTTCATGGTACGAAAGAGACACGGTCTCAGGGAAAGAAAGGACCACAGGTCGATCTTGCGTCTGTGTACCATTAGCCCCACACGGCGAGTTCCGCAGGCATTAATTTGTTGTCTCCGCCAATGCTAAGGGCCATTTGGTAGGATCTAGATTCTCATCGAAACGTTTCGGGTCCATATTCTCTCTAGAAATGTTTCTCTGTCGGAATAGGAATTACTTGGTAAGAATCGGTGAAACGTTTGGCTATTGATTCAGATTCTCCTTGGAATGAACTATAATCACTGCGAAACACCTATTTGAGTGATTCTCATTCCTAGTACAAAAATGAGAAACGTTTCTTCGAGAATCCGAAACGTTTCTGTCACCTATTTAGGTGTTTGGCAGCTATTCTGGTGATTCACGTGAGAATCCGAAACGTTTCTGTCATCCAAACGGGGCCTAAATCTTGGCTATGGCAATGGGTTAGTGTCGGGTTCATAAACCCGGGGTCCCTCATGGATCGGCTTCCGAGCAAAGGCTCGACCCAACAGACGACGTTGCGAACAGCGCTCGCTTCTGACTCTGGCCCGCCTCTCCAACCGGAAGGCCTGGACAAAGAGGAACAATGTTCGCTTCCGACCCCGGCCTGCCTCTCCAACCGGAAGGCCTAGACAAAGAGGAACAACGCTCGCTTTCGACTCCGGCCTGCCTCTCTAACCGGAAGGCCTGGACAAAGAGGAACAACGCTTGCTTCTGACTCCGACCCGCCTCTTCGACCGAAAGCCCTGGCCAAACGCCGCTTCCGAACTCTGACCCGCGTCTCCGACCGGGAACGCACCGAACTTCTGCTTACAGCTCTTCTCCGACTAGCGCAGTCAAAGCCAACTGGGACCAACCGACCAGGGACGCCCGCTTGGTGAGGACCAGGAAATAGACGGAGTAAGTAAGGCAGGATACTCAAGTCAACCGTAATACCGAGGACCGTACCATGCACATCTGTAGGACAGTAACCTACAGGACATGTCAGAAGGGTGCCCTGCAACCTTCTAGACTCGATAGAACCCAAGCAGTGTTGTGGGCGCCATCAACTCTCATACTAGATAAACGCAGTAAGGCTCCCCCCACATGCCTCTGGACATCGACAGTGTTGTGGGCGCCGTCATCTACCATACATGGTGAATGCAGTAAAACCTCCCACATATGTCTGATAACAACAGTGTTATGGGCGCCTACCATCATCTTGTACCCGACGGCGTGGGCAACAAGACTTAGTAGCATGCATACTCTCTCTCGCTTGTAAGGTCGTCCCCTTCATCTATAAAAGGGGATGCGTTCTCTCCTAACAGATAGATCCCAGAGTTCAATCACACACAACGGCAGAACCACTAGGTTCAAACCTCGAGCACATGCTCAAGCACTTAGCATATAGTGGAGCTCCCATCACTCTTGGCTCTTTAGACCAGAGTCCGACTAGACCTCTTGTACCCCTATCTTTCTCCCTTCCGTTTGTAACCCCACAGCAAACTTCGAGCACCTAGGCTTAGGAATAAAGTCACTGACTGACTCAAACTGGTCATAGGGCACGTTGCCTGAACCAGTATAAACCCTATGCCATTGAGTGCTAGGCCACATCTGATCACAACGTACAGCAAAACTATAAATATTTACGTGTTGGTCACTTTCTGCACCGACAGTTGGCATCGTCCGTGGGGAAGACGATGTACGTTCACACTTTAGTCATTGGATGGCCCACTTTTCTGCCGCCTTCGACATGGCGGGCTCAAGCGATAAGACTCGCTTTGGCTCGCTGGAGTTTCCCGCACTCTCACCTATTGGGATGTGGGTTCCACCCATCTTCGAGCCGTCCCAGGCCTTCCTCTTTGGAAACCTAGACTTTGTCATCGATTGGCTCGGCGTACTACACCTCCGTGAGGAGACACTTGTTTCGACACCCTCCATCGGCTTCGGAACACCCGATGACTTCAACGGCGAGGCGCCTGCGCTTCATTCTGAGTAAACGCTCTACTCAAACCCCAATGTGAGTAATGTACATGTTGTTATTTACTCGCCCTTTACTGCCTTTCCTTGATTCTCTAGAGAGACCCTGTTGTCCCAGCCGTGACCGCCATGCGACTGGTTCCCCTACGGCCTCGAGTCCCCCACGGACGCGTACGCCTAGGGGCTCCGAAGGATGCTGGAGCCACCCCCTCTCATGTTTGAATTCATGGGGATGGCGAGCTATGCTCCCACCTGTTTCCTCGACCTCATGGATGACGATGTCAAGAGCAATGGCTCCAGCATCGGCGACGTGGCACCTAGCCACCGTCCATCCCGAGAGTGCGCTATGGCAGATGCTCTGGGACAGCAGCCGGTGGTAGTGGAGTCCTTACAGACTCACACCCCTCTGGACCCATACACAAATGCCCTCGCATGTGCCTAGGCACACGACGAGGAGCTATGACAAAGGCGATAGAACCAGCCGCCACCTGTGCTCGCACGCTTGGCGCATCACGATGCGTCCCGTGCACATAACCCAACGAGCAACGCCCAGGGTCATGCTCGCCAGGTCCAGCGTGACATCATGGACAGGGGAAACGATCCCCACAGTTCACTCAGGCTAGCCAGAACATCACCGCTACGGCAATGCTTCTGCGTGGCGTTCCTGAGCCCGTCGACCCCCTAGAGCAGTGGTCCACCGGAACCTCCGGGCGCTGGTGGAAGCTACCGCCATTCAATAGGTGGAAAGCTCCACATCGTGACTCCGACTTGTGGCCTCTCTCCCCACTAGGGGAGTGAAGACGTACTAGACAAATCGCTCCATCTACTCACCGCTACAGCCGCCAAGCATGGCACAGGAGGCCGTAGCTGCACCACGGTCTGACCTAGCGCCAGCTCCACACCGACCATCGATACATGAACAGCTCGGTCCACACCAAGACGCTCGTAGCATCATCAGCAACTAGCATTAGGCCTGACATGATGATGGCGTCCATTAGGCGGTGGTGAGGGCAGGCGACACAGGCCCTGGTAGGACCATCGAGGGGAGCGGTGAAACGTGCCCTTGGCATGGTCGCCGGCCAGACGACCAGAGTCCTAGCCTAGATGGCCCGAGACCATGGGCCTTTGGCCGACGTATCCAGAGAGCGTCGTTCCCACAGTGCTTCCGACCGCCCACCAACATCATGAAGTACACCGAGGAGACGATCCCCTGTATTTGGCTCGAAGACTTTTGGCTCGCCTGCCGAGCCAGAGGGATGGATGATGACCATTTCATCATTCAATATCTCCCCATCTGCGTGGGGGAACATGTTCGGTCATGGCTTGAATTCCTCCCACATGACAGCATCCACGACTGGGTGGACCTCAAGAGGATCTTTGTCGGAAATTTCTAGGAGACGTATGTTCGCCCTGGTAACTCCTGGGACCACAAGAGCTACCATCCCCTCCTTTCTTAGCTGGTCAGAATCTCCAATCACCTTTGATTAGCGGGACCATCCCTCCCATGTCGCCAGACTAGGATGCTACCCACTCATCGTCGACCCCATCGTTCGCAAGAAGTGCCTCACCAAGGTGCTGATGGATGGAGGCAGTAGCATCAACATCCTCTACATCAACACCCTCGACGCCATGCACATCCCTCGGTTGGAACTCCGCCCAGCGGGCTCTCCCTTCCATGACGTAATCTCGGGAGTGCAGGCGTACCCGCTCGAGCAGATTGACCTGCCCGTCACATTTGGCAACCGAGCCAACTTCCGCTTGGAGATCCTCACCTTCGAAGTGGTGGACTTCCTAGGGTCCTACCACGCCATATTGGGGCAGCCATGCTACGCTAAATTCATGGCGATCCCTAATGTAAGGATCAAGATGCCCAAGAGGAGGGGTGAATTGGGCTAATTCTAAATTTCTTTATAATAATTAAATCCTATGGTTAGCCCAATTAACCCCTTATGCCTAGAAAGTGTTTCTAAAGTTCTACCATATAAAAAGTCTTGCAACCTAAGTTCCAATCCTACTTTAGAATGGTAATTCTATGAATGTAAAGACAAGTATTGAATTGCTCAAAGTAAATGCTCAAAGTAAATGAGAGAAGGAGGAACACGGCGATGTTTTGCCGAGGTATCAGAGAGTCGCCACTCCCCACTAGTCCTCGTTGGAGCACCCGTGCAAGGGTGTAGCTCCCCCTTGATCTGCGCAAGGATCGAGTGCTCCCCCTAGTTGGTTTCAAGTGCTCTCTATCGAAGGCCAAAAGCAAGTGTGCACCACACCTAACCCACTAGACTCACCTAGGTCAAGCTACCTATCCATACCCCCCTTAATAGTATGGCCAAAGGAAAAACAAAGTCCTAAACTACTCTAAGTGTCTCTTCAACTTCAATCGACACTTAGAACTAGTCCATCCTTAACCTTGTCGTCCATCCTTTAAAAACCAAAACGATTTCCATCGTAGGGGTATGACCACCATGATTGTCCAATCGATCTCCATTACCGTGACCTAACTTAATTGCCTCTGCAAAACACACATTAGTCACAGTAATCACGTATTGTCATTAATCACCGAAACCCAATTAGGGGCCTAGATGCTTTCAATCTCCCCCTTTTTGGCGATTGATGACAATACCACCTCAAGTATGTGAAAGAGTTGAGGTTTTTAACATGCTTGGTTCATATAAACTTTTGACAATAAGAACAAAAGAGTTAGGCAAGCTTATATGACCCAAGCCAACATAATGTACTCAAAAGATATGAAATAAGCATAAGTACAAGTAATAAAGCTCATTTGCATTGGAGTAAAACATGGAAGCAAAGCAAATGAGTATAGCACAAGTGATATGACATATAAGTAATTCAAAGTAGAGAGCACACATGTCATATATCACGATCATGTAGATATCACTATCACATGAATATAGTTTGATGCATAAAAGTAAACACACGAATGCATAATAGCGTATCACACATAAAAACCAAATATAATAGATAATCTAATAGGTAAACTAAGCTCCCCCGAGATAAGTCACTCCCCCTAAGACTATCATACTCGATCCCTCTACCCCTTTGGTGTCAAACACCAAAACCTAAGGGTCGGTCGGTGGGGCTGCAGTGGATGAGTCAGGCGCTAAGATACGAGAAGCGAGTTGGAACTATGTGCCATCATCATCTAAACTAGAGCTCTGAGCAATCTGACCCTCTGTAGCTGGAAGCGATGCTGAAGCGGTCTAGGTCGGATCGATAACTAGCGATGCCTACTCTGATGATGCAACTAACGAAGGGAGCGTCTCTGTAGTCCTGGTAATAGGTGCAACTATAGAAGGACCTAGGACATACAAATATGGCGAAGTAGGCTATCCTATCAACTCATTGAAAGTCGCTCTAAGACTCCTAGAGACTAAGGTATTTGGCACTATCAGCGAGGAAGTCTAAGCCAGTGTGAAGCCTATCTGAAGAGGTGTGAACTACGGGGCTAACACTAGCAAGGCAAACCACTAGGATACCTGCTCTGTAGGTGAAGCAAACTGTGCTGGTGGCTGTCCCTGACTCTGAAGCCCACTAGGCTGTAACGCTGAAGTCATAGAAGTGGTGGCAGTCTGACCAAGTTAGGGTGATGGCTGTGGCGGTGGAACCCCAATAGCTGTCACAACATGATGCATAAACCCAAGTAGTTGCTGCTGCATGAGAAGCTGCTGCTAATGCATGGCCTGCTGCTGCTACTGAAACTCATCCTGTCGAGTCTAGAACTATGCAAATGTAGTGGCGGTCTCCTAAGCCTGGCGAGCCTGATCCTACCTCATCTACTCAAGTATGGCAAGTAGAGCGGGGTCTGTCTACGGTGCAGGTGGAGCTGAACTAGAGCTACCGGCCTCATGGTCATGTCATTGAGGAGGCATCTGAGTGATATAATGGTAGTCCTCATCTGAGCTATCGCTGGGGTCGCTCTCGACCATCCCCTCCTGCTGAGCATTAAGCTCCTCCTCCTCTATAGCTGCTATGCCCCTAATAGTATCATCCTGCTGGGCTGTAGTCTCTAGCACCTCTGGACGATGATGCGGCTGGCTAGGTGCACTCGGTGTACTATGGTGGATCATCTGAGTCAGGTTATATGTAGGAAACTCTATAGTAGCACCACTGTACTCAGCTAGCATCTTAGGCGGCCTCACTGTAACTGCCCTATGAATAAGAAATGTGGTCTAGTGAGCATAGGGCAACTGACAGTGACCTCTAAACCCCTCAGCAATAGTATCCTCCATCTCTGATAGAAGGAGATCCAAAATGTCAAACATAGTCTGCTGCATCAGAGAGTTTAGAAGCCATAACTGTATGCGAGTTAAGCCCTCGCGATACCCCATCCTCAAAATCAGGGTCCTCCTCATAATAGCATCTAGCACTCTAGCTGTAGAGTGAGATCACTTGGAGTCCTGCTCAACCCCTCACCAAAAGGCTCTTTGAAGCAGTGGCGGACTAGATCTGTAGGAGGTACCAAACCACCATGAGGGCATCTGGGAGGCGTTGTCTGTCCATAGCAAACCTCATGTAGCCTGATGGGCTACTCCTGAAGCCTAAGAATCTCCCTGACCCTAGTGCTCATCAGCCTGTAATCTCTGCCTCTAAATGCAAAGTGTATAAATCTATGTTGTGGGTCAATCCAGAGTGAAGCATAGAACTAACGGACCCAAGATGGAACATATAATCCTATCTGTCCAAGTAACTCTGTCAGCCCTGGTAGATATGCTAGGTAGGGGCGAATATGCTCTCCAGCTACTGCTACTATGGACTCAATGTTGCACACCCTCTATGACCTAAATAGTGCTCCACTGTTAAGATATGCATTATAGAAGTCTTCCTGTAGTGGTATGTAGAAGCCCTCTGATGCACGCTCATCTTGCCTCAGCAGAAACCACTGCTCAAAGTCCACAAATCTGAGCTGCTGCACCTGCTTGCCCATGGCGGCCCTCAAATCCAAGTGGGTCACTAGAAGCGGACCCTGTGGTCTAGGTGGTGGATGTGAACCCCTCCGCTGTGTCTCTAACCTCGGAGTGACTCGAGCACGGGTGCGACCAGAGCGACAAAGCTGTAGCTGAGGTGCCTGCTCTGTCTCCTCAGCCTACTCTCCCTCCTAAGTCTGCTCTACTAGCTGTGGCTCCTGCTGTGACTCTCCCTAAGTCTGACTCTCATCAATAGCTATACGCCATCCTCCAACCATGACAGTCCTAGCTGGACCACCATGACGGTGCTCAACCTGCTCTAGTGTAGCCCTCGTAGATGGAGAGAGCTGATCTGTGATATGGACTTCACTCCTAGCATCTCCTGCCTCCACATGCTCTGCTGCTACTGCAACTACGGCTGCTCTAGCTATATCTACATCTAGATACTTTCGCTTCTTTATTGCAAGCTTCTTCGTTGCCTTGCCTTTTGGATCTATAGGCTGGTGAGGCAGGGGCCTCAGATCCTCATCACTGGGACCACCTCCAACATTCTTGACATGAGAGATCTGATGGATCTAAAAAGAACAACTGTCGCTGACAAAGATCAACTGCCAACTATCACTTCAGAGACTTGGCCTTGATCCGTACTCGCGAGCTTGGCCCCGAGTTGACAGACAACTGTAAATAAGACCACAATGGCACCGACTCGCTGCATGATAGAATAGAGGGTATACAAATAATTTTAATTATTCATCTAGAGATACGAAAACCTAAGAAAGCAAGCAATTAGGTGCGAAATTAGAACCAAGGGCTTACTACCTGATGAACCAGTGATCCAAAAAGCAGGGAAACGATACGCGGGGAACCACCGGGAATCACTGTGAAGCTATAGTTCCGGCAAAGCAATGTGACGTGGATTCACGATGCAATGCGATGAATCGGCCGTGGAGAGGCAATGTGGGCACTGGCCCGCGCCGGTGAAGTGAAGCTTGGTGGTGCTAGGGCATGGCAGCGCTGGGCACGGCGATGCTAGAGAGTGGCGCGGGCAAGGTGGCGCATAGGAGCGGCGCGGGCAGCTGCGGTGCGGCAGGGCGTGAGCACGGTGTGGGGAGCACTGCAAGGGCAATGGCAGTGCGGCAGGGCATGAGCACGGTGCGGGCAGCATGGCGAGGGCAACGGCGGTGCAGTAGGGTGCGAGCACGGTGCGGGGAGGACGGTGAGGGCAGCGGTGGCGCGGCAGGGCGCGAGCACGTTGGTGCATAGGAGCGGCGGCGTAGGGACACGGCGCTGGCATGGGAGCAGGGCGAGCACGGCGGCATGGTGGCTTGGGCAGGTGCAATGATGATGCGGAATTGGATAGGTCAAACACGCGCATAACAATTTAAAGTGGCCCCCACAGAGTAGAAAAGGAAACAGAGAAAAGAGTTTGATTCCTGCACATTTTCTACTGACTGGACGCTCCGATGGCAGCCACCGGACACTGCCACCCAACGTCCTATCGATTCTAGAGAGGTCCAAAACCCCTAGAATCGTGACCAGATGCGTCCGATCACCACTGACTAGACGCAGCCAGAGTCCGGTCGATCCTGACTTCGTCTTCTTCGCTTGACCGGACACTGGATCGTCACCTGACCGGATGCTGGGAGAACACTGTTTCAGTATCCGGTCACTCCTTCGCAGCAAGTTCACCTCCTGTGAACTGACCGAACACTAGACTCAGAGTCTGATGCAGCGTCCGATCACTCTTTTTCCAGCAAATCTTTGAAGTCCTTCATGCTGCCTGTTCTTAATCAAGTCCCAACTCCAATAAGATCCAAATAAACACTAATTGGGACTGATATGAGTGACCTCTCTTAAACCCTCAAGTTTTTCAAAAATATTTTGCCTTAGACCATAATTCCTTTTAAGAAAATAGGCAATAAGAGGGCAATTGAAGATAAACGACAAAGCAACATTTATGCATATGCAATGCAATACTTGAAAATAAATCTAGTTGCTTGTCAAGTTTGATCCATGGTTAAGCTTCTTCACACACTTTACGGCGGTTATCTTAACCATATTAGACAAGCCCTATATGCATTACCAAAAATTAAACATGTTGTATATTACAATGCAATGCAAGGGACAACACAAGCTCCTTTTTAGTGAAGTTACTAAAATCAAGAACATTGAGCTCATTCCGCAATCGACAAAAAGTCGCCTCATCTAGCGGTTTAGTGAAAATATCCACCAATTGATCCTCGGTCCTTACACCTTGTAATGATATATCATTTTTAGCAACATGATCTCTAAGAAAGTGATGGTGGATATCTATGTGCTTGGTGCGAGAGTGTTGAACCGGATTATTTGCAAGTTTTACGACACTTTCATTGTTGCACAAAAGAGGTACTTTTTCTAAAACTACACCATAGTCTAGCAAAGTTTGTTTCATATAAAGAATTTGTGCACAACAAGCACCCATAACAATATATTCCGCTTCGACGGTGGACAAGGCCACACTATTTTGCTTCTTGGAGGACCAAGACACAAGTGATCTACCAAGCAAATGGCACCCTCCAGATGTGTTTTTTCTATCAACTTTGCAACTGGCATAATCCGAATGGGAATAGCCAACTAATTCAAATATAGCTCCTTTGGGATACCAAAGGCCAGTGCTTGGTGTGTGCTTAAAATACCTAAGGATTCTTTTTATGGCAATCAAATGAGTTTCCTTAGGATTAGCTTAAAATCTAGCACACATATACACACTAAACATGATGTCAGGCCTAGATGCGGTTAAATATAACAAGCTACCAATCATAGAGCGGTAGAGAGTTTGATCAACCATGTTATCTCCCTCATCTATGTCGAGATGTCCATTAGTTGGCATTGGTGTCTTGATTGGCTTACATTCATTTATCTTGAATCTCTTGAGAAGATCATTTATATATTTCTCTTGAGAGATAAAAATCCCTTCTCTCATTTGCTTGACTTGAAAACTAAGAAAGAATGTAAGGTCTCCAATCATTGACATCTTGAACTCCTTCGACATTAATTCACCAAACTTTTTGCAAGAATCTTCATTTGATGATCTAAAGATGATATCGTCAACATACACTTGACAAATGAAGATGTGCCCATCAAGCTTCTTGGTGAAAAGTGTGGTGTCGACCCTCCCAATGGTGAAACCCTTCTCAATGAGGAAGTCCTGAAGGCGCTCATACCAAGCTCTTGGGGCTTGCTTAAGCCCATATAATGCCTTGGACAACCTATAAACATGATTAGGATATCTAGGGTCTTCAAACCCGGGAGGTTGATCAACATAGATTAGTTCATTAATAAAGCCATTTAAGAATGCACTTTTCACATCCATTTGATATAGTTTCATGTCATGATGTGATGCATATGCAAGGAGGATATGGATGACTTCTAGTCTTGCAACCGGTGCAAAGGTCTCTCTAAAATCCAAACCTTCAACTTGAGAGAACCCCTTTACAACTAGTCTTGCCTTGTTCCTCACAACTACACCTTGATCATCTTGCTTGTTGCGGAACACCTACTTTGTTCCAATGACTCCTGCACCTTTTGGCCGCTCTTCAAGAGTCCAAATTTTATTGTGGGTGAAGTTGTTCAACTCTTCATGCATAGCATTTATCCAATCCGGATCTTGAAGAACTTCTTCTATCTTAGTAGGCTCAAAGCAAGAGACAAAAGAGTGATGAGCAATAAATGAAGTAAGTTTTTGTGAGCGAGTCATTACACCCTTTGATGAACTCCCTATGATGAGATCTTGTGGATGATCTTGTAGTAGAGGTGTATTTCTTCTATTGACCACTTGAGGAGGTGGTTGTGGAGCATCAACATCTTGTGCTTGTACCACCATTTGATCATGGGAGACATGAGTGTCTTCATTTTCTACTCTCCCATCTTTATCACTATCTTGTGGCACACTTGATGAAGAAGGTGGATCAATCACTTGTATATCATCTTCATCATCTTTAGGCTTGATGTCTCTAACCAGAATATTCTTCATAGCCTCCCTCAATGGTTTATCACCTACATCATCAAGATTCTCATGTGCTCCTTGGGAGCCATTAAATTTATCAAATTCCACATCATATGTTTCTTCAACTAAGCTGGTGGCATGATTAAATACTCTATATGCTTTGGACTTTGATGAGTAACCAACAAGAAAACCAATATCACAACATCTTTGAAACTTCCCTAGGTGTTGTCGCTTCTTGTAGATGTAGCATTTGCAACCAAACACCCTAAAGAAGGAGACGTCTAGCTTCTTCCCATTGAGCAACTCATAAGGTGTCTTGCCAATGAACTTTTGAAGGAATAGGCGGTTGGATGCATAGCATGCGGTGTTGATAGCTTTCGCCCATAGAGCTTCAGAGGTGTTGTACTTATCTTGCATTGTTCTTGCAAGAGTGATCAATGTCCAGTTCTTTCTCTCAACTACACCATTTTGTTGAGGAGTATATATTGCAGAGACCTCATGCTTGATCCTAACTTCATCACAATAGGCTTCTATGTTTATGTTGTCAAATTCCTTCCCATTGTCACTTCTAATCTTCTTGAGCTTCACTTCAAATTCATTTTGTGCTCTCTTGGCAAACTTCTTGAAGCAAGATGCAACTTCAGATTTGTCATGAAGGAAGAATACCCATGTGTATCTTGAATAGTCATCAACAATCACAAGACAATAAAGATTTCCTCCCAAACTCTTGTATGTTGTTGGTCTAAATAAATCTATGTAAAGGAGTTCTAGTACTCTTGTGGTTGACATGAAAACTTTGGTTGGATGAGTATTTATAACTTGCTTGCCGGCTTGACATGCACTACAAAGCTTGTCCTTCTCAAACTTCAGATCCTTCAACCCTCTCACCAAATCATTCTTCATTAACTTCTTGAGTGAGCTCATCCCAACATGAGCAAGTCTTCAATGCCATAGCCACCCAAGTGTTGTTTTAGTGAATAGGCATGTCTTCAAATTTGTATCTTAGGAGGTGAAATCCACTAGATATAGGTTGTTGTATCTAAATCCTTTGAATATCACTTGATCATCATCCTTCTTAGATACAACAACTTCCTTCTCGGTAAACAAGCATTGGAAGCCAAGATCACACAATTGTCCATCGGATAGCAAGTTGAAGCTCAATGATACAACATATAGCACATTTGAGATAGAATGATCATTTAATATTGCCACTTTGCCCAATCCTTTAACCTTGCCCTTTGAATTATCTCCAAATGTGATTCTTTCTTGTCCATCTACTTCTTCATCAAGTGAGATGAACATACGAGGATCACCGGTCATATGTTGTGTGCAACCACTATCAATAACTCAATAACTTCCACCGGTCTTATAGTTCACCTACACATAAGAGATCAAGCTTTAGGAACCCAAACTTGTTGAGGGCCCTTCATCTTCTCAACAAGTGACTTTGCAACCTAAATTTTCTTAGGCCTATTCTTGTTTGGAGTCCTAAGAACATGGCTTTCATCTTTCCACTAGAATCATTTCTAAGCATGTAGTGAGCATTGAAGGCAAAAGGTCTAGCATGCTTGGGCAAGGGTTGTGGTGGTGGAGTTTGGTAATCATGGGCAAAGTGACCTTCTTGTTCACACTCAAAGCATCTCTTTGGCTTTGGCTTTGACTTATGTTGTTGTTGAGCTTGAGCCTTCTTCTCTTGGTTTGCTAAATACCCAATGCCACTTCTATTCATCTTTATGATGGTGTTCATAAGTAGCTCACTTTGTAGATGCTTGCCTCTTGTGAACTTGCTCAATTCAATCTTGAGATGCTCTTTCTCCAATTTGAGCTTCTTGTTGTCTTCCTTGAGAGCATCATTGTTTTTCTTTTCCTTGAGCTTCTTGTTCTCTTCTTTTAGCTTCTCATTCTCAAGCATCAAATCACCATCATGATCAAGAGTTTCTAGCACAATAGTGTTTTGGCTTTTGATTACTTCAAGATCTTTCTTGAGATTTTCATTGTCATTCTTGAGCTTGACAAACTCATCATAATCATCAGCCTCAACCACTTGCTTGCCCTTGCTACTAGAACTTTACTCAATGCTCTCAATGATCAAATCATCACATGATGTAGCTATATCAATCTTAACAACATTGTTAGTGGCATCATGTGGCTCATGGGATAGAAATTCTTGAGCAATGACAAGATTATCAGGATTAATCTTAAGAGTAGTATATTCTTCTTTTAGCTTGTTGTGGCTAGCGATGAGCTCTTTGTGCATCTCCTCAAGTTTATCATATTTATCTTTAAGCTCTTTCTTAGAAGATTTGAGCTCCTTGAGTTTGGATGATATAGCATCATTTGCTTCTCTAAGCTCAATACTAGCCTTTTCTGCCATATCACATTTTGCTAAAAGTGAATCATTCTTAGCTTCTAGCTTTTCATTCTTAGCTCTAGTCTTTATAATGATCTTAGTGTATTGTTTTAGCAATCTAGCAAGATCATCATAAGAAGGTGATTCATATTCATCATCATCACTATCGCTATCATCATTACTAGCATGTTCATCTCCACTACTATCATCATCATTTGATACCTTGCGTTCACCCTTGGCCATAAGGCATAGGTGTGTAGAGGATGATGGCGGTGGTGGCGGTGAAGATAACGAAGAGTCAATAACAATGGCGTTCATCTTCTCATTGTCACTATCATCATTGGATGAGCCACTAGATGAATCAATGTCCGTGAGCCAATCACCGATGATGTATGCCTTTCCACTCTTCTTCTTGTGGAAGTCTTTCTTCTTACCATCTCTCTTCTTGTATGGCTTGTTTTTCTTCTTCTCATCTTCTTCTTCATTACTTGAGTCATCTTTCTTGCCCTTGTACTTGTTCTTGAACTTGTATTTCTTAGGCTTGGTGCATTGGTGTGCTAGATGACCAAGTTCTCCACAATTGTAGCAATCCATCTCAGAGATTGGCTTCCTTCTAGAGCTAGTGAAGAACTTCTTCTTGCCATCAAACTTGATGCCACTCTTGTTGAGCTTCTTTAGCATCTTGGCGGTTTTCTCACCATGAGAGCAAGACTTGCATCATCAACTTCATCATCACTTGAGCTCTCATACTCAAGTCTTGCTTTGCCTAGCTTTGAATGCTAAGTCCTTTTCTTTCTTCTTTGTATTAGATGAGCCATCTTGAGGTGTGATGTGCATGTACATCTCATGAGCATTGATCTTTCCTAAGATTTGTGTCGATGTAGCGGTGGAAAGTTCACCTTGATGAAGCATGGTCATAATATACCCATATTTGTCAATGGGGAGGACACTCAAGATCTTTCTTACAACATCGAATGGTTGCATTTGAGTGAGTCCAAGCCCATTGACTTCCTCTACAAGAACATTCAAGCATGAATACATTTCATTAGCACATTCTTTAGGAAGCATCTCAAAGGAGTTAAGCTTTTTCATGACAAGATGATAGCGTTCATCACGCCCACTCTTTGTTCCCTCATGGAGCGCACAAACGTCCGACCATAGTGCATAGGTGTCTTTGTGGTTCCTCACCCAGTTGAACACATCTTTGCAAAGGCCTCTAAAGATGGTGTTTCGAGCCTTTGCATTCCATTTCTCGTAATTCACCTCATCGCCTTGTAGGTGTGTAGCATCCCGAGGTTTTGGGAAGCCTTGTGAGGCAGCTCTAAGTATTCCAACATCTAGAGCTTCTAAGTACGCCTCCATGCGAATTTTCCAATATGGAAAATCATCCCCCTCAAAGATAGGAGGAGGTCCATCCCTGTGAGACATTTTTCTCTAGGCGGTTAAGCCTAAATACATGAGCACGAGGCTCCGATACCAATTGAAAGGATCAAGATGCCCAAGAGAGGGGTGAATTGGGCGAATTCTAAATTTCTTTTCAATAATTAAATCCTATGGTTAGCCCAATTAACCCCTTATGCCTAGAAAGTGTTTCTAAAGTTCTACCACACAAAAAGTCTTGCAACCTAAGTTCCAATCCTACTCTAGCATGACAATTCTATGAATGTAAAGACAAGTATTGAATTGTTCAAAGTAAATGCTCAAAGTAAATGAAAGAAGGAGGAACGCGGCGATGTTTTGCCAAGGTATCGGAGAGTCGCCACTCCCCACTAGTCCTCGTTGGAGCACCCGCGCAAGGGTGTAGCTCCCCCTTGATCTGTGCAAAGATCAAGTGCTCCCTATGGGTTGATTCTTTGACACTCCATCATGGTGAATCACCCACAACCGCTCACAACTTGAGTTAGGTCATCCACAAGCACCACCGGATGATCACCAAGCTCCCAATCACCACCAAGCCGTCTAGGTGATGGCGATCACCAAGAGTAACAAGCATGAACTCTCACTTGACCACGACAAGCCTAATGAGAAGGGTGGATGCACACTTTGCTACTCTTGATCTCACTAATGTGGGCTCTCTTTGGGATTCTCAAATCTCAATCACCTCACTAGGACCTTGCTCTTCTTGGCACTCTCAAAGGTATTTTTCAGCTATTGAAATGAGCAAAAGTACCCACACACACGAATAGAGGAAGTATTTATAACATAGGTTAAAAAATGAACCGTTATGTGCCTCTGTGGGGTGATCGGACGCTCCAGTCATATTGACCGGATGCTCTGGTCAGTTTACCCCAAACTCTAGTGATCAAGTAGTGACCGGACGCTGGACAGCGTCCGGTTAGCACTAACCGGACGCGCCCAATCATGATTTTCCCTCTCTGAAACCTTACTGGAGTTGATCGGACGCTGGGACCCAGCATCCGATCACTTCACCTCTCAGCGTTCGGTTGCACCAGACAATTTCACCTTGATCAAATGAACTGACCGGACCCAGAGCCAGCGTCCGGTCACACCAGAGCCAGCGTCCGATCAGCATTTGACCCTCCATTCATTTCTAATTCTCGATCATATGTGAATGAAGTTTGCTCTAATGGATCTAAGGGCTATTTTGGAGCTACCTAGTACTAGATTTAGCAAGTGTGCACCACACCTAACTCACTAGACTCACCTAGGTCAAGCTACCCATCCATACCCTCCTCAATAGTACGGTCAAAGAAAAAAACAAAGTCCTAAACTACTCTAAGTGTCTCTTCAACACCAAACAACACTTAGAACTAGTCCATCCTTAACCTTGTCGTCCATCCTTTGAAAATAAAACAATTTCCATTATAGGGGCATGACCACCATGATTGCCCAATCGATCTCTATTACCGTGACCTAACTTAATTATCTCTGCAAAACACACGTTAGTCACAGTAATCATGTATTGTCATTAATCACTGAAACCCAACTAGGGGCCTAGATGCTTTCACCCAACTACACCTACTTCAAGATGAAGATGTTGGGTCCGAATGGCACCATCACCGTGGGCAGCGCCTTCTCGCATGCCTTCACGTGCGACCACGAGCATTTCAAGCTCGCCACTACGGTCATCAACTCGTCTGAGCACCCATGGCTCGGGGAGTCATCGACCCTAGTAGTCTTGGACTACAACAAACCAACCTCCTCGATGGCCTTCCGCCCACTCAAGGAAACCAAGGTGGTGGGAATCAACCCCACTAACCCAACCAAGATGGTGCGGATCAGGACCCAGCTCCTGGCCAAATAGGAATGCGAGCTCGTCGACTTCCTACGCGCTAATCATGATGTCTTGGCATGGAAGCCATCTGACATGCCGGGCATACCATGGGACATCACCGAGCACACACTGTGCCTCATCCTAGGCTCGAAACCTACTAAGCAACGCCTACGCCACTTTGACGACGAGAGGCGTAGGGCCATAGGCGAAGAGATCACCAAACTCCTGGCAGCCAGATTCATCAGAGAGGTATTCCACTCCGACTGGCTTACCAATCTTGTTCTTGTTAAAAAGAATACTAGAAAATAGAGAATGTACATTGATTATACTGGCCTCAACAAAGCGTGTCCAAAGGATCAATTTCCATTGCTACGCATAGACTAGATAGTTGACTCTACCTCAGGATGCGAGATCCTCTCCTTTCTAGATGTCTACTCAAGCTATCACCAGATTGCGATGAAAGAGTCTGATCAACTCGCAACCTCGTTCATCACCCTATATGGTTCGTACTATTATGTAAACATGCCTTTTGGTCTGAAGAACGCTGGCGCCACCTACCAAAGGTGCATGCAGCAATGCTTCACTGACCAAATTGACCTGCTCAATCACCTGATCAAATCGAGCGGCTGAATCCAACAATCGCCATCTATGTTGATGACATAGTGGTCAAAACAGCTCAAGCTTGCGACCTGATCGCAAACTTGGCCGCAACATTCGTGAAGCTCTGAAGGTTCAACATCAGATTGAATCCTAAGAAATGTGTTTTTGGGGTTTCGAAGGGGAAGCTGCTTGGATACATTGTGTCTGAGTGTGGCATTGAGGCCAACCCCGAAAAGATCATGGCCATCTCCAGCATGGGCCCTATACGCAGCGTCAAGGGCGTACAAAGGCTCACCGGCTGTCTGGCTGCCCTGAGCCGATTCATCTCCTAGCTCGGTGAATGGGGGATGCCACTCTACAAGCTCCTCAAAAAGGCGGACGCCTTTGTCTGGACTCAGAAAGCTCAGCAGGCTCTAGAAAGCCTCAAAACGTCACTGATGTCGGCCCCAATCCTCATCGCTCCCGAACAGGGAGAACCCCTCCTCCTCTACATCACAGCAGGCAACCATGTGGTGAGCGCCGCCCTAGTCATCAAAAGGGAGGAGTCAGGACACCACCTTAAGGTCTAGCGACCCGTATACTTCATCAGGGAGGTACCCACCGACCCCAAGGTCCGGTACCCCTAGGTGCAGAAACTCCAATACACCATGCTGATGGTGACCCAAAAGCTCCTACACTACTTCACCAACCATGAAGTTGCGGTCGTCACTTCATACCCGCTCGAGGACATCGTCCGCAACTACGACACCACAGGACAAATCTCCAAGTGGGCACTTGAACTCATGGGCCATGACATCAGGTATATCCCCCGTACTGCTATTAAATCTCAGGCTCTCACAAATTTATCGCCGAATGGATGGAGGTCCAGCTACCGACCCTGGACGTCACCCACAAGTACTAGACAATGTACTTTGACGGGTCCATAACGGCGCCCGGCTTGGGGGATGGATTGGTTCTAATCTCCCTAGATGGGAGCAGGCTATGCTATGCTATCCGCCTTCATTTCTCGGCCTCAAACAAACCATGGAATACGAGGCCCTCATCAACAGGCTGCGCATCGCCGTCGAGCTCAGCGCTACGCGACTCTACGTCCACGACGACTTGGAATTTATCGTTGACCAAGTCATGAAGGAGCCCTCCTACAAAACCCCCCTCATGGCAACATACTGCCAGGAGGTGCGCAAGCTCGAGGACAAATTCTAGGGGATCGAGCTACATCACGTCCCCCGAAAGGACAACGATGTCGTTGATTTTCTCGCAAAATTGGCCACTAGGCGGGATCCATCTCTGAGCAGGATCTTCATCAACGATCTCCATGAGCCTTTCGCCCATGTCCTAGAAGGTCCAATCTAGACACACCCTGACACCAAGCCAGTGCTCGGGGGCTACGACCCTAGTGCCTCCATGATGATGTCACCGTGTTGGTACTCGATCAAACCGACTGGCAAGCACCGCTACTCGCCTACCTCCTCGAGGAGGTTCTCCCACCTGAAAGGACTGAAGCCCGATGGATTGCTCGATGTGCCAAGACCTTCATTGCGCTCGATGATGAACTCTACAAACAGAGTCCATTGGGGGTGCTCATGAAGTGCATCCCTATCAACCAGGGGAAGCAGCTCCTCCTCGAGGTCTATGACGGGATCTGTGGACATCATGTGGCCCTAAGGTCGCTGGTCAGAAAAGCCTTTCACTAAGGTTTTTACTAGCCCACCGCACTACAAGATGCAGAGGAGGTCGTCCGTAGGTGTGGGGGATGTCAATTCTATGCTCAGCAAACTCATTTGCCGGCATAGGAGCTTCAAACTATCCCCATCACATGGCCATTCACGGTCTGGGGCCTCGACATGGTAGGACCCCTCAAAAAGCACCAGGGCAGCTTCACTCACCTACTCGTAGCGGTCGACAAGTTCACCAAGTGGATAGAGGCCAAGCCCATCACCAACATCCACTCAGAAGAGGCAGCCAAATTCTTCCTCGACATCATCTATCGGTTTGACGTTCCTAACTGTGTCATCACTGACCACGGGACTACTTCACTAGGAAGAAGTTCCTAGACTTCAGTGATGGATATGGCATCAGGATCGACTGGGCCTCGGTCAGACATCCACGTACTAATGGTCAGGTCGAGCGTGTCAATGGCATGGTCCTCCAAGGACTTAAGCCACGCATCTTCGACCGACTCAACAAGTACGTGGGGTGATGGGTTGTAGAGGTCCCAGCGATCCTTTAGAGCCTGAGAATGATCCCAAACCAATCCACAGGGTTCACACCCTTCTTCCTGGCCTATGAAGCTAAAGCAGTGCTGCCCTCCGACCTTGACCACGGCGCCCCAAGAGTGAAGGCTTTCGACCATGACCGAGCCACAAAGGCTTAGCAAGACGCAGTCAACCTGCTCGAGGAGGCCCGCGAGACGACCATCATCTACTATGCTCACTACCAGCAAACTCTCCGTAGGTACCACGAAAGGAAGATCAGGGGGAGGATCCTCGAAGTCAGTGATCTCGTACTCCAGAGGACCTAATCAATGAAGGAGAAACACAAACTCTCTCCACTAGGGGAAGGTCTGTATATGGTGACCGAGGTGATCCGACCGGGCTCCTACCAACTGAAGGACGATAATGGCAATGTTCTCACCAACACTTAGAACATTGAACAACTACGTCGCTTTTTCCCCTAAATTCGGTCTTGCCGCTTTTATTCAACACTTACTCCTATAAAGCACCCCAGCCTGAACACTTTCAGCCTGAGTCGCTCAGGGGCTCCATGAGGGTACAATACTAAATACTACATCTCTTTTTTACTATCACATGGTAAAAACTTTTTGCCTAAATGAAAGGGCATTCCATTTCTTTGATTACCCTACATGACTTTGTTTTTACTCCCAACCGAGCACACCCCACCATGACCTACGATTACGAGCAGCCGAGCCTCATGGACCATGCCCAGGTTCTTAAAGTTGCAGCCTACAGAATGAACGGGCAGGTGTGAAAAAGAAAGGATAAAAACAAAGCTATGCTAGGATAAAAACAAGGAACAGATAGTGATTCTATCACAAAGTAGAACTGATGTATTCATTGATACAAAAACTGTTCATATGGGGGCTCCCCCATGAACTTAACGATTACATTTGCTGACTACTTCTACTCCAAATACTACTGTGGCCGCTCGGCGACATCGACTGATGCCAAAGGTGAGGCCATGGCACATGCCGCCGGACATAACCACCATTGCAAGGGCCCTGTTTGGTTCTGCTCCCTCGACTTCGGTGAGCGCAATGAGTACCTCAAGGGCCCCACCCGATCCTGCTCCCTCAACTTCGGCGAGCGCAATGGGTACCTCACGGGTGTCACACCCATAGATGCTCAACAGAAGAGCATGGAGCTACTGACCTTCTCATGCAGTTAAGGCAGCCCCTGGGCAAGGACGCTGCCCACTGAGGTATGGCCATTGTGGCTAGAGGATGTCTCATCAAACTTTATGAACTGGCCAACCTGAGTAGCTGCAAGGGCAAAACCTCACACTGGCGCAGTCCTGAGCATCTTCCTCTCCAACAAGCCTCGCCTGGAGAAGACTCGTCGAAAGGAGTCCACGTGTGGCTTCATCCTGACGAAAGCCTCATAGACAGTAATGAAGCCGGTGATGTGCAGTACCCTCCATTGTGCCACCTCCTTCAACAAAAGTAGCCCCTTCTCGACGAAGGTGGCCAGCACCACCTCATCTACGCTGGTTGACCTCCAGCTCGATATCACGCTCCGAAATCATGAACGGGTCTATGAGTTCTTCTTTCCCTCTCCTTTCCCCTATTTAAGGAGGAGAAGCAGCAGTTAAAGAAGGGCAAAGAATTGGGACGAAAAACCATCTCCCTTCTCCCATTCAATGCGGATGGGAAACGATGGGACGTGCCCAGACTGATGGGATGCACCCTGACCGATAGGACGCACCCTGCCCAATGGAACGATGCCTGGTCAGATGAGACGTGGCCTGGGTATGGCCCACCACTACTACATGACCGGGCACAAAAAACAAAGCGCCACCATGTGTAGGCGGCCCTTCGCCTTCCCAAGCGGGACTTGGAAAGGCCCAACTATGGGATCTCCGCTAGGAGAGACCAACAGGCTTCCTGAGTCGATTGGATGGCTCAGGCAAATGTCGGGAGACAGGTAAGGAGTAGAGGGACGCCCCATGTGGGCCATGCTGACTCCATCATGAACAATGAGCGTGGATCCTGATCGGACATTTCCGAATGGAGCTCCTCAAACCCCGTCACTCGTGTCATCAAGGTAACATTACCAACCCCCACTATTTCTTTATATAATCATTCATTCCTCTATACATGCATTCATTCATTCCATACATCCGAGGCATCGCATATGCAGTTAAATGCAACATAATGTTCCATGTTGCATCACGAAGCGACAGTTGCCTCATTCAACATGAGCAACGATCGACCGGGGTTCGAAGGCCGGCCCATGAAGGGCTTGAGGCCGCCTCATGTCAAACAGAGCCAGGGGAGAAAACATAGATGAGCCCCGAGCGACCCTCGCCCAGTCTTCCTAAAAGCAGATAGGGTCATCTTAACCTTCTCGTTTGATCCTAACCTCAGCCAAACCCACATAATCTCCATCGAAGGGAGGCCAGCGGGCCACCCGAGTCGGTCTCTGGAACAACCCAAGCATCTGTCGGGTTGCAGGTTAAGGAGTAGTGAAAGGTCACATGAGGTCAATGTTGACCCCGTCACTAACGACGGACCTGGATTTCACTCGAACATGCCCATTAGCGAGCTCACCAAGCACATCACTCGAGCCATCGAGGCAAGCGACGTTAGCTCAGCCCCTCCGGTTACGAGAAACCGTGGACGGGGTGACGCACAAAACTCAAATCGACCCCTACCAAGCCCAACAGGGCTCAGGGCCTCAAGACACCCAAACACCTTGGCTGTGCCCGACGCCAGGATCTGTGACTCTATCTCGCCCAATCCCTAAACTGCCTTGGCACGTCCGATGCCAGGATCTGCAACTCCGTCTCGCCCGATCCCTAAACTGCCTCGGCTGCGCCCGACGCTAGGATCAGTGAACTCTGTCTCGCCCGATCCCAAAACTGCCTCGGCACATCCGACGCTAGGATCCACGACTCCGTCTCGCCCGATCCATAAACTGCCTCGGCACGTCCGACGCCAGGATCTATGACTCCGTCTCGCTCGATCCCTAAACTACCTCGGCATGTCTGATGCTAGGATCCGCGACTCTGTCTTGCCCGATCCCTAAACTTCCTCGGCTACAACGACGCCAAGATCCACGAACTCTGTCTCGCCCGATCCCTAAACTACCTCAACACATCCGATGCCATGATCTGCGACTCTATCTCACCCTATCCCCAAACTGCCTCGGCTGCGCTCGATGCTAGGATCCACGAACTCCGTCTTGCCCGATCCCTAAACTGCCTTGGCTACGCCCAACGCCAGGATCCACGAACTTCGTCTCGCCCGATCCCTAAACTACCTCGGCTGCGCCCAACGCCAAGATCCACAAACTCCGTCTCGCCCGATCCTTAAACTGTCTTGGCTGCGCCCAACGCCAAGATCCGCAAACTCTGTCTCCCCGATCCCTAAACTGCCTCAGCTGCGCCCAACGCCAGGATCCGCGACTCCGTCTCGCCCGATCCCTAAACTGCCTCGGCTGCGCCCGACGCCAGGATCCGCGAACTCCGTCTCGCTCGATCCTTAAACTGCCTCGACACGTCCGATGCCAGGATTCATGACTCCATCTCGCCTGATCCCTAAAACTGCCTCGGCTGCGCCCGACACTAGGATCCATGAACTTCGTCTCGCCCGATCCCTAAACTACCTCGGCACGTCCGATGCTAGGAACCGTGATTCCGTCTCACCCGATCTCTAAAACTGCCTCAGCTACGCCCGATGCCAGGATCCACGACTCTGTCTCACCCGATCCCTAAATTGCCTCGGTTGCGCCCGACGCCAGGATCCGTGACTCCGTCTCGCCTGATCCCTAAAATTGCCTCGGCTGCGCCCGACGCCAGGATCTACAACTCCGTCTCGCCCGATTCCTAAAACTGCCTTGGCTACGCCCGACGCCAGGATTCGTGACTCCGTCACGCTCGATCCCTAAAAACTGCCCGCTGACAAAATCACCCAGGCGATTCTGCCCGAATCGCCCGGGGGCTCGGGGGCTACACCCGTGGGTGCGCTCACGCGCACCTGCTGACGAAACACAAAATTCCCCCGCTAGCAACATGAAAAAACCTCCGAACAATTTTGCCCGAATCACCCCGGGGCTCGGGGGCTACACCCATGGGTGCGCTCGCGCGCACCCGCCGTCAAGATAAAAACCCCCAGACGATTCTACCCGAATCGTCCGGGGGCTCGGGGGCTCTTGTCGGGTTCATAAACCCGGGGTCCCACATGGACCGGCTTTCGAGCAAAGGCTCGACCCAGCAGATGACGTTGCGAACGATGCGCAACTCCTGGGCCAGCCCAAATACTTAAACGACAGGCCAGAAGGGTGATCCAATCTCCAACCGGAGGGCCTAGCCAAAGAGAAACAGCGCTCGCTTCCGACTTTGGCCCGCCTCTCCGACCGGAAGGCCTGGCCAAAGAGGAACAACGCTCGCTTTCGACTCCGGCTCGCCTCTCTGACCGGAAGGCCTAGCCAAACATCGCTTCCGAACTCCGACCTGCGTCTTCGACCGAGAACGCACCGAACCCTTGCTTACAGCTCTTCTCCGACTGGTGCAGTCGGAGCCAACTGGGACCAACTGACCGGAGACGCTTGCTCGGTGAGGACCAAGAAACAGACAGAGTAAGTAAGGCAGGGCACTTAAGTCAACCGTAATATCGATGATCGTACCCTGCATACCTACAGGACAGTAACCGACAGGACATGTCAGATAGGTACCCTACAACCTTTCAGACACGACAGAACCCAAGCAGTGTTGTGAGCTCACAACTTATCCTAGGTTTTCGTCCCGTGTCCAGTTGTCATTGTGTTTGCCCGCCACAGCCAGTGGCAGCTGAAATCCATGTACCATGATGTATCAATGTCCCCACTTCGGCGCGTCGCTGAACTTTGCTTGTTTTACTCTCTCTCTATCTATGTGCTTGTTTAGTTCCTAAAATTTTTTCAAAAAGTGCTACAGTACCATCACATCGAATCTTGCGATACGTGCATGGAGCATTAAATGTAGACGAAAAAAACTAATTGCACAGTTTAGTTGGAAATCGCGAGACGAATGTTTTGAGCCTAATTAATCCATGATTGAACACTAATTGATAAATAAAAATGAAAGTACTGCAGTAGCTAAATTTCTAAATTTCGCGAAACTAAACGCAGCCAGATATATATTGTCGTTGTCCCCATTTTTCTTCCGATTTCAGACCATCTCTATTGTCGTTGTCATGCATGACATGTTCTCCGGCTGTCATCGATGAACCGGTGGTGTATCTTCGCGGTGGAGCGACGTGACAATGTGACCACTGATACTGATCCCCAACCCCAACAGCTAGCTAGCTAGCTATTCGTCCACCGCCCCCTTCCCCGCCCAACAAGAAACAGACCATCCTCCGATCCATCGCATGCGTATAGATAGAGATCCATAATTAACTGTACCCACACGAAAATACGTACAGTACGTACCACTCATTTGGCAGGCCGCCTAGCTCAGCACGTACATTCGGTTGCAGGCGGAATCATGCATTTTGGGGCTTCTCTGCATATGTACACGTGCTACATCAGTCAGTCAGCCTGTTCGCTCGTTGGTTTCAGTTAGTGCTTATCAGCCAAGGCTTATCCGTCAGTCAGTTGAATTTATTAGTCTAGAAACCAACTAGTGAACATGCCGAGTATATATCCAGATCTGTGTATACCTGATTTCCTGATCACATCACATACTACACGCATGTGCTACGGTATGGCAGCGAGCGACATACGGACGCTGGTCCATATGCATCCCAGCTACTTTGTGCGCGTCGTGGTACGAAAGAGACACGGTCTCAGGGAAAGAAAGGACCATAGGTCGATCTTGCGTTTGCGTACCATTAGCCCCACACGGCAAGTTCCGCAGACATTAATATGCTGCCTCCGCCAATGCTAAGGGCCATTTGGTAGGATCAAGATTTTCATCCAAACGTTTCGGGTCCATATTCTCTCTAGAAACGTTTCTCTATCAGAATAGGAATTACTTAGTAAGAATCGGTGAAACGTTTGTCTATTGATTCAGATTCTCCTTGAAATAAACTATAATCACTACGAAACACCTATTTGGGTGATTCTCATTCCTAGACAAAAACGAGAAACGTTTCTTCGAGAATCCGAAATGTTTCTGTCACCTATTTAGGTGTTTGGCAACTATTCCGGTGATTCACGTGAGAATACGAAACGTTTCTTTCATCCAAACAGGGCCTAAATCTTGGCTATGGCAATGGGTTAGTGTCGGGTTCATAAACCCGAGGTCCCTTATGGATCGGCTTTTGAGTAAAGGCTCGACCCAGCAGACGACGTTGCGAACGACGCGCAACTCCTGGGCCGGCCCAAATACCTAAACGACAGGCCAGAAGGGCGATCCAATCTCCAACCAGAAGGCCTGGCCAAAGAGGAACAACGCTCGCTACCGACTCCGACCGGAAGGCCTAGCCAAAGCGGAACAACGCTCGCTTCCGACTCCGACCCGCCTCTTCGACCAGAAGCCCTAGCCAAACGCCGCTTCCGAACTCCAACCCGTGTCTCCGGCCGGAACACACCGAACTCCTGCTTACAGCTCTTCTCCAACTAGCGCAGTCGGAGCCAACTAGGACCAACCGACCGGGGACGCCCGCTCGGTGAGGACCAGGAAATAGACGGAGTAAGTAAGGCAGGGCACTCAAGTCAACCGCAATACCAAGGACCGTACCCTGCACACCTACAGGATAGTAACTGACAGGACATGTCAGAAGGGTGCCGTACAACCTTCAGGCACGACATAACCCAAGCAGTGTTGTGGGCGCCGACATTTGCCCTACAGTGTTGTGGGCACCATCAACTCATATACCAGACAAACGCGGTAAGGCTCCCTCCACATGTCTCTGGACATCGACAGTGTTGTGGGCGCCGTCATCTACCATATATGGTGAATGCAGTAAAACCTCCCATATGCGTCTGACAACAACACTATCATGGGCGCCTACCATCATCTTGTACCCAACGGCGTAGGCAACAAGACTTAGGAGCATGCGTACTCTCTCTCCCTCTCACTTGTAAGGCCGCCCCCTTCATCTATAAAAGGGGATGTGCTCTCTCCCAACAGATAGATCTCAGAGTTCAATCACACACAAGAGCACAACCACTAGGTTTAAAACCCCGAGCACACGCTCAAGCACTTAGCACATAGCGGAGCTCCCGTCACTCTCGGTCCTTCAGATCAGAGTCCAACCAGACCTCTTGTACCCCCATCTTTCTCCCTTTCGTTTGTAACCCCACAGCAAACTTTGAGCACCTGGGCTTAGGAATAAAGTCACCGACTGGTTCAAACTGGACGTAGGGCGCGTTGCCTGAACCAGTATAAACCCTGTGTCGTTGAGTGCTAGGCTACATCCGATCACAACGTAAAGTAAAACTACAAATATTTACGTGTTGATCACTTTCAGCACCGATAATTAGTTATTATAAAAATCTGGATAGTGAAAATTAATCTACAACATGGACACATCCCTAACTATAAAATGTGGTCGCATTTGTTTGTTGACCATCATAGGTCACATAAATGTATGTGTATGGTATACATATACGATCACTAGGTTCATATGTCACATGGATTTTAGAGAAGGAGTTAATTAAAAGTTTACCATTAATTATGAATTCAATGTTTCTAAGACACGCCGCCACTACTTGTTGCCTAATTAACCTAGTGCCTTTATAATTCTTATCCATTCAGAGCCGAAACAAGACTTCTTTTTCAAAAAAGAAATATCATGGTATTTGCAACTTGATTAAGAATTTGAAGGAATTTCACGGAAATAGTATCTTATTCGGCTATTCGTATGCAAACATGTAGAGCATTTATACACCACTACCAAATAACTTTGGTGCTTCTTCGCCAAAAGAAAAAAAAACTTCGGTGCTTTCAGATCCCCGGAAATCATTTGATATGCCATACTTTATTGATGGATAAAGTGGAATATAGTGAAAGCTATTTTATTTTTTACTTTTTTATAAAACATGAACATGAATGCAAACACCCCCCCCCCCCCCCCCCCCAACCAACCACCACCACAACCATATTTGCTTCCAGAGGGTTTCATAGACCACATAAATAGAGGTTAAATGATTCTATTGTCTATCTTCTGTTCTTTAGACAAACGACATTTTGCATTTGACGTTCAAACATTTTTCTTTGATATTAAGGGAGGGTTCTAAAGAAAAAGACACAAATAAGGACAAAGTGAATAACTCAATTGATTAGTTTTTTTTTATTATAATGGTCATGTTCGTTTTACTAAAAAGCCATGGCTGAAAGTATTGTTCGCTGATTTGTTGCGAGAGAAAAATACTGTTCATTTACCGAAAATAGTACAGCTCATAAGACAAGCGAACAGGATCAATGTGTCCACCTAGGTGAAAGTCACAACTTGTACGACGATTGATTTTCGATTAAAATTATTCTTTTAATGATAGCAAGGTGTATATGATAACTTCGTTAATTCCGCCCATTTGCTTGAATTTATAAAGCATGGTACAGTGTTTTTATCTCACAATAAATCAGCTTCAGCTGGCTTATCCGCCGCAGACCATCAGCCGAACGGTAACGAGTATTGGTGTTAAAAAAAAAAACAATTCATGGGCCAGTTTGAAGCAATACAAAAGGGCGAGGACTAAATCCGAAAATCGGTCTCCGCGGAACACGGTTCTTTTCCTGTCAGACGAACCCTGACTGCTCCTTGGTCCTTGCCATTTGAACTCAGCTGGACAGCTGCTCTATTTAAAATCGACGCGCACCTACACCTGGGTGTGCGCAGGCACGCGGCGGCACGCCGGCACCGGCAAGCAATCGCCTCAACTGCTCCACCCCATTTAACGCACTCTCCAGCCTCCACTCTCCACTCCTTCGCGGCGGGGTTTTGGTGCACGGCAGTTCATTAACGCCGCTGCGGCGAGAGCGCCGAGAGGAAATGGGCGGCGACGGCGGAGGAGGAGGCGCTGCCAGCGGGGACGGCACGAGAGCGCTGGACCAGACGCCGACGTGGGCCGTGGCCGCCGTCTGCGCTGTCATCGTCGCGGCATCCATCCTCCTTGAGGGCCTCCTCCACCACCTCGGGCAGGTTCGCCGGCCCCGAACCATCCCCTTCCCCCCATCGATCCCTCTCTCGATCCCATGACAATTTTTATCTTTCAGCTAGTTCGTTTGTTTTCCTTCGTTGAATCATTTGGTTTGACTCTGTATTTGAGTGCTGTTGCTCTCCCCCAGTTTGCTGATTTGTTTTATCGGGTGCTGTTGCTCTGCCCCAGTTGCTAAACAAGAAGCGGAAGATAGCGCTGTTCGACGCTCTGGAGAAGGTTAAATCCGGTAAGAGATTGAGCTCTGCATTCTTTTCTAGTACTGCGGACCTTCAGTCACTGCTGTCGTCCGTAGGCGGAGTCGAATTTTGACGTGTTTTCGAGTTCCGTGTGCGCAGAGCTGATGACTCTGGGGTTCATATCGCTGCTGCTGACCGTGACGGGAAGGTACATAGCGCACATCTGCATCCCGGAGGGAGCCGCCAACACCATGCTGCCCTGCCGTCGGTTCGGCCACTCGGTGGCGGAAGAGCCCAAGGGCCATGGCCGACGGCACCTGTCTGAAGATCCGACCAACCTTTTCTCCTGCCCCAAAGTGAGTCACTAAGGTGGCATGATTTGTCTTATTTGAAACCTTGGATGCCGAGATGTATGTAAGGGTAAACAGATAACCCATTGTCCTGTTGTCTGGATTTGGCTTCATCTGTGGAGAGACGCCAGGCTATTCTAGATTGTGATGTTCATCTCATCATCTGTGCTAATCCGGGTGACGGTGGCAGGGCATGGTGTCGCTTGTTTCAGCCGACGGCATGCATCAGCTGCACATTTTCGTGTTCTTCTTGGCCGTCTTCCATGTTACTTTCAGTTTCTTCACAATGTCCTTGGGTAGAGCAAAGGTATCGTTCGTCTTGGCCCTGCTTTGTGCTGGTTTTCTTTTCTCAAAGCACTCATGGACAAAGCTTTCAAGCTTGCATTAATTCTGGATGTTTCTTTGCAGACTCGTATATGGAAGGTGTGGGAAAAGGAAACTTGCTCCCCTGAGTATAATTATTTAAATGGTACTGTATGTTTTGACTGGCTACTTTTTTTAGTATGCTTTTATGTAAAAATATATAACATACAGTTGCTAAAATCATTAAGTTATGCATAGTTGGTTTGATATTTATTTGTTTACTAGTATCAAGCTGTTTTGGTTTGTCCACTAATTTGCAAATTTATGTCATATTTAACTTATGCAGACCCCTCAAAGTTCAGGCTTACGCACCAAATATCTTTTGTGAGGCAACATGCAAGCTGTTGGAGCAAAAGCACAATCACGCTCTATTTTGTAAGTCATTTCATCACTCCTTTCTGTGGCTACAATAAGTTTCGTAGACTATGTAATACTTTCTTCTCAGTTAACACTTAACACACACCATCTGAGTGGTGTCTTGTACAAAATTCAAACATGTAAAACGATCTAGCACGCCGTTTTGGGCCAAGAAATAACAAATCAGGTGGGGATTATGCCCCCCCTCCTACCCCCACCCCCGTTGACCTTCAAAAACACACACACACAAAATATTTTGTATAGAGGTAACTAAATATTGGATATGAAGGGTTTGTACTCTACACTTGAAGTCTTGAACATATTGTTTATTTCATGTATAAATTACTGAACAAGGGAGTAAGGGACCCAAAAGGTCTCCAGAATTTTACAGCAAAAATTTATTAACAAAATGATTATCAACCAGTGATAAAGTGATCGAACTAAACTTTAATGCTTCTTCTAATGATGTTCTGTGCACATGGAACCTATAAATGAACCTACTGACTTCAGGGCCCATTCTGTATGCTTACACTGATATAAAACTGTAGGTGAGCTTCTTTAGGCAGTTCTTCAGATCCGTTCGGAGGACAGACTACCTTACTTTGCGACACGGATTCATTTCTGTAAGTAATTTCTGATTCATGAGTAATCTCCTGCTACCAGTTTAGGTTGCTGAAAAATCATTTTATAGGCTCATTTATCTCCGGGAACTAGGTTCAATTTTCGAAAGTACATCAAAAGGTCCTTGGAGGATGATTTCAAGACAGTTGTGGGCATTAGGTAAGAAATGTTGACAATTTACTATACTTTTTTAATGCGAACTGTCGAAATTAGAAAAATCCAGGCATTTCTAAGTGTCTTAATCGATAGATGAGTATACTAATTGCAAATATGCTTTTGTCTAAGAATTTGATTTGTATAGTTTCTTTATTTTTGTTCTTTGATAAAATTATGATTTGAATATTCAGCTTTTGTTTTTGAAAAATGAATATGCAGTTATAACACGTAGTTTTACTCAAGTAATGGTCTGCTTGTTTCGTTATTATTTCTTGTTTCATCTTCCTAATAATTATTTACCCATTTGTATCATCAATTAATTTATCAGTCCACCGTTATGGGCTTCTGCTTTGGCTGTCATGCTCTTCAATGTTCATGGTGAGTTATATAATCTTAATCTTATTTCCCGACCATCATCTTCCAGAAAACTATTATGAGCATTCTCCTGTCAAACTGAACTATCAGATCACACAGAAATTAGAGCTTACACTCCAAATGTTCAGCCATTTGGTTATTGCTTATGCGTGATTTGACAGAAATGGTACTAATTTCTTTTGATTTGGATTTTGCTTCGTCCAGGATGGCACAACTTATTCTGGTTCTCTACGATTCCCCTTGTAGTAAGTGTTTATAGTGTTTATTTCTTATCCCTTTTTGGTAAAGGTTTTGTTTGGTTGGTGCTAAGTGCTGGCAGTGCTTTCCTATATGTAGGTGATTCTAGCAGTTGGGACAAAGCTGCAGGCTATAATTGCTATGATGGCTATTGAAATTACAGAGCGGCATACAGTTATTCAAGGCATGCCGGTGGTAAAACTGAGTGATGATCATTTCTGGTTCGGGAAGCCTCGTTTGGTTCTCCACCTCATCCATTTCGCATCATTTCAGGTCAGTAAAGGCCCAGAAAGGTACCTTAGCAAGAAGCATGCTAACTTGAACGTAAAGCATCCATAGAAACTTATGGATGGAACTTTGAACCTTGAGTTGGGTGCGTTTATCAGATGATGATTAATTACAAAGAATTAGCATCTAGACAGCAGTATTAAACTAAACTTGAACTCAAATAGTTGCCAGAAAAGAACATAATGCCTCGCAAAAAAAAGAACATAATGAGATAAGCAGAGAATATTTCATTTGGCATATAATGATTTTTGCCCACATCTTCTGTATGCACTTTGACATGGCCTTATTTAGTTCCCCCTCCTAAAGTTTACTCCCTATCACATCGGATGTTTAGACACATGCATGGAGTATTAAATATAGACTAAAAAAATAACTAATTGCACAGATTGCGACTAATTTGCGAAACGAATTTTTTAAGCCTAATTAGTCCATGATTTGACAATGTGGTGCTACAGGAAACATGTGCTAATGACGGATTAATTAGGCTTGATAAATTCGTCTCGCGGATTACTAAGGACTTCTGTAATTTGTTTTATTATTACTATCCGAACACTCCCGATGTGACACCCGATATGACGTCCCTAAACTTTACTCCCTGAATTTAAACACCACCATAGTTGATTTTATATAACAGCTGTTCTTTAATTTGTTCTTGCAGAATGCATTTGAAATTACATATTTCTTATGGATCTGGGTAAGATTGCTTTTGAGATTTGGAAACATTTTCTGTGGCACAATTGTAGTCTGTGTCAAGTCTTTGCTGATGACAAACATCTGTGCAGTACGAATTTGGCCTGAGGTCCTGCTTCCATGACAACTTTGAGCTTATCATTGCAAGAGTCTGCCTTGGGTTAGTTTCAGCTACTTTTGCTGTCATTGTTCAGAAATTTTACTCCTTATTAACCATTTTCGTTCTTTGTTTTACAGGGCTATCGTCCAATTTATGTGCAGCTATATCACCCTTCCACTCTATGCCCTTGTGTCTCAGGTGAACGTACATTCACATTTCTTACAGATGTTTTCGTCAGAAGACAGACTGAATTACTTCACTCCGAAGTAGCATTCAGAACTCAGACGAGCTGCCAAACTCATTGAGCTAGTACTGGTTTTGCAAAATGCGATTGTCTTTTGGAAGACTAACATGGAATTGGTTTGTTTTCCAGATGGGTTCACAAATGAAGAGAACAATTTTCGACGAGCAGACAGCCAAGGCCCTGAAGAAATGGCACAAGGCCGTGGTGAAGAAGAAGCACCACAAGGGTTCATCCCACGACTCCTCCGAGACCCCTAGCACGGACACAGCAACACTGGCGACGGAGGCGGGCGAGTGGCAGCGGCTGCACGAGGTGCCGTTCCGGCACCTCCACCGATACAAGACCATCTCGCACGTCGGCGGCGCGACTAGGAGCCCGCTGTCGGACTCGGACTACAGCGACACGGACGACACCGAGCCGCTGTCGTCGTCGCAGACCAGGCACCTGATACCGCCGGCGAAGCAGCGGAGCCTCGACACCGAGCGCGCGGAGGTGCGCGTGGACGTCGTAGAGACGGTGGTGGCGGCGGCGGCGCCACGCGACGTCCTGCAGGACAGCTTCTCGTTCCCAAGGCTGCTGCCTCCTCGCCATGTGCCGGACAAGTGAAGTGAACAGCAACTTGCTTAGTACTACAGGACGGTCCTATATAGGGATAATAGAATAGTAGTTTCAAAGAGTGTTTTTGGTTTTTCTATACTACGTGTAAGTTATGAATTTAGAAAAGTCAAAAGTATTTATAGTTTGAAATGGAGTAATAATAGTATAGTAGACTAGTAGTCAAAGCTAACCTACATGATAGAGTGTTTTCTAGTCTTTAGATGATCGTAATCCAGATTCTTAGTATAGCTGCCTGCAAGTCATGTCTGGACTGATGACTTGGAATGTTTGTTTTTTGGGGCTAATTCAGGGGTTAGAACCAGCGATGGTTAATTTTCTTGGACGCTAAGTGATTGATTGCACGGGACAGTAAAGCCGAGTGAAATCGGTGGAGTTTTATGTCATGTCTGCTTTTACTGATAAGCCATGACTGAAAGTACTATTGGTTAATTTATTGAGACAGAAAAATACTATTCGTTGAAAAAAGTACGGTTTATAAGTCAAACGAACATGGCGTTAGCTCAGAGGGCACTTTTGCTGCATGCCTGTACCTTCAAACTGAGCAATGGTAGGCAGAGGAGCTGAATAAGACAACCATGTTCACTTCGGCTTATCAGTAAAAAATCAGTCCTACTTTTCAGCCATAGAACAGTATTTTTCTCTCACAACAAATCAACTTTACGAATCAGCCACAGTAAGTCTTGCCGAACAGAGCTCGAACACGAACTGTCACGAAATTATCCTACCAGTAATGAGGCTCACTGTTCACTGATGCTAACATTGAACAGCACCTTAAGCTTTTTTACTAGGTAGTGTGCTCACGTGTTGCTATGGGACAACTAAATCTTTTGTACTAAAAACATACGGATCGCACGATAAGATAACAATACTGTTAAATTAAATACCGATGTCAAAGTGACATTTAATTCAAAAAGCAAAGTTCATGAAATTAACACAGTCACGGAGAGCGCGACGTCGCAGGCTCACAAACTCTACTGTATAGATTTTTGGTGATACGGCTAAGATAATATTTTATATCGGCAGAAAGAATTCTACGATATCCATTTCTTTCACGCGCCAATAAATTCATGAATAAGTTTCACCGTATCTCCATATAATCTTGTACACACATGTTCGAGTATATATGTAAATAGGTTCGTGCTCGTGCGTTGCTACGGGGCAGCTAAACTTTTGTACTAAAAACACATGGATCACACGATAAGATAACAAATACTGTAAAAGTATATGACCGACGTTAAAGTGACATTTAATCCAAAAAGCTAAGTTCGTGAAATTTACACAGTCACAGAGAGCATGGCATCGCAGGCTCACAAACTCTACTGTGTAGATCTTTCTATGATGCGGCTAAGATCATTTTTTATACCGGCAGGAAGAAATTTCTGATATCCATTTCTTTCGTGCGCCAACAAATTCACAAATAAGTTCCACCATGTCTCCATACCATCCTGTACACGGCGCTGGCAAGCGAATTAGCCACAACTTATGTAATTAGTTTTATAATTAGCTCATGTTTAGTCCTTCTAATTGATATATAAAAATTCAATGTGACAGGGACTAAAGTTTAGTCCTGGGATCCAAACACCCCCTAACTCTCGACTCCTGCTGGCTGCTTATTTGCACTACCATGCCTATATGTCTGCACGTATATACTCTAATGCTAGAACGTCTAAGATGATCTTTATTGTCCACCCTTTAAAAAATACTCCATCCGTTCTTTAATATAAGCCATATAGATTTCTAAAGAAAATTCCAAAATCAGATCCCACGCCGATTAGTTTGGAAACCTTCCCACCGTACATAGCACATGCCTCAACCAATCCCTTAGATTTAGGAAGCAATCTGATTGGGAGAGAGAAGATGGTCTGATTTTCCTTTTTTCCTCGGTCTCACATCCTTCCCTAAACCATGCGTTAATATTGGTGCTAAAAACTATATGGCTTATATTAAGGAACGGATGTAGTATCATAATTTTAAGGTTGCCATTTGTGTATGTTGTAGGATTGGGATGCTTTGCACTGATCCATGAGAGTGTCCACGAGAGTCGAAATTTTTGATGCCATTATGATGTCTAAGCTTACCCATCAGATAGAGATGAACTTGATTGTTAAAATATTTTCAACACTGCTTTCATATACTCCATCTGTCCCAAAATAGAATTCATTCTCGCTTTCCGAGAAGTCAACTTTTTTTAACTTCGACCAATTATATATAAAAGAATATTAATATTTATAATACATAATTAGTATCATTACATAGATCATTGAATATATTTTCATAATAAACTTATTTGAAGATATAAATGTTGCGCGTATTTTTTACAAACCTACTCAAAGTTGAGAAAGTTTGACCTGCACACATCCCATAACGATGTATATTTTAGGTCAGAAGAAGTATATGCTAATGGGAGTAGTCAACTGGAAGTCATGATGAACACAACAATACTTTCATATTATATGCTAATTGGAGTACGAAGAAACGCAGAGGAATGGACCTATATACGAATGATGGAAATATTCGTTTAGGAAATTGCAGAAGGTTCACTAGTCTCAACATGTATAACCTGCACATTTTTTTTTGGCACCACTGATGTTCTCAAGGAGCAGCCACTTTTTAATTTTAGGTCTGCATGCTGAAAACACTAAAATTAAGGACCAACCTCATTGAGTCGTCTTGCTTGATCTTTGCCAATTGTTTTCTTCCATGCATGATTATTGTTTTATTCCATGCATGTGGCCTCAGGTGATCGATTTGTTTCCTTTAAAGCAGGCGGGGATCGCAGGGATGACAGTTTTTTTTCTGTCGCGCGGGGTATCGCATGGCCGGAATAGAGGAGTCTTGTTTGATCTTTGCCAATTATCTCCTTCTATGCATGATTATTGTTTCCTTCCATGCATGTGACCTCATGTGATCGATTTGTTTCCTTCAAAGTAGGCGGGGATCGCAGGGATGGCAGTTTCTTTTTCTATCGCGCTGGGTATCGCATAGCTGGAAGGGAGGAATGACCCAAAAAAAATCGTACAAAAAAATAGTATTACTTTTAGTCTTTTTAGTTGTACGTAGGAGATAGGAGATAGGAGATGTGTCGTCATTCTGCTTGTACCTCTGACCTTTTTGGGCTTTAGCAGTTTGAGCCGATTGATTTCTCTATTGGGCCGAATTTGGGTCGCACCGCTCTCCAGTCTCCAAAAGTCCAAATGGTCTACTACCACAACTACTAGGCTGTTCCTGGCCGGAAATTCCATCCTCGACCCCCTTCCCTTCCCTTGCCGCTCCAAATGCGAATGCACCTTCCCGCCTTCCTCGCCGACCAGCGCCGCCTCCGCCGCGTGCTCTCCTCCTCTCGCACCACGGTCGCGACGCTCACCCGCCTACACGCGCTCCTCGTCGTTTCGTCCTCCCAGCACCTCCTCTCCTCGCTCGCCGCCGCCTACGCCCGCGCCGGCGCGCTCGACGCTGCGGAGTCCACGCTCGCCGCCTCCCCCTCCTCCTCCCCCTCCTGCATAGCCGCCTGGAACGCGCTCCTCTCCGCGCACTCCCGCGCTGGCGCACCCGGCGCCGCGCTCCGCGTCTTTCGCGCGCTCCCTCCCTCCGCGCGGCCCGACAGCACCACCTTCACGCTCGCGCTCACCGCGTGCGCGCGCCTCGGGGACCTCGACGCCGCCGAGGCCGTCAGGCTCCGCGCATTCGCGGCCGGGTATGGTCGCGACGTGTTCGTCTGCTCGGCGCTGCTCCACGTCTACTCGAGATGCGGCGCCATGGGAGACGCCATCAGGGTGTTCGATGGGATGCCTAGGAAGGACCGCGTCGCTTGGAGTACGATGGTTGCTGGGTTCGTGAGCGCTGGGAGGCCGGTGGAGGCGCTTGGGATGTACAGTAGGATGAGGGAGCATGGCGTGGTGGAGGATGAGGTGGTCATGGTTGGGGTTATACAGGCATGCACGTCAACTGGGAACATCCGAATGGGGGCCTCTGTTCATGGCCATCTCTTGCGGTATGGTATGAGGATGGATGTTGTTACTGCCACGAGCCTTGTGGACATGTATGCCAAGAACGGACATTTTGATGTGGCACGCCAAGTGTTTAGAATGATGCCATGCAGGAATGCTGTCTCATGGAGCGCGCTGATTTCTGGGTTTGCACAGAATGGCCGTGCAGATGAGGCACTTGATTTGTTCAGAGGGATCTCGACTTCAGGGCTTCAGCCTGATTCAGGGGCACTTGTTAGTGCACTGCTTGCTTGCGCTGGTGTGGGGTTCCTGAAGCTAGGGAAGTCGATACATGGTTTCATCTTGAGGAGGCTTGAGTTTCAATGTATTTTGGGTACAGCTGTCCTTGACATGTACTCCAAATGCGGCTCCCTGGAAAGTGCCCGAAAGCTTTTCAATGAGCTTCCCTCAAGAGACTTGGTTTTGTGGAATGCGATGATTGCATGCTGTGGCACTCATGGATGTGGTCATGATGCCCTTGCTCTGTTCCAAGAATTGAACGAAACCGGAATAAAGCCTAGTCATGCAACATTTGCTTCTCTTCTGTCGGCTCTGAGCCACTCTGGTCTTGTGGAGGAAGGGAAATTCTGGTTCGATCGCATGATTAAGGAGTTTGGAATTGAACCTGCAGAAAAGCACTATGTATGTATAGTTGATCTCTTAGCACGTTCTGGTCTTGTGGAAGAAGCCAATGAAATGCTTGCATCAATGCAAACTGAACCGACCATTGCAATTTGGGTCGCTCTGCTTTCAGGTTGCTTAAATAACAAGAAGCTAGAGCTTGGGGAAACAATAGCGAAAAAGATCCTTGAGTCGCAACCTGAAGACATTGGTGTCCTTGCACTGGTATCGAATCTCTATGCTGCTGCAAAGAAGTGGGACAAGGTCAGGGAAATCAGAAAGCTAATGAAGGATAGTGGCAGCAAGAAAGTGCCTGGCTACAGCTTGATAGAGGTCCATGGAACACGTCACGCATTCGTGATGGAAGACCAGAGCCACCCTCAGCATCAGGAGATCCTGAAAATGGTCTCAAAGCTCAGTTCTGAGATGAGGAAGATGGGCTATGTTCCAAGAACAGAGTTTGTGTACCACGACCTGGATGAAGACGTGAAAGAGCAGCTTCTCAGCTACCACAGTGAGAGGCTGGCCATCGCCTTTGGTTTGCTGAACACCAGCCCTGGAACGAGACTCGTGATCATCAAGAACCTCAGGGTCTGCGGTGATTGCCATGATGCCATCAAATATATCTCGAAGATTGTGGATAGAGAGATTGTTGTTAGAGATGCGAAGCGGTTCCACCATTTCAAAGACGGAGCCTGTTCTTGTGGAGATTACTGGTGATTGTCTGTTGAGGCACAAATGTCCACTCTATAGCTTGGACAGTTCACTCTCCTAGTGCCGATTTTTTGGTCCAGTTGGCTGCAGAGAACCAGCAGATTGAATATCAGTTGTGTACAGGTAAACTTGGCCCAATCTTTTGATTCACCAGAGAAAGAGCCTCAAACATCCTTTGATGCAAAACAAACAGTTCTCTGAACCTTGTGCTGATTTTGGTTTAGTTGACTGGAAAGCACCAACATAAAAGAAGAGCAGTTGTCATGTTCATTCAAATCGGACCTCAACAATCCTTTGATTCACTAGTAGACAAAAGGATAAAGAGATGACATGTTGAAATGCTGAAATAAGTTTCCTCCAGTCAACTGAAGTACTAAACGGTTCTCTTAAACAATCTTTTGATGCAAACACATAGTTGGCCAGGTCTGCCTCTTTCTTTCTTACAGCATCCACTTACCTATATATCAATGGAGTCGTAGCATATAGCTCTACAACCAGGGAGAATCGCCGGGACCATGCATTCTTTTTCCTGTTCTGGAACGCCAAACTAAGCATCTGCAGATGAAGCGATAGTTGAGATGCACACAGTTCTGTGTTTTCTCCTCACAGCCTACGTCCAAAACCAAAAGCATGGAGGAACGCGCAACTCAGCATGTTGCACTTTCTCCACTGCTTTACTGCAATCTTGGAACATGGACAAAGGATGAACAACTGTATGATTCAGTTGAACAAATGGTTCAAAGCAGGGATTAGAGTCACACTAGGCTTACACAATAATACTAGTTGTACAACTCAGTCACTCAGACATAGAGGTTGTATGGCCATTTCCATTCAGCAAAACACTCTGATTTGTGAGGGAAAAGAAATCTGCCAAGTCTGTGGGTCAAAGGAAGATTTCACAAGGATTCTTGTCCTATTGTCTCCACGATAAGAAAACACGGTTCCATAAGGGTCAGAGCTATGGCTTCATTGGGGTCAACTGACCCCGGCGAATTTTGAGAATTCCAATGGAAAATTGCTGTATATAGTGCTAATAGTTCCTAATGACCCCACCCATTCTCAGAGAAGAACCCAGTGGTCATCTGGTCTGGATTTGCCCTTGGGTTCCATCATTCCACACTCCATTGATATCCTCTCATCACAGCGTCTGCTGTTCCATTTGGGCAATTTGATTGCTCAGACCTCTGGATTATGAGGACAACAACCATGGTGGTGAAGGATCGTGCTAACCCCCGCTGGCGAAGTGACCCCTGTGTTCATGCAGTTTCAAGTGAGCTACTTGCTACAGCCTTTGCTCCTCACATTTTTAGGCTTGACAGTATTTGTTGATCTGCATGGGCATCATTTAATGTATCCTTTTAGTCCAAATGCATCAGTATGCACAGGTAGTTTACATTCGTGTCACGATTGCAAAATGGCCCATTTTTACTTCCATTGTTCTTTGCATGCTAGACAGTGACAGGCACATGGAGCTGCTTTAGGAGATGCGAAGAATGCTACAGGAGCAAAACCACAAGATGTAATCCATGTATAGGGAGAATCAAGAGCTCAATGAAAAGTTCCCTTCCTAGTGGAAGTAAGAGTTTGTTCTTCAGTCCCTAGAAGCTTATGTATGCCCAGGATGTCATGCTTGGGATAATCTTTTGTGTAATCTGTTATCTATGCATGTTTTATGGTTACCGCTTAGGTCCAGGGGATGTACTGTGAACAACTTATTCCATAAATGCATTCTGGCAGTTTGTGAACCTAAGTGGTACACCGTGACAATTTCATGGATAGCCTGTGTATTTAACTCTTTCAAATATTAGATATTTGCTGGAATACTTGACAATAACAAGTAGTAGAGTATCATGTGATTGTTTAATGCTAAGCAGCAAACTGCATAATCGCAGAAGGAAAGTGTATGGGTCAATCATTTGATGGACCTTAAGATATGTTCAGTTACATACGTAATCAAGTACATTGTTGAATTTTCATGAAACTAGGTGCCATTTTTCACTTCTGGTAACTGATTTCTTTAAGTTCTGCTGATGGAATAAGTAGACTTGGTGGTTACTCCAGCAATCTCCTGCCCCCAGGTATCTCTGCATGAATACTATGAGGTTCATTTTTCTTGTACAATGTTTTTAAGTTGTACATTGAAATACCTGCATTTTTTCTAATTTTGAGCTATGTAGCAGTGCCAAAAAAAGGTTCTGCGCTATTTTAACTAACGCCATGACACTTAAGTAATTAGCAAATGAAAGATGCATACTTCATTCAAGTGGTCTTTGTTAATGAAATGGTTCTTAAGTTTTCTTATTCGAGGTGCTTATATGATACCTACCACGCGTCATTAGAAATTTCAATGCTAATGTCATGAATAATAATCCCTGCCTCATGTCTATAACTTATTCTGATATCCTAAACTAAAAGTCAGTATCTTATGTGTATTATTTCTTTGCAGGGTGATGTCTGATAAGAACTGCAGTATACCTCTTCGTTTGTGATTTGCAAATTCATGTGGTAACAGTAAGTATTCAACCCATAAAATATAAGCAGATGAAAGGAACCTCCTTAAGGTTGCCATATATGGTCATGACGAGATCATAATATGTGAAACCATTTTATCCATGGGGAACGGCTTGTTCGCTGGTTGGTTTCTGGGCTGGTTTGAGCTGGCTGGTGCTGGTTTGTTGTGAGAGGAAAATACTGTTGGCTGGCTGGTTTGGGCTGGCTGAAACCAACAAGCGAACAGGCTGATTAGGCCTTATTGGTTGGGTGGCTAACCCCTCACCAGGCTCTAGATAGCCACCTTGAAGCTGTTTGGTTTCATGTTTAGACCTCTTAGCCAGGCTTCACCAAGCCACCGACCAGGTCGTAGCCTGGCTCCCTGGGAACGCAATGCGAATCCGTTTTTTCAGAGCCAGGCCAGCGCCCGCGCTCGGCTCACCTCTCGGTGGGGATTCGTTTCCACTGAAGTCGTCGCTGGCGCTGCATCTCCGGCCCTGCGTAGGTAACGCCGCTGCACGTCACGTGCGTGCTGCCTACCGGCCTCGCCGCCGCCGCGTGCGCACAGCCTCTGGCGGCCTTCTACTCACCTGCGCTTCCGGCGGCGCCGTACGGTCGAGGGCGACGAGGACCGGCACGACCCAGTTCAGGAGGTGAGCCTCCGGCCTCAGATTTCTCCAATCGGGTCCTGGGCGAGCGGTGGCCGGCGCCGGCGGTGGAGGAGGTGCTCGCCCAGGTGCTCGCCGTGCTCATCAGCCATGGAAGAGAGGAGGTGCTTGCCGTGCTCGTCAGCCAGGTGGTGGAGGTGCTCGCTGTGCTCAGTCAGCCATGGAGGTGCTCGTCAGCCAGGTGGTGGAGGTGCTCGCTGTGCTCAGTCAGCCATGTTCTTTTTGCGTGTGCTGCTGTGGAGACCCTCTGACGGTGGAAGAGGTTCCCTGATGAAGACGAGCAGCAGCAAGAGGATCGCAGGAGTACCCACATGCGGACGCCGAGGTGCTCGCCGAGGCACACCAAATGTTTCACAGAGGTAAACTTACCCACCAGAAGAGAGGTGATTCTATGCAAAATAAACCAGACGATCAAACACGCGATTTGCCAGGCAGGCTTAGACCATACAGGCAACCAAACATCTAGGAGTTGCTTAGGGGGTGTTTGGTTCCTTAATGGAAAATTTTAGTCCCTGTTCCATCGGATGTTTGGACACATGCATGAAGTATTAAATATAGACGAAAAAATAACTAATTACACAGATTGTGGCTAATTTGCGAGACGAATTTTTTAAGCCTAATTAGTCCATGATTTGACAATGTGTTGCTACAGTAAATATGTGCTAATGTCGGATTAATTAGGCTTAATAAATTCGTCTCGTAAATTAGTCTCCATCTATGTAATTAGTTTTATAATTAACTCATATTTAGTTCTCCTAAATAGCATCTGAACGTCTGATGTGACATAGACTAAAATTTAGTGCATGAAACCAAACACCCCCTTACTCAGGCTAAAGTTGTCCAGGCTTGAAAGCTAGCTAGGCTAGCAATAAGTGAGGAAACCAAACAGACCCATTATAGCCATTCACAGTGACTTCGACGATGAGTCAATGATCATAAAGGACAATAGGCTGAAGAGTACTCCGAGTAAAATAGTAACTGGGTAACCTGGAAAACAAAATTTCCTATCTGGGAATCTGAATTTTGGGCTGCAAGACGGTGGGTTATCTGGTTACTGCCAAATTTCAAGACAATTCCACTTTTATTCTGAGCAAAACGTTCAAAGTTTTGTTCTGATTAAAGAATCTCCAAAAAAGATCAAGAAAGAATAACGGACTTTTTCTTTCTGTGAAGGATATTCAGGGATTCTGTGAGTTTATGCTCTTTATTCTAGAATGAATTGTCTTATTCGCTTGGCTGATAAGCCACGACTAAAAGTACTGTTGTCTGATTTGTTGTGAGAGAAAAATAATGTTCGTTGGCTGAAAAAGTACGACTTATAAGCCAAGCGAATAGGGCGAATATTCCTTTTGGTCATTTGTGTGTGTGTTTTTAAATAAAATGATATCATGACTTTACTTCTACAGCCATTTATTCCTTTAGGGAAGGCACAAATACAGCAGCAACACAACTTACATTTTATGATTATTACTTTCCATTTTAGTTGTTTACTTTTGGTTTATTGCTATCATTTATATTTTTTGGTGAACTGTTTCTATCATTTAGGTTATACTCCCTTCCTTCTAAATTATAAGACGTTCTGTTTTTTCTAGGTTTTGCTATATACTAGATATACATTATGTCTAGATACATAGTAAAATCAATGTGTATGGAAAAGTTAAAACGCCTTGTAATTTAGAACGGGGTAGTATCTTTCTAATGCTTTTGTTAAGCTAGGGCATTGTATCGTTGCATTGAAGAAGAGGAACAATGACTATGGAGTAACGTCGGGTATGTCGCTGCGGCGACCACCGCGCGGAGGCAGGTCTTCACCCGGTCGTTGTTGGTTCTCGAATCCCGGCTCCCCCATCCCGTCGTTGTTCGCCCCTTTTCCTTCAGCCATTGGAGGTGCCGTCACATTCTCCAAATCTCTGCTATCCTTCTTTCAGGTTAGCCTTTTGCTCTCTTCTCAGCGCGTTTGGGCTCCGGTACTTAGATTATTGTCGGATTTGCATCCGGCGACAGCCCGTAGGTTGGCCCGGAGCAGCGAGGTTCGCCTCTGGTAGGCTGCTCTCTTGTTTGCCTGATTGCACGCCCTGGCCTGCAGCCGTTCCAGTACTCCTCCATTTGGCCGGGACCTGCATCTCTTCGTTGCGTTTAGGTACAAGCTTCGGTTGTTCTACTCTACAGTCTACACGGATAACCGCATAGACCAAGAGTGGATGTGTCGCGGTCGTTGATGAGTTATCGAGTCCCACCGTCATCACCGACACCAACTCCACCTGTAGCCTGTCTAATATCCACAGGTGGTGGCGTGGTGCGGTGCCTGCCACCACCCCCGATCGCGACACCGGTCGCCCGCCGTCCTGCACGCGCGTTCGGTGCACCAGCACCGCCCCGTCCACGAATCACGGCCCGCGCACGGGTGCCGCCAAGTCGCTCGCGCGCGGCGTGCCAGTGCCAGTGCCACCGGCGCCGCGCTGGCCGCGCCGCCTGCGTGGCTGCGTGCGCACGACGCGACGCCGGCCGTGGCCGGGAGCCCGGGACAGCGACGGCGGGCGAGGCAAGCAGACGCACGACGGGGCGTTGCGCGCGCGAGGCGCAGGTGCGTCGCGTCCCCCGTCCCCCGGCCCCGGGGCCGGGGGCCTTGGGCCTTGTTGTCCTGTTCCTGTCGCGGGGAAAAGGAAAACGACTCGATCGGGCAGGCAAGGCAAAGGTGGCAGACGCGATCTCGACGAATCTCGCGGACGGGAGAGTGGTCCTAGATAACGTTCCTTGGACGCTGTGGGCATCATCGTCTGCTTCGGGTGGGGCTTGTGTGTGGTGCAAAGGCGCCTTGCTTGCGGCGTCCCAGCTCCGAAGACCCATCCATCGAAAGACCGGACCTCACCTGCCATGCCACGCCCCCCGTGCCCACGTGGGATCGTCTGCCAGTGCCGCTTCGGCTGGCGTCTCAACGCACTGCTGCGTGCCAAGTTTGGCCTCTGCCGCAGATGATTGGGAGCAGCTTTTTGAAACTCTGCAGGCTTGTTCGTCCGTTGACCTGGAAAGGCACCTGTTTTTGCCTGACCTCGGAATAGAGTTTTAGGCTGATAGTTGGAGCAACCTTAAACACTAGCAATTAGCATGTGTAACTGGCCAATTAGCATTTGCTCACTGCTCAGGTTATTTGGCCGTTTCCAGGTACTCATAGTGACAGATTACTGTGGTATATTCGCAGCAATTGCTGCTGGATGATTGATGGCTACATAAGTCTTCGAAACGTCCAAACATTTCCAAGGCAATTACCAGATATAGATCCTCTCTCCTCATTTTCTATATAAAATCCCGTTTTGTTGAGATACGTAAACGTGTAGATTCGAGTCGTCGTTGTCGCGGAGAGGGTGGTGGCATTACGGTTTCCAGGTGGTCTAGCTAATTGTGCAGCAACAACACCACTTCGCATCCACTCTGAAACTCACACGTTTCCACTACTACACAAACTTTACTGGAGACGGACGTTTTTGATTTTCCGCGGCGGGCAAAGCCGTCCACCGCGGCCTAGAGGCCACGGTAAATCGTGGCTTAACCGCGGCGGGTGGCTTTACCCGCCGCGGTTAACCGATTTACCGCGGCGGGCGTTGTAACGTGCCCGCCGCGGTAAATATACTTTTACCACGGCGGTCACGTTGCACCACCCGCCGCGGTAAATTATTTTACCGCGGCGGACACCTTTCGTGGCCCGCCGCGGTTATGTTCGTTAGCCGTGGCGGGCATTATTATTTGCCCGCCTCGGTAAATTATTTTCTGAATTAAAAAAATATAGCAGGCATATAAATTCAAATTCAAATTCAAATCACATCCAGATTTCACAGATTAAACTTAAAAAGTATGCAGGCATTACACATGAGATAATATACATATATATACATTCACTTAGTCGTTCTTGTCATCGTTAATTCATTATATTTACATATTAAAGTCGTTATACATGCCCTAAGGAGTAATCCTGTGGACGCATCATCGTGGGCCATTTTCTCAGCCTCTCGTACTCCGGTAAAATCGCTAGCTGGCTGTTCTTATTGAAGAACGTGCTCCCTTCAAGCACGCATTTGTCTAAGACAAACTTACATATGTCCGCCTTTGTCTGCTTGAAGGAGTGTTGGGTGCTCTGCACGTCTCTCCACCAGTTCAATCCATTCTTGAGCACCCTCCAACTGCTGCTGTACTGCTTGCACTCCCTTAGGTACTCACAGACGTAGAAGCCATAGGTTTGTGATCCTACCGGTTGTTTGGCACACTGCATGATCGATACACAAGCATTAGAATACAGGCATTAGAACGCTTATGAACAGAAAGCATAATTAAACCTTTCAAATACTTACCGGAAAGTTACGTCTAATTTTGATGCGGTTCTTATGCTTAGCCTTAAAATTCTCTGTTCTTCGATCATAGCATTCAGGATTCTTCACGTACTCCTTATAAGCGCTATACGAAATGTACTAGTATTAGGCAGGGCATTAGAACACATATGAGAAGACAGTTCAGTCACTTACACTCTGAGGCAATCTTCAAAGGCCTTGTACCCTTTTAAGTTTGGCATTCTCAACGAATCAAATACGCAGGCCCTGCCATCCTGAGGGTAGATGATAAATGCAACCCAGTGACCCTCGAGGCCTTGGCTGCGCCATTGAAACAAAATACAGGTTACGACGAGAAATAATAATACTAGCTAGCTACCTAGTTATCTCTACAGGCATGTCTTCGACTTACCCAAAGTGGTAGGCAGCTACGATACACCCATTTCTCCTGGTCTTCTTCATTGCTCCTAGTATGTACCTTAAAATGTTCAACTTCTCATTGTCCATCAGTTTCTTCCTGTGCGCCTCTCTCTGTCACTTGGTCAAGTCTTTCATGGTTGGATGATTGTCATCTAGGTGGTAACCAATGATGACTCTTTGAGCAATATGCATTGGAGATAGATAGATAACATCAAGTTTTAGTTCCTTGGATATATAGGCCATCAACCTACAAGGACAAGCTATCGTGGCATATATAAGTAGAGAGTAGTAGTGTGTAAGTAGAGAGTAGTGTTGTGTAGTAGTAGAGTAGTACTGTGTAGTAGTAGTAGAGTAGTGCTGTGTAGTAGTAGAGTACATGTGAGTAGTAGAGAGTAGTATTAGTACAATAGATAGTAGTAGTATTCTATAGTAGTAGTAGGTTGAGTAGTACTAGTAGAGTAGTATTGTATAGTAGTAGTAGTAGATTCAGTAGTACTAGTAGAGTAGTATGGTTCCATGATATTAATAATAAGTTACAAAACTTGTCTTCAATAGATCGAGCTATATTATTACATATGTCTTTGGGATACATATATCATTTTGGTGCAGGTGCTTTCACCGTCCTCTTCTCACCATCGGGGCAGGCCCACGGCATCATCCTAGACTTGTTGAATCGGTCCTCGACGGCCTTGATCTTTTTTGGATGATCGGTAAAAAGCTCGAGCTCTGCGTAGTTGTTGTATTGTTCGGGACTCTGCACCCCATCAGCTCCCACAATCCGTTGCTTTCCGAACACAACCACATGCCTTTTTGGGTCATCTGCATATATATAGTAGGCCACTTGTGCGACATTGGTTGCTAGTACCCACGGGTCATCTTTGTAGCCGATACTTTTGAGGTCCACGGTGGTTAGCCCATAACTGTCCACTGCAACCGCATTCGGTTTGACCCATTGGCAACGGAAGACGGTTATGCATAGGTTCTGGCCGTAGTCAAGTTCCCATATTTCTTCGACTTGCCCATAGTATTGCCTCCTCTGGCCCATGTACTCTTCTTCGCCCTTGTATCGAACACCGCAGTTCTGTGCCGAGCTCTTCTTGTCCTTGTCTTTTGTGTGGAACCTGTAGCCCTGGACGTCATACCCTTGCCACGTGGTGATTTGGCTGGATGGGCCTAACACAAGCCTCTTAACGGTCTCCGTATCTTCATCAGGGCATCCTTCAAGGGGTATGTGTTGCTCTTTGAGCCACTCTATGAAATTGCTCTTGTGATGGTTCTGGACTCATGCCTCCATGAGTTGTCCATCATTAGCGGCGCGGATCTCTTTCAGGTTCTTTTCAATATATTTCTCCATGCTCACTAACTGATGAAGAATGCTGTAATGAGCTTCTTGCACCATTCGGTTTGCCACATCGGTGCGCACTTTTCGACCTGTGCACCCCATCCCTGAGGTTTTGCCTTTGTGGTGATGGACAGGCAGCCCAATCACCCTCCCATCTCTTATGTACCTCATACACTAGTTCATGGCCTCCTCCATTGTGTATGCCTCGATCATAGAGCCCTCTGGGTAAGCGCGGTTATGGACGTATCTGTTGAGGGTGGACATGAACCGCTCGTACGTCCACATCTGGTGTAGGTACACGGGGCCTAGTTGATGGATCTGATCGACCATATGCATCATTAGGTGTGGCATAATATCAAAGTAAGATGGTGGAAAGCACATCTCGAGCTAGCAAAGGGTCTCCGCGATGAACTCCTTTAGGGTAGGCAGCTCAGCCTTATCAATGACCTTCTAGGTGATGCGATTAAAGAAGTATGACATCCGTGTGATGACCATCTTCACGTACTCTGGACAGATAGCCCTAATCGCAATTGGTAGGAACACCGTCAGCATGACGTGGCAGTCATGTGAGTTGTAGCCGGTCATTATGAGGTCTTTCATGGAGACCAGGCTCTTGATGTTGGAAGAGAAACCAGTCGGCACCTTGATACCCCTAAGCAACTTAAGAAAAGCCATCCTCTCGTCTTGCGTTAGGTTGCAGGCCGCACTCGGGATATCGACTTTACCGTTCTGAGGCGGTCCCGGGTGAAGGTCCGGCCTGATGCCTAGATTGACAAGATCCGTCCGTGACTTGATACCATCCTTTGTCTTGCCCTTGATGTCCAGCAGGACACCGATTGTGCTTTCGAAGACATTTTTCTCCAGGTGCATGTAGTCGATGGCATGGGGTGTATTCAGTGTTTTCCAATACGACAGGTACTTGAAGAAAATTGACTTCTTCTTGAAAGGAACGCGGCGGGGACTTCCTTCGTCTGGTCCTGCTTTCGCTTCCTTGTCTGCTTGCTCCCCTCTTCAGGCGGCTTCTTCTTCTTTCCAAACTCCACCTGATCCATGTCCTTGACCATCTCATACACCTTTGTCCCCCAACTAGTCTGCGTCGGTTGATCATGCTGCGGCTCGTCCTGATTGTCAAAGTATTTGTTCATAATACTTCTTCTATACCTGTGATTTTTTGCGAGGAACCGTCTGTGCCTCGTGTATACCATCTTATTGGATCCCTTAAGGTAAGTGTAGCAGGTCCCGTCGATGCAAATTACGCAGCCGGTCTTCCCTTTGATCTGCCCCGACAGTGAGAAGAGACCGGGGTAATCGGTGATGGTGACAAAGATGATTGCTTTTAGTGTGAACTTCTCCTTGCGGGATGCATCCACCATCTGGACCCCAACATCAAATAGTATCTTCATTTCCTCCATGAACGGCTCCAGGAACACATCTATATCGTTGCCGGGCTGCTTCGGTCCGGAGATAAGCATGGTCAGCATAAGGTACCTACGCTTCTGACATAGATGGGGAGGTAGGTTGTACATGGTGAGCACGACGGGCCAAGTGCTGTGTGAGCTGCTAAGCTCACCAAACGGGTTCATCCCGTCGGTACTTAGCACGAACCTAACATGCCTGGTGAAAGGACCTAGGATGCCACCTAGAGGGGGGTGAATAGGCGTTTCTAAAAATTAACACCTTTAAAAGCGGAAACGATTAGTAAAGTGAGTTTCCAAAAATGGAAACTCCAAATAAAGAGTACCACCCCTCACAAGTTAGCCACAGAGTATATAAAAGATACTAAATGAATCTAGGAGTCAAACGCCTGCAACCAAAGAGTTAGAACACAATTCAATTCAGTTTGACGTAGGGGTTAATACCGGACGTGTCCGGTAGGTATACCGGACGTGTCCGGTATTCATGACTTCAGTGGAACAGCCCCTAACTTGCTCCTTTTGATTTCTATCTTCAATCCAAACTGCAGGAAACTATTAGAGATAGTAAAATACACAGAGAACCTGTAGAATAGCTAAAGCAACACAAATATCAAATGAAATGCGAATTAAGACACGATATTTGTTTTACCGAAGTTCGAACTCGTTCGAGTCCTACTCTCCATTGAGGGGGCTGCGGGCGACCTAGCAAAGGTCAGCCCTAGAGGGTACCACGAAGGTCACTCTAGCTGGAGTCTTTTCCAACTCCTTTTCCTCCTTCCACTAGATGATTCCGAGGCGGCGGAATCGACCGTTACAAACTTTCTGAAGCAACCACAATCTCTCGGTTGCTCTCCGGCGACGCCTAGCCGTCTAGGACCGAAGAGTCCAAGAGTAACAAATGCGAATCACGAGATTGACAATATGCACAAGTGCTCAAGTGGTGGCTTGCTCTCTTTTTCAAATTCTTTCTCAACCCACAAATTGATTTTGCAATTTGGATCACACACTCACTAAGAGAGGGTTTAGGAGAGTTGGCAAGGCTAAAAAACGTGTGTCTATCTCAGCAGAATCAGCAGCCTCCAAAGGTGGAGGCTTGGGGGTATTTATAGCCCCCTTGGAAAACTAGCCGTTGCAATACCGGACACGTCCAGTATGCATACCGGACACGTCCGGTATGACTCACACTGCGCCAATGGTAACTAAGTTACAGTGATGTTGTGAGGCGTCGGAACTCCCGAAGAATGCCGGGACTTCCGACCGTCGGAACTCCCGACTCAAGTCGGAACCCCCGACCCTCAGCAATTTTGAAAAACATATAACTGAGTTAAAGTTAGTGAGGTGTCGGAACTCCCGACTCACGTCGAAACTCCCGACCCTCAAGGCTTTTGAAAACTAGCTATTGGCTTCTGGTCATCCATACCGGACACGTCCAGTATGACCAGGACAGTGAACCCTCCAAGTCAGTTGAAGTGTGAGATGTCGGAACTCCTGACCCATGCAGGGACTCCCGACCGTCGGAACTCCCGACCAACGTCAGAACTCCCGATGAACCAACCCGAGAGCAACAATTTTACAGCTGTTGGACAAATACCGGACACGTTCGGTGTGAATACCGGACACGTCCGGTATTGCTAGACCAGCAACAAATCAGTTAGCTCTTTTGTCGCTCAAACACTCAAAACTCACATGGGTTGGCTTGAGCACTTATGAATCATTATCTATCAACATGATGCATCCCTCTTAATAGTACGGCATACCTATTAAACTCAAGATCAAAGGAAAAATGAATGTATACCACTTGAGTTGATTTCTTTTGAATTGATGCTGTCCCTTCCAATCTTCATCAAGTAAGGGTGCTAACAAGTTGATGTTGATCTTTTCACTTGAGCATAGCCATCTTGAGCATGTGACTTGATTCCATTCATCAAATTTGAATAATCCCAAATGTATCAAGTCACTTCCATCAAATACTTCATTATAGATTTGATTCTTCACATCAATATGACCATCTTTAGCTTGATTAGTACCTCAACTAAATGCAAGTACTTTCTTCTTCACCCTAGCTAGGTTCTTTGACCGCCAAGCTGTCGCTTGCCCTTCACCCTTGCTTAGTACCTCGAAGCCTTTCCTTGCTATCTTCACCATCTCAAGCCATCAAGTCACATCTTGTTGTTGAATCATCCATTCATATGTATTGTTATCTTTTTCATTTTAATTTAGCAAGCTTCAAATATGAGACCATTCCATATGCAATCCCTCATGTCTCATTAACTAATAATCACAAGCTTGCTTTCACATAGTACATGGAAATCCCACAATAAATAAGCCTTCACATGAATTATATTTGCATTGTTGTCTTTTGTTTATACAACAACACATCATTTTGGCTTTCACTAAGTAACTGTGAGATAACCTATTACCTATCAACACTTAGTAAACGGGTTAGTCCTTGAATCATGTTGTCATTCAATCATCCAAAACCCACTAAAGGGCTAGATGCACTTTCAATCTCCCCCTTTTTGGTGATTGATGACAACTTGATTAAAGCTTATAAAATGATATAAACATTTAAACTTTTGGGTTCAATGATTTATGAGAGGCTCCCCCTTAATATGTGCTTATGATTAGAATTCACAACCTGACCTCAAATGTCAATTGCACATACTAAAACAAATAGGAGACTCTCCCTAAATCATTACATCCGTGGGGTGCATGTGTGTGTGACAAAGAGAAACCGTGATGTATATGACAAGATATATCATACAAGAATAAATATAAAGGCATCACATCAAATATTTTCATTCTAGCATGCATAGTCCTTATGAAAATAAATATGACACATGTAATTCACACATAGCACTCATTACAAATTTTCTCAAGTCCAGAAACCACTGATATATAGATAAAGATCATGTCTCAAGAGATACATAGATAAAGCATAAGTCTCATCTCTCACAAGATATAATCAATGAAGCTCAAAAACAAACTACAGCCTGCAGTACATATCTTCAGGTACAAAGATAAGCAAATGAAACTATCCTAAAGCTTTAATCAGTCTCTCCCCCCTTTGTCATCTATCACCACAAAGGTCCAACAATGACATACTAAGGACAAAGGGGCTACAAGCTGTCACTAATCTTTGGCATCACTCATCATCATCGTCTCTCCCAGCATCTTCGTCATCAGAGCGGGTAACACCAGCTGGACGAGAACCACCAGCACCAGATGGGTCATAGCCACCAGAGCCGTAGTAGCCGCCACCACCTGTCAAGTCACTCCACCAATCTGTAGCATAGTTGTTGGTAGTGCTGGGACGTGGCTGAGAGTGAGTAGGCACACGAGCCTGAAGTGGTAGAGTGTCAAGGTGCTCAGGTGCCTGCTGCTGCTGCTGTCGCTATATGAACTCAACATACTCTCTGTCATATTTGGCCTACTGCTGCTCCTCAATCTCCTGCTCACTAGCTGCCTCATCTGATAGAGGAGACCTAGGAGGATCAAGCTCAAGCCTAGAAGCAATTTGCTTCAAGGTTTGAGTGTCCTTTCTCCTAGCCTCCCTCTCCTTCTGCTGCCTAGTCTGGATGTCACGGCACATCCCAAATATGGAGCTGAAAAGCCTACGGATAGGCGAGGGAGGACTGCCATAGTGTGAAGTAGAATGTGAAGGAGCATGTGGTGAAGGTGAAGCTCCTGCTGGTGCACCACTCCCAGGTGCATCTGCCTTTGGTGCTGCTGCTCCTCCTCCTGGTCCTGCTGGAGGTAATCCTGTCTTAGGTAGATCTGCAATAATCTTCAGGGCCTTGTGAATCTTATCATACTCAAATGTGTGCCCTATCACCTGCTCAATCATATGCATGATATAAGGAGCAAAACCACAGCCCTTGAGGGGCCTCTCTCCCACACTCCTGATCTTAGACCACATAAAGTCAAACACGCTGAAAGGCCGAGCATCAGGTGCCATCCTATGGAGTAGGTTCCTAGAATAATCTGCAATGTTGCCCTTATCTCTACCCTTACAGTCAATAGTCTTCCTGAACATCCTGTCCAGGTATCTATAGGTAGGGTGAAGACCTAGAACCTTCCCCATAGCTCCTCTCTCACCACTAGGAGGATACATATATGCGAGCTGCTCAGGGGGGTAACGCCTACTCGGTGTGGATCTTGTCCCTCTGGAGATCATCCTCTGAGAAGCCAAGCTGGGCGGCAAATACATCATAGTCAACACTATACCACTGGACCTCAAGCATCCATTGCATCCGCCTCTCATCCTCCTCAACGAACAGAGTAGCATAGAACTGAGCTACTACCTCTGTGTTCTAGTCATGCTGGAACTCCATGATCTCATAAACTCTTGTGCTCTGGCAGATGGCAATGGCATGATCAACTAAGGCCTTCTACAACTCTCTAATATATTGCCAGTCAATCCACTGAGACCTGGCAATCACTGGGTTCCTAGTGAGAATCACACTGGAGTAGAAATCTAGGTGAAAGGCTGTCTAGAAGCGGTGATCGTACTGAACCTTAGGTAAGCCTCTCGGATCAACCCTTCGCTCATCTCTAGCTCTCCTGGTCATACCCTTTCCCCTGTAGTCAACCCTAGGAACATAGGAGGGCACATTGGGCAGACGTGTCTCAAGAAGACCATAATGCATCCCCTGACCAGGCTGGTGCTGAGCTGGAGGAACTGACTCCTCCTCCTCAATCTCCTGCTCCTCATCTGAGCTGTCACCATCTGATCCTCTGTTCGTGCTCTTCCTCTTTCTTTCTTCTCTAGACTCCACTCTGAACTCATTAGTGTCTGTGTTAGAAGAAGAGCTCCCGGACCCCTCTGCATACTGAGCTGCTGCACTAGAGGCAGCCCTGGTAGACCTCCTACTGGTTGGCTTGAATCCAGGATGCATATCCTGTCTCGCCTTCTTGTACTTCTCAAGTGCTGGATCATGCCTATGCTTGGACCTTGGCTCCTGTCGTCCACTCATGGCTGCTGTCCTGTATCCAAAGATTTTCATAGAATTTTAGATACATGCCCATAGCTTATTTTTGAATTGTAATTAGACATAGATTCTTTTATCCAAGATTTTACAATCACCTCAACACACCATTGTCACAAGGTTTGTAAACACATAGATACTGAAGAAACTATGCTTAATATACAATTCTAGGATAGGATTAAATCAAAGGAAGCAGAAATCCTACTCTGATGGGCCATACCGGACACGTCCGGTAGCATACCGGACACGTCCGGTATGGGCGACCAGCAACCCTAACCAGGGTTCCTTGATTCAAACCAACATGGATTAATACCAAACTTTGGGCATTGCTTCTATATCACCAATGCAGCATATTGACCAAAGGAATTTCCAAATCATGTATTGACCAAGTAGATCGGACGAGGTCCGTGGTTAGGGTACCTTGAGAGGAGAGAAGAGAGAATGATATGAAATCCAAATCCACGGGCCTTCAATCCTTGATCCAAGCCTTCTCTAATGCAATCTCCCTCTCTCTCTTTTCCTTGATGAAATCCTCGGTCGCCCTAGGTGGGAAGAAGGGCGTCGGCTGGTTGGTTGGAAGGAGAAAGACAAGTCTGGGCCGAAGGGGTACTTCTGGTTTTATAGTCCCGCTCATACCGGACACGTCCGGTATCATACCGGACACGTCTGGTATACACGGGCTGGCCCAATTTATTCCAAAATGTGTTTTCTCTCTTCCAATCCCCTTTTCTATTATTTCTTAGTCCAAAAAGGTATATACTGTTGATCCAATCCGAGTATCATCACTTTCCTTATCCAATGTCGTAAAATGATTTTCTCTTTTCCAAATATTTGGCATATACAAGATTTCGCTTGCTTGAGAGAGATAGAGAGAGACAGAGTAGATTGTGGACTTAAGAAAGCCATATCATGTGTGATTAGTCAATCAAACAATCAAGGAGAGCTATAATCATCACATGACAAGGCTAGGTCACAAAGACCAAGATTCAAATAATTTTTCAAATTCACACTTCCTACTCATGCTAGTTAGTGGTTTTGAAAAACATCTCTCCTATGTCACACAAATGCACATTCTAACATACAAAGGGCCTTAAATGCACTTACAATATATGTATGTAAACACATACCTTTGCCTTGAGCCCACAAGAATACCACTAAGAGGATAAATAGCATGATGATCTTTATGTTGACCTCAATTGCCAAATAATCATGCTAAATACATTTTCATCCAAAGAACTACAGAGAATGCTAGATAAATTTGTTAGTTCACAATGGTGCAAAAATAGAAATTTAGGTCCCCCTAAATAAGTGCTTCAAGTAATTTGAATGACTTTCAACAAGCACTTTATTCTTTTAAGAATTTGGGAGTCAATTTTCAATTTTGACCATAAACTAAATAAAATTGCCATATTTAAAATTAAGTTCGGGAGATGCTCACAATCCACTTAGATTTAATAAATCACAAGCTTCTTAGTGAATTAGTGATATATGAACATATATGAATCAAAAAACTCAGTTGGAATCCAATTAGTGTTCTGGTTCCTGTAATACCAGACACGTCCGGTAGATATACCGGACATGTCCGGAATACACAGAACAGAAGCACTGACTTTCTGTCCCTGGCCATACTGGACACGTCCGATAGTAATACCGGACACGTCCGATAGGTTCAGGACAGAACCAATTAATTCACTGCTTGTAATTTTAGCTCTAGTATTTATTGTAAACTTGCATCTCAACAAATGAATTGCTTTACTAGAGAGCCGTTAAAAGCATCATATGGCAAAGTAGAATTCCTTTTAATTGAATCTTATTAGCCACTTTCATTATTTCACAAATGTACCTATTTGTGAACTATAGAACACGAAACGAACAAAGTGGCTATCCTACAAGGTTTAGGTACTTGTTACCAATGGTGAGGATAAAATATATGATATGTTTATTGAATTATCTTTGGGTCAACCATATAAGGGATTATGATAAGAATTGGTTGATAGATTGAGTGAATATTATCAAATTGCTTGCTCAACCACCCCGAAACCTTCATCTCATCACCAAGTACCTACATCATTAACCTAAGCACACTTTGGTACCCAACTCTTGTTGGGTCCTTTTGAGTTAGTCAACAAGTGCTTAGGCACCCAAATGGCTTTAGCATTAGTTTGTGGTGAACACATCACCTTACTAGTGCTAACTCTATTTGTGGTCTTCCTAAGCATATCATTATAAACAAATATGTTTGGCTTATGAGTTTTACCGTTTGGGCATTCATAGCTTAGATGCCCCTTTCTTCTACAAGCATAGCATATGCGGCCTTTGTGTGCTCTATGCTTGCTTTGCTTGTATGGACATCTATCAACCTTGTGGCCCATCTTATTGCACCCATAGCATCTTCTAGTTGCAACTTGGGCTTCCTTTCTTGCTTCTTTGTACATTGAGCATTTCTTGGTAGGATGCCCCAATTTCTTGCTCATGAGACAAGCACTTTGTCCATGACTCTTCATTTGCTTGGCCTCCTTGGTAGAAGCCTTTTGATTGGCGGCTTCAACCTTGTCGGCCCAACTCTTGTGTGGACACATAGCCCACTCATGTCCATACAATCCACAACCATAGCACATCCTTTTTCCATGTTTCTTGCTCTTGGTTGTGTTGGCCTTGCTTGAGATGTGATTCTTTTGTTGGGCTTTGGAGGAAGCAAGGTTTGAACCCTTCTCAAGCTTCTTCACCATGTTATCACGGTTATCTTGAGAAGGTTGTGCTTTCTCCTTACCCTTCAACCGAATCACATCTTTCTTTAATCTTTGCACTTCTTCTTTGAGCTCTATGTTTTCTATAAGATTTAGCTCAATCGAAGATTGGCTTGCTTGAGGAGCACATTCATTAGTACAAAAAATATTTAATTGAGATGGTGTACTAGTGAGCGGATGTGTGAGAGGTTGAGAAAATTTTACCGATGTAATCACAACCTCATGAGCCACCTCAAGCATGATGCTTGATTCTACTACTCCCTCATGAGAGCACTTTAGATGAACATAATTTGCTTGCAGCATATTATACTTGCTTGATAGTTCATCTAGCCTTGCCTTGAGCTCAACTCAAAGTTTTTCTTCTCTAGTTGTGAAACACTAGAAGAGGAGTTAGTAACTAAAGCATGCTCAATTGACAATTTTTCATACCTCTCATTTATTGCCTTTAGCTCTTGCAATTTGGAGATGAGAAACTTTTTTTGATTTTGAAGCGATTGCTCTTGCTTCTCTATCTCTTCTTCAAGCTCATCATTCTTTTCAACTATCTTCATGATGATGAACTTGTCTTTATGGTTGAGATGATCAAGGTTGTAGTTGTGTTCAACTTCAACATCACTCTCTTCTTGATCATCCACTTGCGCCTTCTCCTTTTCTTGATCTTTCTTGTTACTCTTCTTCTTGCTTTTCTTGGCCATGAGACACAAGTGATGAGTATCATGAGATACTGAGATTGACTCATCACTTGGTTGCCACTGAGCTTGAGCATCGTTGCAAACAGCTGCTTGCTGGTCTGCTGCCTCGGCCATACCGAACACGTTCGGTAGGCATACCGGACATGTCCGATACATGCAGGCAGACAGCAAGTCATGCACTGCTTGCACTTCTTGCTCCGGCTCGGCACTCTTGAGGTCTTGTGAGGCTTCTTTGCTGCATGAAGACACAATGGACATACTTTCCATTGACTCGATCTCAAATGCATCATCACATTTGGATTTTCCATATAAATTAAAAAGTCTAGTCCAAATGAGATAAGCACTCTCCGGAGGTGGTTGTCCATTGAAGATTGCCTCATCTTGAACCTCTACACTCAATGTACTCAAAATAATATTAATAGCTTAAGCATTGAGTTGCACGCATATCTCTTCCTCTTTTGACAAATTTTTGTAGTTGCTCCAATCAACTATAGAAAGAAGTATGCTTGCATCCACAATATGCTCAACAAGAGGACTAATATCTCTAAAAGCATTGAGTACATGTATTGACCAAGTTAGAAAGTTTGAACCATCATTTTGGAGAAGCGTCGGCTCCAACTCGATAGGCGTCGACATCCTTTTCTCACGGCGGTGAAGCTTTAGGTGAGAACCTCGCTCTGATACCAATTGAAAGGACCTAGGATGCCACCTAGAGGGGGGTGAATAGGCGTTTCTGAAAATTAACACCTTTAAAAGCGGAAACGATTAGTAAAGTGAGTTTCCAAAAATGGAAACTCCAAATAAAGAGTACCACCCCTCACAAGTTAGCCACAGAGTATATAAAAGATACTAAATGAATCTAGGAGCCAAACGCCTGCAACCAAAGAGTTAGAACACAATTCAATTTAGTTTGGCGCAGGGGTTAATACTGGACGTGTCCAGTAGGTATACCGGACGTGTCCGGTATTCATGACTTTAGTGGAACAGCCCCTAACTTGCTCCTTTTGATTTCTATCTTCAATCCAAACTGTAGGAAACTATTAGAGATAGTAAAATACACAGAGAACCTGCAGAATAGCTAAAGCAACACAAATATCAAATGAAATGTGAATTAAGACACGATATTTGTTTTACCGAAGTTCGGACTCATTTGAGTCCTACTCTCCGTTGAGGGGGCTACGGGCGACCTAGCAAAGGTCAGCCCTAGAGGGTACCACGAAGGTCACTCTAGCCAGAGTCTTTTCCAACTCCTTTTTCTTCTTCCACTAGATGATTCCGAGGCGGCGGAATCGACCGTTACAAACTTTCCGAAGCAACCACAATCTCTTGGTTGCTCTCCGGCGACGCCTAGCCGTCTAGGACCGAAGAGTCCAAGAGTAATAAATGCGAATCACGAGATTGACAATATGCACAAGTGCTCAAGTGGTGGCTTGCTCTCTTTTTCAAATTCTTTCTCAACCCACAAATTGATTTTGCAATTTGGATCACACACTCACTAAGAGATGGTTTAGGAGAGTTGGCAAGGCTAAAAAATGTGTGTCTATCTCAGCAGAATCAGCAGCCTCCAAAGGTGGAGGCTTGGGGGTATTTATAGCCCCCTTGGAAAACTAGCCGTTGCAATACCAGACACGTCCGGTATGACTCACACTGCGCCAACGGTAACTAAGTTACAGTGATGTTGTGAGGCGTCGGAACTCCCGAAGAATGCCAGAACTTCCGACCGTCGGAACTCCCGACTCAAGTCGGAACCCCCGACCCTCAGCAATTTTGAAAAACATATAACTGAGTTAAAGTTAGTGAGGTGTCAGAACTCCTGACGCATGTCGGAACTCCCGACCATCGGAACTCCCGACTCACGTCGGAACTCCCGACCCTCAAGGCTTTTGAAAACTAGTCGTTGGCTTCTGGTCATCCATACCAGACACGTCCGGTATGAATACCAGACACGTTGGTATGACCAGGACAGTGAACCCTCCAAGTCAGTTGAAGTGCGAGACATTTGAACTCCCAACCCATGCAGGGACTCCCGACTGTCAGAACTCCCGACCAATGTCGGAACTCCTGACGAACGAACCCGAGAGCAATAATTTTATAGCTGCTGGACAAATACTGGACACGTCCGGTGTGAATACCGGACACGTCCAGTATTGCCAGACCAGCAACAAATTAGTTAGCTCTTTTGTCGCTCAAACACTCAAAACTCACATGGGTTGGCTTGAGCACTTATGAATCATTATCTATCAACATGATGCATCCCTCTTAATAGTACGTCATACATATTAAACTCAAGATCAAAGGAAAAATAAATTTATACCACTTGAGTTGATTTCTTTTGAATTGATGACATCCCTTCCAATCTTTATCAAGTAAGGGTGCTAACAAGTTGATGTTGATCTTTTCACTTGAGCATAGCCATCTTGAGCATGTGACTTGATTCCATTCATCAAATTTGAATAATCCCAAATGTATCAAGTCACTTCCATCAAATACTTTATTATAGATTTGATTCTTCACATCAATATGACCATCTTTAGCTTGATTAGTACCTCAACTAAATGCAAGTACTTTCTTCTTCACCCTAGCTAGGTTCTTCGGCCGCCAAGCCGTCGCTTGCCCTTCACCCTTGCTTAGTACCTCGAAGCCTTTCCTTGCTATCTTCACCATCTCAAGCCATCAAGTCACATCTTGTTGTTGAATCATCCATTCATATGTATTGTTATCTTTTTCATTTTAATTTAGCAAGCTTCAAATATGAGACCATTCCATATGCAATCCCTCATGTCTCATTAACTAATAATCAGGAGCTTGCTTTCACATAGTACATGGAAATCCCACAATAAATAAGCCTTCACATGAATTCCATTTGCATTGTTGTCTTGTGCTTGAACTAGATTGTTTATACAACAACACATCATTTTGGCTTTCACTAAGTACCTATGAGATAACATATTACCTATCCACACTTAGTAAACAGGTTAGTCCTTTAATCACGTTGTCATTCAATCATCCAAAACCCACTAAAGGGCTAGATGCACTTTCACCTGGGCTCCTTGCCAAACTCCGGGTAGGCCTCGTCGAAATCCTTCCATTGCTTGCCATCGGATGGGTGCCATAGCTTGCCATCGTCGTTCAGGCGGTCAGCTGATGCATGCCAGGACATGAGCTTGGCATCATCCGGGTTCCCGAATATTGCACGTAGGCGATCGGTCATGGGCAGGTACCACACCAATAGTGCTGGACTTTTCCTATGCATGTAACCCTCTTCTTCATCGTCCTGCTGAGCCAAGATCTGTTTGGCCACACTGCTCTTCTTTGCCCCCTTCTTGTTCTTCTTCCGACCACCCCGCAAGCCTCCCTCGTCTTCTGCATCCACGCGACAACCAGCATTTTTCTTGTACCGACTAAAGCCGCAGTGTGGACAACTCGTCAAATTCTCATACTCATTGCCCTAATACAGGATGCAGTGGTTAGGGCATGCATCAAACTTTCTAAGCTTCATCGCCACTGGCCGGATCAGCTTCTTGGCCCGATAAGTATTGGCGGGCACCTTGTTAGCCGTTGGGTACGTGGTGGCAAGGTAGCTTAACAATTCATTGAAGCTAGTGTCATACCAACCATGACGAGCCTTCAACATCAACATATGGAGGTTAAAACGGAGCGCCATGCACTCCTTCGGACAATCGCCACCGTCCTTATAGAGAGGATCAACTGCCGCCTGCTTCAACTCTCTGAGATTCTCCAACCACTTTGGGCAACCCAACACAACGTCATCTTCATCAAAATGTTTGTCTAGATCTTCAACAAGCTGCACATCCTCGGGTTGGCTCACAGTATCCTGACCATCCCCACCGTCGCCGGCTTCGTCGGCCATGTCTTGCATTAGATCATCCACCATGATATAATCACGACAACTGTTGTCACTATCGGCTGGCGCAGCAGCTGCTGAAGATGATGAGGAGCCGGGTGCTCCTAAAGGATCTTTATTCACCGATGGTGCTGTCATCGTCAGCGTCGAAGAGCTCACTCCAGATGCACCGCCACTCGCACCAACTCTTTCGTCGTGAAATGTCCAGACTGTGTAGCCCTCGATGAAACCATACATGATCAAATGAGTTTGCACCTCGCTGTCTCGGTGGGCTTTCAGGTTCTTGCAACGAGAACATGGACATATGGTTGTCATCCGCTTCAGTCTCTCACGGTGAGCTTTACCAGCAGCAATAAACTTCCTTAATTCAAAGAGGTACCGCGGATCATTCACTCTATCGATCCGGTACATCCATTCCGACCTATCCATCATACCTGCAAACATTATCCGTCATAATCAACAAATAAAGAAGAATTAGGAGAAATTGATGATTTTTACGTCCAAAATCAGGAAAAAAAGAGGAAATAACGACGTGAAAGATGAAGCATGCATCTATGATGAATCTAAGGTTAAAGAAATATATGACATCATTTTTTCCATTAAAATTGATCTAGATCTAGAGAGAACTCTAGGTGATGGAAATAGAGAGAGAGGATGGAAGGAGAGAGGGGGAGCCTTTATGAACCTCTTATGATGTCCTCCTCCCTCAAATCCAAGCCATTCAACTCAAATCAAAAGTTTCTTCAAATTTTAGGGCAAAACCTCCCCCATGAGTTTGAGAGAGAGAAAGACCCGTGGAGAAGACAAAGGGGCGGCGGTGATTATTTATACAGGCTTTACCGCGGTGGGCAATATAAAGCGCCCGTCGCAGAAAATGAACTCTTTACCGCGGCGGGCAGTTTAAAGAGCCTGCTACGGTACATCGTATTAACCGCGGCGGGTGATTCATACTGCCCGCCGTGGTAAATAACGATTTCCTGCGGCGGGCAAATAAGGTGGGCCGCCGCGGTAAACCATTTTCCCGCAGCGGGTGCCTCGGTGGCCGGCCACCGGTTAACCGTGGCGGGCAAAAGAGGTGCCCGCCATGGAGCCCATTTTGGCCACACTGCGCAAATTGATTCCTGTAGTAGTGTTCATCTTATCGATGCATCGTCTTCTCCCTGCATACCAAGTCTTCTACCTAGTTTTTCTGCTCTTCACCAAATCCAACATTATAGCTATATTACTAATCTTCATCATATCCAGATTGAGCTATGCTCTCAAGTCTCAACATCTAATGTTCGTTCCAAAATATAAGGATTTAAACTTTGACCCAGAATGTAAGGATTATAATAAGGATAGTCACAACCTAAACCCACTAGATAGTTTCCGTAGCTCACACCTTAGCGAGAAACTTCATCTAGAGACTATGGGCCAGTTTGGCAGGGCTCTAGCTCCAGCTTCTTTTGTCGAGCAGCTTCTTTAGTGGAGCTGAAGCCATTTAAAAAAAAGATGTACGGCAAAAATAGCTTCAATTGTAGTTTCGTAATGATTTGTGTAAAATTTATGAGGAACTAAAAAAAAGCTACGTCATCGTAGCTCCGTCTCCTCAATACAGAAACGGCTTCAAATCCTCCGGTCTCCTTGCAATGAGCCATTTTTAGATGGCTATTTGGCATGGCTCCGTAGCAAGAACCACAAGTGCCTGATTGAGGGGACATCAAAGTCATTTCCCTTTCTCGTAATATGTTTTACTAAAAATTCTAAAAATCCTTGTATTAGGTGCATATTTGCACGGACCTTGTTTATACCAGCATGGTTAAGGATGGCAACGGGGATGTACCCGTCGGGTATCGTCGGAACGTTCTCTTCCCCGCTACGGAGAATTTATCCCGTCCCCGTCCTCATTAACTATCTCGGGTATAGATTCTTGTCCATCCCCGTACCCGTCGGGCATCGGTCGGGTAACAGATACCCGACGGGTACTGCATACCCGATAAACAAGGACATTTGGGGTCGCAGCTTTGCAAACGGAGACGTTTCTTCTTCATCCGGGTATAATTGTTGGAGTCTCGAAGATGCCGAGGAGAAGGAACGAGGTTGCGAGGAGGACGAGCAAAGGTGACAGAGAGACCGAACTGAGGAAGCGAGGGGCACGAGCGCTCGTGAGGCAGGCGTGCTTGTGCTGCTGGCGGAGATGGTGAGGAAAAATTAAACCAGAGTTCCTAGAACACACAAACTATATATATTGTTGTTCAGATTTGGGTCAAAATACCTATGTTGAGCTTCTTTGGGCGTAATACTCGCATGATATCTCAAATAGTCGGGTTCCCCAACGGGTAACGGGGACAGGTAAACAGAGAATGTTCCCGTACCCGCTATACCCATCGGGGATGGATTCTTGTCCATTTAGATGCCCGCGGATAAAGATATGATCCCATCTCCATCCCCTAATGGATCAAATACCCGTCGGATATCAGAGCCTGTTACCATCTTTAAGCATGGTAGAGCCGTAGAGGCGGTAGAGGGAATGGATGGAAAGTGTTGCTAGGAGTCTAGGACCAATAATGTAGTTGGATTGTTTTCCCCTTCAATTAGTGTTATACTGTAGGAAGCTTGCGATGCGGGGAACACGAAGGGCATAGTCGTCAAATGCGCCGTTCCGCCCACTGCTCAGGCGGTCCGGGTCCGGCAGTCCTCTCCCACTCCCTACCCGAAAGCTTCACCCGGACGCTTGCCCTTCTCCGTCATTAACCATCCCAACCTCCCCTTTCCGTCCTCTCGCCGCTCCAGGCATTTTGACGGAAACGCCCCTCACCCACCGGCGATGCTCCGGCCGTCGTACCCGCGGCGCCTCCTCCAGAGCAGCAGCGACAGCGGCGGCGCCATCCCCAACCCGAACCGCATCCCGGGCATCCCGCCCGCCGACCCGCCCCCGGCCGTCAACTCCGATGTCGTGGTGATCCTCGCCGCCCTGCTGTGCGCGCTCATCTGCGTCGTGGGCCTCGCCGCCGTCGTCCGCTGCGCCCGGTCCCGCCGTCGCAACAGGGGCGCGGGGGCCGACGGCGGCGCCCCGGCGTCCTCCCCCTCGAGCAACCCGGGCGACGGTGGCGGCGGGCACGGCCACCACCACCACGCGCAACAGGCCACCGGCGCGAGCGTGGCCACCAATACCACGTCCGCGACTGCCGCCGCCAGCAAGGGGCTGAAGAAGAAGGCGCTGAAAGCGCTGCCGAAGCTGGCGTACGCGGACGCGGTGGCGGCGGCCGCGGCGGCGCGAGGCGCGGCTCCGGCGGCGGAGGGCGAGGAGGAGGCGAAGGCGGAGGAGCTGCTGGCGGAGTGCGCCATCTGCCTGGCGGAGTTCGGCGAGCGGGAGGAGGTGCGCGTGATGCCGCAGTGCGGGCACGGGTTCCACGTCGCGTGCGTCGACACCTGGCTGCGCTCCAACTCCTCCTGTCCGTCCTGCCGCCGCCCCATCGTCCTGGACGACCCGGCGCCGCCCAAGAGGTGCCGCAAGTGCGAGGCCGTCGTCCTGGAGGCCGTCCTCGCCTCGTCGTCGTCATCGTCGTCCGCCGCCGCCGGCGGCAGCAGAGGGGGCCGCGGCGGTGGGGGATTCTTGCCGTAGCAGCAGCAGTAGTTGGCTGGTTGTTTGTTTGTCTGACGGGCGGGGCCAGGCCGGTCCTACTCGTGGGTTGTTGAGCTGCCCCCATCAGCCCGTGCCCATATGTCATTAGCGCAGCCAAGATCCCCTCTAAAGCAATGAAAACCAAGAATAACTAGAAGGGAAAATGTGATTCTTTTTTGTACAACCTTTTGGAGTTCTGCACCAACTTTGGCTTGTGGGGGCATATGACATCTGTTGGAAACTTGCAGCGGGTACTGTAAAACTGTAAAAAGGAAAACTGTGAATTGGGGGTAAAAATTATATATATTTGTGTTATATTTATGCTAGTGGTAGTTTCTAGTTTGTACTGATTACTGAAAGGCTATTTGTAGTCAGTGAAGTAGAGGGTTGGAAACATGGATATTTTTATTAAAAGAAACATGGAGTTTCTCTCATCAGTAGACTAGACTAGGTGTGCTCACTTTGGCATTATATTTCTGTGATGTCTACAACTTGGAAGCTGACATGCCGTTGGATCATCTTCTAGCAAGGCGTCAATGTGGGTGATGGGCAGGGGGAGCTGTGATGTGCGTCCGAAATGGAGTGGTCGAGCAGTCTGCTTCAGGAGAGGTCGCTGCCTCGCCGCGCCAGGATGGCCATCAACCAAAGCTAGCATGTGCCTGAGCGCGAGGCTTTTGTCTTCCTTCCATCAGATAGATTGGAAGCATCATCGGTTACCGCATTAAAAAAAGGAAAGATTTCCTAGATCCTAAACCTGCTCCATTTCATTATTCCTGCCATCAGATGAAACTTGCAAACAGCTCACGCTGAAGAAACTTGTGCCAAGTGAACCAGAAACATCGTGAGCTGGTTTACCGCTTTTTGGGATCCACGGTCGATCCGCATCTGCTGCTGAAAAAGGTCGTTCCATTTCCACCCGACACGAAATTCAGCTGTGCCGCTGTGCGCATAGCACGCATCCTGTAGAGTGTAGACGTGCAGTCAGCCATCGATTCTACTAGTCTCGCGAATCGCCGATCCCCAGGTCGGACATGGACATGGTTGGTTAGCCAGCCGCGATGGTGATCGCGCCCCCGGACAGGCGGACACGACACGACGGCGCGGCTGAGTTGGCGGCGAGGGCGATCATGCCATGTCTCTGGTTGGTGGTGCCAACGTGACGAGACGAGACAAATAGCGTCAGGCCGTCAGCTCCCCCAACTGCCACGAGCCCACAAGGGCCACAACACGGAAACTCTTTTCTGCTGGCTCTGTTGTTACAGTTATTATTTACTCTCTCGAAAATGTACAGCACACTGGCTTATGCCCCGTTTAGAGCAGCTAAACATTTTATAAGCTGCAATAGTGTGTGAGAGAGGGTCACTGAGTCAGCTAATAGTTTTTTTTTTTTATAAACGAGGTTGTGTGGTTCCAAATGGCCTTTAAACTAGAGTATAGGATAGGTTGTTTGGGTCAGTTTTTTTTAGCAGCTAGCAACTTATTTTAGCTAATATAAGCAAAATGTCTTATATTTTGGAACAAAGAGAATAATAGTACATGGACAAAACCCCTTTCACCATTCGGAATGCACTGCTCGCTCGGATCAGCAGACGTTAGTGACGGTAGTGCGTCATGGCTTTCTGGGTGCACACACCTACGTTTGTGGTTCCATTCCGGTAAGGGCAGCCACATCGCAGCTACTACAATCATATGCCTCGTGAAAAAAGTCACATGCCACGTATTCGGAGGAGAAATGAAGCTAACGATCTCTCAACGCAGGCCTCTTCTCCTGTCACAAACGTCACTTTCACCTTTTTCTCTTTACCCTGACATACAGGAATAAAGTTGTGTAGAGTATGGTTTCATCCACCCTCAACGCGTGTTTATACGAGAGCTTCTACAAATTGTCAGCCCCTATGGTCAGCCTGTTCGTTTGGTCGTGGCTTGTTGTAAATGATAGTAAATTTTTAGCTGGAATAGTATTTTTCTCTCACATAAACCAGCCAGCAGTACTTCTTCACGAACCAGCAACGATACAAACCAGCCAACCGAACAGGCTTGTCTTGTAGCCCTATGCAGGCAGCACTGACATACTGCTGTTTTGCGTGATCTGTCCACGGCGTGTATAGGTGGGCGTTGGGGCTACGAGACAGCGTGTAGCATTGGGAGGCCCTAAGACTGGCTTGCGGAGGTGGCAAGATGTGCAAGAGTTTATGTCAGGTTCTCAAATACTACCAAAGAACAAACAAGAGAGAAGAAGAAATGGATTTCAATAATCACCAAAGTATGCTCAAAATGATTAACACGTCCCGGAGTTTCTCACCCACCGCTTGCTACCAAAGCACGGTGTACACAGGCATATGATGTACGAGTATTTGTTAAGTAAGTATTCAGTTTCACCACTAAATTGACCAAAAGGAAATACTAGTATGGCTCCTCTTTTCGTTCATCAAATTAGATTTGCCACCCCTGAAATCTTGTCCATTGGTCCCGTTCGCTTCGCTGAAAAAAGCCGAAACACTGCTCCAGCTGATTTATTGTGAGAGAAAAACACTGTTCCAGCTAAAAAAACAAGCTGAAAAAAACGGATTATAAGAGAAACGAACAGGGCCAAGCCTGCTGCAGTGACAGGCCAATGCCACTCTAGTAGTGTGCCCCTGATATATCTGAAAAGCTGCAAATGACTGAATGAGAGGACCATCTCTCATCCGAGATCTTCCTCCAGATATTCCTCAACATAAAGAGCTTTGCCGGCATCTTGGGACCTCAGCTTTTCCATCCCGATCCTCCCAAACCAAAGGGGCCACTAGAAGCGAACGCATGGCCTTTTTCTCTGTGCTATATTATCGGTCGCCAAAGGCCAAAGCAACCATGAAAAGCCCTAGAACTGATCACTGGCTACACTCAAACAGCCAACAGGGATTGTGCTTGCCAGTCTCAAATTGGAGGCCTACGTATCAGGCGGCTATAATTCTTCATCTGTCTCCATTGGAGACGCACTCATGCACTCGGCTAGCTGGAATTCTACTCTCTCTGCCACTAATGCCTAATGGAGATGAGCACAGGAACAAACCACCAGTGATCTTTTCCTCAACAACCGGAAGTCGAAGGCCCTTTCGCTTTAGCACCTACCAATAAACTGAAAACACAACTGCACTAGCATTCTGCAAAACAACAGGATTGCCACGCACTAGCCAACAACTCGTGATTGGGAGGAAGTTGACAACACAAAGAAACCAATAGCATAACTGTCATACACCACTAGTTACATAGGCAAAAAAAAATTCCAACGAACACAAGCACAAAGTCTCCAAGCAAAAAATAACAGATGATCTACACATCCTTCCTAGTTCTGAAGGCCAGCCTATGACAGAATCAAGCCTCACAATGTACAGCCAAATCATCTCTTTAGGTGCCCTACGGTCCCCCACTTCATCGGTCAAGTTTCTTTCACAAGGCATCACAGGATTAACCACAGTGAAGTGTGCAAACCACAAAATTACAGCAAGTCCGCAAGCGATGCTGGTCGCTGGGTCTGGGTGATTAATCTTCCCTGGCTTCCTTGGCTTGCTTTGCTCCAACGGAGAAGAACTCAGTGATGACCTCGAGAGGCATGCCCTTTGTCTCTGGCACCTTGATGAATACAAATATAAGAGCCAGGATGCAAACAACGGCATATATCCCAAAGACGCCAGCGAGACCGATGGCATTCAGCATCACAGGAAGCGTGTATGTCACAATAATGTCACCAATCCAGAAGGTTAAGGCGCAGATGGCTATGCAGATGCCGCGGACGGTGGTGGGAAAGATCTCTGCACAGAGAATGTTGGGAATAGGCCCAAACCCCATGACAAAGAAGCAGAAATAGACTATGACGCTAATCGTGGAGAGTGCAGCATGCACCATGGTTCCCACATCCACAATATTGACCACGACCAAGATAGCTAGTGCAACTATCAAGATAGGGATTGTCGCAAGGAGAAGAAATCTGAATGAGAAATAAGATACAAGAATTATTACGGTTTTTACTTCTACTGAAGAATGTCTTTAAGCAAAGATAAGAAAGGAAGCACAAAGCCTAACCTCCTTCCAGATATATCCATGAGCCTCATTGCAATACCAATGCTTGGAAGCATAAGTAAGGTTGTCAAGGCACTAATAAGAATTGATGCAGAAGATGCGCTAAGGCCAATGTTCGACAGAAGAACACCAACACCTGCTTGCTCAAGAATTTGAGGAGTGTAGTAGAGAACACCATTGATGCCAGCAAACTACATAAAAGATAGTTAATGAACACAATAACACTTTATATACCTCATTGATGGAAAAAACAGTTAAAACAAAAACAAAAAGTATGCCACAAATGTGAAATGTTATGCTGAAACATTTTAAAGCCATATATGACAAATTTATGAAAGGGGAGAAGATATTAGCATACTGTTTCCATACTTCCGATAAATAACATTACTCAAGTTCTGTGACCTAAACAACACCGAAAAGCACCACTGCCAACTCACAGCACTTTCCCAGTATCTTTTTATTTAATAGAGTTGCGTTATGCATTACACCACAGCAAAAAAATTAATGATTAACTGGCTAACTGCTACAAGATATCAAAGCTGACTTCACTTATGCTAGGAACTAAAGAGTTATTAGTAGGATTTGCAGTTTGATCAGAAAAACTAGCTACCGGATTAGCATCAGCAGTATCATCAAGTTTGTTTATTCAGAAACAGCAGTAAAATACCACTGAGTGGCTTACCATAAATCCCAGGTTCCTATCTTTGCTGGTAAGGCCAAAAGTAAGAGCTTAAGAAAGTTATTAGCAGAAGTAAAGCACATAGCATCAACATGCTTAATTTACCTCTTTAGTTTTGAGAGAGAACTTTAATGCATCGAAGGACTAGAAGAAATTCTTTTGGCATTTCAGAAGTGCTAAATTAAGTACCAATACCAAGTGCACTAAGGGGTGCATATATATTCGATACAGGCAAAGACTTGTTACCTGTTGTAGGATCTGTATTCCTATGCCAACAAACAGTGCATGCTTCACTCCAGGCTCAAATAGGTCAGCCCATCTTGGACCTTTAGCAACTGCCTCAGATGGATGCATCATCGCAGGACCAGCAGCATGTTGCTCCAGCAGTTCCTTAGAGTAAAGAGCTGGTTGACTCACAAGAGCTGCAGCCTGGACGAACTCACCACCAGGAGGAACATCCCCTCCTGGTAATGACAATATAGAACCCCTGTTGCCTTGTACGCCCTCCTCATGCAAATAAATACGCTGGAAGCCACCTTCCTTTTGTCCATCTTCGCCCTCTCTCTCAGTCCATTTCCACGCCAACTGCCATCCTCCACCAATACCCATGCTGCTTACTGCCTCCCCTCCCTGCAGGCTACTGATTCTTCCCACAGCACCCATTATGCTACCATGAGGTGCAGCAATCTCCTTTCCTTCCACACTTGTTGCTTGACGAGAAATAAGTGGGCTTTGGAGGTTATCCTCAATGTCATCGCCACCATGATCTGAAGCATAATCGTCACCCTCCCTTTGACTCTCGGAATCCCAGTCAGCCTTCACCTGCTGCTGTTCGGCAACACTAAACATGCTACCAAAGTTGGGAAACAATGTGCTCCTCATGCTCCCCATTATCTCAGGCATCTTTTCATGAACACTTCCGAAAAGAGTGACCACAGGATCCACGAGGGGCTTACCCTGACTAGCCATACTCCCATGACGAGAGATGAGACCTAACGCACTTCCAAGAGCACTTTGTCCCCGAACAGGTCGGGCAATCCAAGATAGGCCTTCTTCAGGTCCATATAATTTAATCTTCTCTGGATCTGGAGCCAGACCTTCCTCAGCAAGCTCATCATCAGGGCCGATTATGTATTCTTCAATACGTGTATCTTTGCCAACCCCCAAACCTTCAACTAGAAGAGCCATTTCCCCTGTAAATTCAATCCAGATCAGCATGAGTACTCATCAACAAAACTGTAAAGAAACTACAGCTGCATATAAACTATATGTTGCAAAGTCATACAAACCTGAGACATCTTCCCTTCCCCGCAGCCTTTGCAACACTCGCTTTGCCTCAGCCATCCTTCCTTTACTCACAAGCCACCTTGGTGATTCAGGCAAGTAGAAGATAGTCAATCCAAAGTAAATAAGTGATGGGATCGACAGAACTCCAAGCATGAGCCTCCAATCAGGTGTGGGCATGAGGGACATCCCAAACACCATACAGTAGGAAAGGAACATCCCTCCTGACCCACTGAACTGCGGCAGTGTGTTCAACAGCCCTCGAATATCTGTCGGCGCAGTCTCAGAAATGTACAAAGGAACAAGTGTGACGGCCAAACCAATACCGAACCCATCGATGAGCCTTGCAAGGAGCAAGACATACACACTTGGCGCCCAGAGCATCACCAGCCCACTAACAAAGTAGAGGACAGCCGAGGCGATCAGCATGGGCCTCCTACCAACAGAGTCGGCCACTGCCCCGGAGAACGTCGTGATGACTGTTGCCCCAATGAGGGACATGGCCACGATGAGGCCCTCAATTAGGGGCTCGCTCTCCAAGTTGAATTCCTTCTTTATGTACAAGACCGCTCCTGGAGAGATCAGACATCAGGCCAACAGGGTCAGAACATAGTCAAGCTATCTGTGTCAGTTCAAAATTTTGACACATCTTGACTTGGATGGCAGCAAGTTTCAGATGGAGAGATCATGTGTGGTGGATCCACCAATTATTTAATCACGTTAGGAATAGATTCAAATCGCTTGAGGAAATCACCGCTGCCCAGTAAATTTGTGATCGAAGAGTAATACCAAAAATATTTTTTTCTACTATGACGCAAGCAATTCGACCAAACACAGCATGATCTCGACAGGAATCCCAATAATTGCTACTGTACCTAACATGGACCCTAGCGGCAAGCATAGAAAGGTATCTGGGAGCAACTGTATAAAGAAATTTAGACTTTTTCTATCGTGAATTACCAGCAATTGTCGCATTGTCCCAGCCCTGCAGCAAGTTGCCGATAGAGGCCGCGATGGCGACCAACACGGCGCCCCCCATGGCCGCCGAAATCTACGCCTGCACAGACACCACACACGCGACAACAGCGTGCGTCGTCAGTTCATCATTCATCATACCAAATCCTGCAGTACTCCAGCAAAGGAGACGAACCAAAGAACAAACTGGACTCGAAAAGAACCAGGCTACAAAGAACAAATCGGGCTCGAAAAGAACCAGCCTACAAAGAACAGACCCAAGCAGGAGGGAGGGCTCACGCTTACCCCCACTCCGGCGGCGGCGGCCAAGATTCGTGATCCCCGATCGGGCGCGGGACCTTCTTAAACAGCGGCGGCGGCAGGTGGTGAGGTGGCCAGACGGGAGTAAGTGCTGCGGACCTGCGGTGAATTTTGGCAAAGCCGCGAGCTTTTCTTTGCGCCGCGCGTTGGGATTGGAGAGCGAGGGGGGCCAAGGCAGGGCAGAGCAGAGCTGCCGCCTGCGGTCGGAGGCAGAAGGCCGGGGTGGTGGAGGGGGGGGGTGAGATGAGAGCGGAGTGCTGGGTGGGGGTCCTGGTCACCAGCTTGTGTGCGTGTAGAGACTAGAGAGGAGAGCGAGAGGCAGCGTTGTTTTTTCTTCTCTCAAACGGCACCCAGACTGTAACCCGTAATGAGGCTGAATGTGGGGCCGTTGTATGTGGGGCCGTTGTATGTCAGGTGGTGTGTTGAGCTAACCTTGGCGTGTGAATCGGCGTGCATAATGTCTGTTAACAGGTGGGCACAGTCAGGGGATAATTATTGTGCGGGGCAGGAGACTCCTTGGATCCAAGCTTAACCTCGTGTGGGACACCTAGGCATTGTGTGCTTGCGATTAATAAGGAATTGTTTGTCCAGAGGTCTTAAGCGGCTTCTAAGAAAAAAACCTACCGCGGCGGCTAGATAGCCCCCGGTATTCCGGTTCAAAAGGAAGATCATCTGAATCCTAATCTCACCCATATGCAGCGGCACCGCATCTCGTGATAAGAAGAAGATCATTTCACGCAGATCGAGAAAATTACCGAACCCTAGCTCTACCTATATACAGCGGCACTGCATTCCCATGAGACGGGATGACCACATACATGTACTTTGGCGTGGGACAAACGAGAAGATTTTTTTACCCTCAGACCTAAAATTCATCCTAAGGGGGTTCGAACTCAGAACCTGAAAGGTGCCGCTGGAACCCTCTAACCAGTTCGGCTAGAGGACCTTTGGCAAGCGGCTTCTAAGAGTCTGTATGTATCTTTTTTATTGCTAGAAATAAGGCCCTGTTTGATCCATTTGACTAATAGCTAGTTGTTAAGCTTTAGCCCTTGAGGATCAAGCAATAAGACTAATGGGTGGACTAAAGTTTAGTCAAAGCCCTAACTAGTTGTTAGCTCACTAGTCCATAGAACCCAGCTACCAGGGACTAACAATTAGTTGAGGATCCAAACAGGACTAGTGATTAGTTGACTAGTAGTTAGCTAGCTAAAGTTTCGTCCAGTTCTGTTTGGATCTTTAGCTAATTGTTTAGTCCCTGATAGTTGGGGATTTGGCTACTTTTGTCCACCCATTAGTCCTCCTATTTCCATTTTCAAGGGCTAAAGTTTTTTATTTGAGAATAAGAGCTAAAGTTTTAGCAATTAGTTGTTATTACAAGGAATCCAAACATGGTCTAAAGATTTTGATAAAAATAACCTTCAACATATATTTTTTAATTAGATCTCCAAATATTACTAAAAGCATCTAGGCCCCTAGTTGGATTTCGATGATTAATGACAATACAAGATTACTCTGACTAACGTGTGTTTTGCAGAGGCAAATAAAGTTAGGTCATGGTAATGGAGATCGATTGGGCAATCGAGGTTGTCATGCCCCTACGATGAAAATCATTTCGGTTTTCAAAGGATTGACGACAAGGTTAAGGATGACTAGTTCTAAGTGTCGATTGGAGTTGGAGAGACACTTAGAATAGTTTAGGACTTTATTTTTCCTTTGGTCGTACTATTAAGGGGGGTATGAACGGGTAGCTTGACCTAGTTGAGTCTAGTGAGTTAGGTGTGGTGCACACTTGTTAAAACTAGCTCTAGGTAGCTCCTATGAATGTCTAAGATCCTTTGGAGCAAACTTCATTCACATATGATCGAGAGTTGGAAGTGAATGGAGGGTCAAATACTGACCGGACGCTAGCCGCAGGGTCCGGTCAGTTCATTTGACCGAGGAGAACAAGTCTAGTGTGACCGGACGCTGGAAGGTCAATGTGACCGGACGCTGAGGGCCAGCGTCCGGTCGACTCCAGTAAGGGTCCAGACTTGAGAAAGTGTGACCGAACGCGTCCGGTCAGTGGTGACCGGACCCTGAGTATCTAGCGTCTGGTCGATTACAGCAAGCATCCAAGAGCGACCGGACGTGTCTGGTCAGTACTGACCGGACCCTGACAGCGTCCGGTCATCACTTGAAAACTGTTGCGCGGGTTGAACTGACCGGAGCGTCCGGTCAAAACGATCGGAGCGTCCGGTCATCCTGCAGAAGCTCATAATGGTTTGTTTTTTAGGCTGCCTTATAAATAGAAGCTCCACTCGTGTGTGGAGTTACTTTTGCTCATTCCAACAGCTGAGAAACACGTTTGTGAGTGCCAAGAAGAGCAAGATCCTAGTGAGGTGTTTGTGATTTGAGAATCCAAGAGTGAAACCTTATTAGTGAATCAAGAGTAGACAAGTGTGCATCCATCTTCTCATTAGGCTTCGCGTGGTCAAGTGAGAGTTCATGCTTGTTACTCTTGGTGATCGCCATCACCTAGACGGCTTGGTGGTGATTGGGAGCTTGGTGATCACCCGGCGGAGCTTGTGGGTGACCCAACTCAAGTTGTGAGCGGCTTTGGGTGATTCGCCGAGACGGAGTGTCGAAGAATCAACCTGTAGAGAGCACTTGATCCTTGCGCGGATCAAAGGGGAGCTACACCCTTGTGCGGGTGCTCCAACGAGGACTAGTGGAGAGTGGCGACTCTCCGATACCTCGGCAAAACATCGCCGCGTTCCTCTCTCCATTTACTTTGAGCATTTACTTTAAGTATTTACTTTGAGCAATTCAATACTTGTCTTTACATTCATAGAATTGCTATGCTTGAGTAAGTTTGGAACATAGGTTGCAAGTCTTTTGTGTGTTAATTTGATAGAAACACTTTTCTAGGCACAAGTGGTTAATTGGGCTATCCGTAGGATTTGATTATTGCAAGAGAATTTAGAATTAGCCCAATTCACCCCCCCTCTTGGGCATCTTGATCCTTTCAATTGGTATCAGAGCCTCGTGCTCACGTTTTTAAGCTTAACCGCTTAGAGCAAGATGTCTCATGGGGATGGACCTCCTCCTATCTTCGAGGGGGATGATTTTCCATATTGGAAAATTCGCATGGAGGCATACCTAGAAGCTCTAGATGTTGGAATTCTTAGAGCCGCCTCTCAAGGGTTCCCAACACCTAAGAATGCCGCACAACTTCAAGGCGATAAAGTAAACTATGAAAAATGGAATGCAAAGGCTCACAACACCATCTTTAGAGGCCTTTGCAAAGATGTGTTCAATCGTGTAAGGAACCACAAAGATGCCCATGCTCTATGGTCGGACGTTTGTGCGCTCCATGAGGGAACCAAGAGTGAGCGTGAGGAATGCTATCATCTTGTAATTAAAAAGCTAAATTCTTTTAAGATGCTTCCCAAAAAAAGTGTTAATGAAATGTATTCTCGTTTAAATGTTCTTGTAGAGGAAGTCAATGGGCTTGGACTTACTCAAATGTCACCATCCGACGTTGTGAGAAAGATCTTGAGTGTCCTCCCCATTGACAAATATGGGCACATTGTGACCATACTACATCAAGGTGATCTTTCCGCCGCTACACCGACACAAATCTTGGGAAAGATCAATGCTCATGAGATGTATATGCACATCACACCACAAGATGACTCATCCTCTACAAAGAAGAAAGAGAAAGACTTAGCATTCAAAGCTAGCCAAGATAAGGGCAAGGCAAGACTTGAGTATGAGAGCTCAAGTGATGAAGATGATGAAGAAAGTCTTGCTCTCATGGTGAAGAAGACTGCCAAGATGCTAAAGAAGCTAAACAAGAGTGGCATCAAGTTTGACGGCAAGAAGAAGTTCTTCACTAGCTCAAGAAGAAAGCCAATCTCCGAGATGGATTGCTACAATTATGGCGAACTTGGCCACCTAGCTCATCAATGCACAAAGCCCAAGAAAGACAAGTTCAAGAACAAGGGCAAGAAAGATGATTCAAGTGATGAAGATGAAAAGAAAAAGAACAAACCATACAAGAAGAGAGATGGCAAAAAGAGAGACTTCTACAAGAAGAAGAAGAGTGGCAAGGCCTATATTGTCGGTGATTGGCTCACGGACATTGATTCATCAAGTGGATCATTCGATGATGAGAGTTACAATGAGAAGGTGGCCGCCATTGCTATTGATCTTGCATCCTCACCGCCACCATCGCTATCATCCTCTACACACCTATGCCTTATGGCCAAGGGTGAATGCAAGGTAACTAAGAGTAATGATAGTAGTGATGATGAGCAAGCTAGTGATGATGATAGCGATAGCGATGATGATTCACCCACATATGATGATCTTGTTAAAATATTAAGAAAATACACTAAGATCATTAGAAAGAGTAGAGCCACAAATGAAAACTTGATGCTAAAAATAATTCACTCTTAGCTAAGTGTGATACATTAGAAAAGGCTAATGATGATCTCAAAGAAATAAATGATTCTATATCATCAAAACTCAAGGAGCTCAAATCTTATAAGAAAGAGCTTAAAGATAAACATGATAAACTTGAGTGGGTGCACAATAAGCTTATCACTAGTCACAATAAGCTAAAAGATGAATATACAACTCTAAAGATCAATTATGATACCCTTATTATTGCACAAGAATTCTTACCAAATGAGCCACATGTTGCTACTAACCATGTTGTTAAGATTGATATAGCTACCTCATGTGATGATTTAATTGATGAGAGCATTGAGCATGGATCTAGTAGCAAAGGCAAGCAAGTGGTGGAGTGTAATGACTATGATGAGTATGTCAAGCTCAAGAGTGACCATGAGAAGCTCATGAAAGATCTTGAAGAGATGAAAAGTCACAACACTATTGTGCTAGAAACTCTTGATCATGATAAAGAGTTGATCCTTGAGAATGAGAAGCTCAAAGAAGAAAACAAGAAACTCAAGGAAGAGAAGAACAATGATATTCTCAAGGAAGAGAACAAGAAGCTCAAGATGGAGAAAGAGCATCTCAAGGTGGGATTGAGCAAGTTTGCTAGAGGCAAGCATCTCCAAAGTGAGCTACTCATGAATACCATCATGAAGATGGATAGAAGTGGCATTGGATATATGGCAAGTGTAGAGAAGAAGAAGGCTCAAGCTCAACACCAATAATCAAAGCCAAAGCTAAAGCCAAAGAGATGTTTTGAGTGTGGACAAGAAGGCCACTTTGCTCATGAGTGTCAAACTCCACCACCACAACCTTTGCCCAAGCATGCTAGACCCTTTGCTTTCAATGCTCACTACATGCTTAGAAAAGATTCTAGTGGAAAGATGAAAGTCATGTTCTTAGGACCCCCCAACAAGAGTAGGCCTAAGAAGATTTGGGTGGCTAAGTCACTTGTTGAGAAGGTGAAGGGCCCTCAACAAGTTTGGATCCCTAAAGCTTGAATCTCTTGTGTGTAGGTGAACTACAAGACCGGTGGAAGCCATTGGATTATTGATAGTGGTTGCACTCAACATATGACCGGTGATCCTCGTATGTTCACCTCACTAGATGAAGAGGTAGATGGACAAGAGAAAATAACATTTGGAGATAATTCAAAGGACAAGGTTAAAGGATTGGGCAAAGTGGCAATATCAAATGATCATTCCATCTCCAATGTACTCTATGTTGCATCATTGAGCTTCAACTTGCTATCCATTGGGCAACTGTGTGATCTTGGCTTTCAATGCTTATTCACCGAGAAGGAGGTTGTTGTATCCAAGGTAGATGACAATCAAGTGATATTCAATGAATTTAGATACAACAACTTATATCTAGTTGACTTCACCTCTGAAGATGTAAACTTAAAAACTTGCCTATTCACCAAAACAACACTTGGGTGGCTATGGCATAGAAGACTTGCTCATGTTGGGATGAGCTCACTCAAGAAGCTTATGAAGAATGATTTGGTGAGAGGGTTGAAGGATGTGAAGTTTGAGAAGGACAAGCTTTGTAGTGCATGTCAAGCCAGCAAGCAAGTTGCAAACACTCATCCAACCAAAGCTTTCATGTCAACCACAAGAGTGCTAGAACTCCTACACATGGATTTATTTGGACCAACAACATACAAGAGTTTGGGAGGAAATCTCTATTGTCTTGTGATTGTGGATGACTATTCAAGGTATACATGGGTGTTCTTCCTTCATGACAAATCCGAAGTTGCATCTTGTTTCAAGAAGTTTGCCAAGAGAGCTCAAAATGAATTTGAAGTGAAGCTCAAGAAGATAAGAAGTGACAATGGCAAAGAGTTTGACAACACAAACATAGAAGCTTATTGTGATGAAGTTGGAATCAAACATGAAGTCTCCGCAACCTATACTCCTCAACAAAATGGTGTAGTTGAGAGGAAGAACCGGACTTTGATCACTCTTGCAAGGACAATGCTAGATGAGTACAACACCCCTGAAGCTCTATGGGCGGAAGCAATCAACACCGCATGTTATGCATCCAACCACCTATTTCTTCAAAAGTTCCTTGTCAAGACACCGTATAAGTTGCTCAATGGGAAGAAGCCGGACGTCTCCTTCTTTAGGGTGTTTGGTTGCAAGTGCTACATCTACAAGGAGCGGCAACACCTAGGGAAGTTTCAAAGATGTTGTGATATAGGTTTTCTTGTTGGTTACTCATTGAAGTCCAAAGCATATAGAGTATTTAATCATGCCACCGGCTTGGTTGAAGAAACATATGATGTGGAATTTGATGAATCTAACGGCTCCCAAGGAGTACATGAGAATCTTGATGATGTAGGTGATGAACCATTGAGGGAGGCTATGAAGAATATTCCAGTGGGAGACATCAAGCCAAAAGATAATGAAGATGATGTACAAGTCATTAACCAACCTTCTTCATCAAATGTACCACAAGATGATGAAAAAGATGGGAGAGTAGAAAATGAAGATACTCATATCTCCCATGAGCAAATGGTGGTATAAGCACAAGATGTTGATGCTCCACAACCTCCTCCTCAAGTGGTCAATAGAAGAAATACACCTCTCCTACAAGATTATCCTCAAGATCTCATCATAGGGAGTCCATCAAAGGGTGTAATGACTCGATCTCAAAAACTTACGTCATTTATTGCTCATCACTCTTTTGTCTCTTGCTATGAGCCTACCAAGGTAGAAGAAGCTCTTAAAGATCTAGATTGGATCAATGCCATGCATGAAGAGTTGAACAACTTCACTCGCAATGAAGTTTAGACTCTTGAAGAGTGACCAAAAGGTGCAAGAGTCATTGGAACAAAGTGGGTGTTCCGCAACAAGCAAGATGATCAAGGTGTTGTTGTGAGGAACAAGGCAAGACTAGTTGCAAAGGGGTTCTCTCAAGTTGAAGGTTTGGATTTTGGAGAGACCTTTGCACCGGTTGCAAGATTAGAAGCCATCCATATCCTTCTTGCATATGCATCACATCATGAAATGAAACTATATCAAATGGATGTGAAAAGTGCATTTTTAAATGGCTTTATTAATGAACTAGTCTATGTTGATCAACCTCCCGGGTTTGAAGACCCTAGATATCCTAATCATGTTTATAGGTTGTCCAAGGCACTATATGGGCTTAAGCAAGCCCCAAGAGCTTGGTATGAGCGCCTTCAGGACTTCCTCATTGAGAAGGGCTTCACCATTGGGAATGTCGACACCATACTATTCACCAAGAAGCTTGATGGGCATATCTTCATTTGTCAAGTATATGTTGATGATATCATCTTTGGATCATCAAATGAAGACTCATGCAAAGAATTTGGTGAATTGATGTCGAAGGAGTTCGAGATGTCAATGATTGGTGAGCTTACATTCTTTCTTGGTTTTCAAGTCAAGCAAATGAAAGAAGGCATCTTCATCTCTCAAGAGAAATATACAAAAGATCTTCTCAAGAGATTCAAGATGGATGAATGTAAGCCAATCAAGACACCAATGCCTACAAATGGACATCTCGACCTAGATGAGGGAGGTAACCCGGTTGATCAAACTCTCTACCATTCTATGATTGGTAGCTTGTTATATTTAACCGCATCTAGGCCCGACATCATGTTTAGTGTGTGTATGTGTGCTAGATTTCAAGCTAGTCCTAAGGAAACTCATTTAATTGTTATAAAAAGAATCCTTAGGTATCTTAAGCACACACCAAGCATTGGCCTTTGGTATCCCAAAGGAGCTTTATTTGAATTAATTGGCTATTCTGATTCGGATTACGCCAGATGCAAAGTTGATAGAAAGAGAACATCCGGAGGGTGCCATTTGCTTGGTAGATCTCTTGTGTCTTGGTCCTCCAAGAAACAAAATAGTGTGGCTTTGTCCACCGCTGAAGCGGAATACATTGCCGCGGGTGCTTGTTGTGCACAAATATTATACATGAAACAAACTTGGCTAGACTATGGAGTAGTTCTAGAGAAAGTACCTCTTTTGTGCGACAATGAAAGTGCGGTAAAACTTGCAAATAATCCGGTTCAACACTCTCACACCAAGCATATAGATATCCGCCATCACTTTCTAAGAGATCATGTGGCTAAAAATGATATATCACTAGAAGGTGTAAGATCCGAAGATCAATTAGCGGATATCTTCACGAAACAGCTAGATGAGGCTACATTTTGTAGATTGCGAAATGAGCTCAATGTACTTGATTTTAGTAACTTCACTAAAAATTGAGCTTGTGTTGTCCCTTGCATTCATTGTAATATACAACATATTTAATTTGTGGCAATGCATATAGGGCTTGTCTAACATGGTTAAGATAACCGCCAAAAAGCGTGTGAAGAAGCTTAACCTTGGATCAAACTTGACAAGCAACTAGATTTACTTACAAGTATTGCATATGCATAAATGTTGTTTTGTCGTTTTGTTCCATTTGCCCTCTTATTGCCTATTTTCTTAAAAAGAATGATAGCCTAAGGCAAAATATTTTGAAAAATATGAGAGTTTGAGAGAGGTCACTCACATCAGTCCTAATTGGTGTTTATTTGGATCTTATTCAAGTTGGGACTTGATTGGGAACAAGCAGCGCGAAGGAAGTTTGAAGATTTGCTGAAAAAGGTGCACCGGATGCTGCACCGGACACTGCTGTCCAGCGTCCAGTCAGTTCACAGGAGGTGAACTGCTGGTGAAGGAGTGACCGGACTCTGCGTCTGTGCGTCCGGTCAGGAAGGGTTCAGCGTCCGGTCAATCGAAGGAAGACCAAGTTGTTCTGACCGGACCCTGCCTGCGTCCGGTCATGGACCACCGGACACGTCCGGTCCCGATTCTAGAGGAATTGGACCTCTCTAGAATCGACCGGACGCTGGGTGGTAGCGTCCGGTTGCTACCACCAGAGCGTCCGGTCAGTGGATCTCGCGCATTTTTAGGACTCTTTTCCGTTTCCTTCTCTGTCGCGTCGGGGGATCTATTTAATTCAGCCGTTCCTTCGTTTTTTATTCCCCGTGACCTAGCCCTAGTCCTTGCCGCCACCTCCACAGCTCACCAGCCACGTGCTGCCATGCTCCTGCCTCACCGCACCACCGCTGCTCACCCGCGCCAGCGCCACCGCGCCAGCACAGCCCGCGCCTCCCTTGCCCGTGCTCGCCCGGCCCCCGCGCTAGCCACGCACCACCATGCCACTGTGTTCGACCGGCCCTCTCATCACCGCGAAGCGCCGTGTGCTCTAGCCCCATCTCCTCTCGGTAAGGCTAGCTCCTTGTTTCAATTTCAATTTGCTTAGATCAAATTGCAATACAATGCGCTGATTTCAAAAAATTCTAGGGCCACCAGTTCATCACTGCTCCTTGTAACCCTAGCCCTTGCCGGTTCTGAGGATTCCCCCCGCGTGTCGCATCTTATCTTTTCTCGGATCGCTGATCGTCAGGTAGAAAGCCATTCGATTCAAGTTCGCATCTACATTGCTTTCTCTATTAGGGTTTGGCATCTATTAGACATATTGTATTTATTTGTATATCCATCTATTCTATCATGTAGCGAGTCGGTTCCGTTATGGTTCTTGTGGCAGTTGGCAGTCAACTCGGAGCTAAGCTCGCGAGTACAGACCGAGGCCAAGCCTTGAAAGTGGCAGTTTGACAGTTGATCTTCATCAGCGGCAGTTCATCATCTTGTCAGTTCAGATGGCTCGCACCAAGAACGTTGGTGGTGGCCTAGGTGATGATGATCAGAGGCCCCCACCTCGCCAGTCAGCCGGATCAAAGGGTAAGTCAACCAAGCAGGTGACATCCAAGAAGCGGAAGTACCCTGACGTAGAGACAGCGAGAGCAGCAGCTATTGTAGAGCGTGCAGAGCATGCTGAGAGAGGTGGTGCCCGCAGCGGAGTTGTCATTGCTGATCAGCCGGTTTCACCAGCAGTCAGAGCTACGATTGAGGAGGTTGAGCATCATCACGGTAGTCCAGCTAGGACTGCCACATTTGTAGGACGATGGGTTGCCATTGAGAAAGGCCCATCAGCAGAGCAGGAGCTAGTTCAGCAGACTCAGGAGGGCGAGCAGGCCCAGCAGACTCAGGAGGCCGAGGAGACAGAGCCGGCACCCCAGCTTCGCCGCTCTAGATGGACCCATGTACCAGTCTCGCTGAGGCCACCAACACAGCAGAGGAGATCACGTCCTCCACCTAGACCACAGGGTCCACCTCTAGTGGTACACCTCGACTTGAGGGCCGCTACAGCTAGGTAGGTTCAGTAGCTATGTTTTGTTGAGTTTGAGGTTTGGTTTCCTCTGAGGAGGGATGAGAGAGCAGCTGAGGGTTTCTACACGTCACTGCAGGAGGATTTCTACAATGCTTATCTCAACAGTGGAGCAGTGTTTCGATCTCAGAGAGTCTATCGGATAGAGTCTATTGTGGCAGCCGTCGGTGAGCACATTCGGCCTTACTTATCATATTTGCTAGGACTGACAGATTTGATTAGATGGACGGGGATATATGTACCATCTTGGGTTTGTCAGTTTTATACTTCACTCTTCATCGATCCACATCACAGATTCATTCACTTTGCTTTCAGAGGCAAAGACTACAGAGTGACGAGTGGCAGGGTTAGAGAGATACTGAGGCTAAAAGAGCTGCCTGTCAAGATGCATGAGGTTTGTTATGGACAGCAGGAGCCTCCTAGGCGTCCTCATGGAGGGTTGGTGCCTTCTACAGATTTAGTGCGACATTACTTCAAGGAGCCTTTTGGAGAGGGGTCAAGCAGGAACCCCAGTGACTTGACTCCTATAGCGAGAGTGCTAGAGGCCATTATCAGGAGGACACTGCTTCCTAGGTTGGGATATAGAGAGGGCCTGACTCGCTTACAGCTCTAGCTTCTTAATGCCCTGATGCAGCAGATAGTATTTGATATCTGGGACCTCCTTCTTTCAGAGATGGAGGATACTATAGCTAAGGGATTTAAGGGTTGCAGGCAGCTTCCCTATGCTCACTAGATCACGTTCCTCATCCACAGAGTAGTGCTTGATAAGCCCCCTGGTATGATGGATGAGTATACAGGTGCCACCACAGAGTTCCCAGCTTACAACCTATCACAGAGGATCAGACACACCACTCCTCAGGCACCCAGATAGCCTAGCCATCATCCTGACGTGCCAGAGTCCGTAGCTCAGTAGGATGAGATCATCAGAGGGATTGCAGCCACTGAGGAGGAGGAGCTAGAGGCACAGTAGGAGGTGAGCGAGTACAATGATAGCTCTGATGATGACTATCTGCCTATTCCTCAGATGCCTCCACGCAGACATGATACAGAGGCCGGTAGCTCCAGTTCTGCTCCACTTGCTCCACAGACAGACCCCGCTCTCATTGCTATTCTTGAGCAGATGCAGCAGACATAGGATAGACAGGCACAGGAGACAGCTGCTACTTTTGCCTAGTTTCAGACTTGATAGGACGAGTTCGAGAGGCAGCAGCAGGCCATGCAGCAGCAGCAGTAGATGCATCAGTAGCAGATACTCTTGCAGCAGCAGCTTATGGGTTTCATGCAGCATGTAGTGATAGCTCTTGGGGCCCCACAGCCACAGACTTTGCCCTAGCTTGCTTAGCCTGCTTCCACCACGACGACTCCAGCTATACAGCCCAGCGGACTTTAGGGTTAGGGACAGCCTCTAGCTCAGTTTGCTTCACCTCTTGTATAAGTGTCCTAGTGGTTAGCCTCACCCGTGGTAGCCCCGCAGTTCACTCCACTTCAGACGGGCTTCACACCAGAGCAGTCTTCCTCGCTATTCGTGCCTGATACGTCAGTCTCTAGGAGTCTTGGAGCATCTTTCAGCGAGTTGACTGGCATGCCTACCCCGCCTCATATGCATACCACCAGTCCGTCTACAGCAGCCCTAGTCGCTGTGACTACTCAGAGGCTCCCCTCGTATGTTGCCTTGTCAGATCCTACGACAGACATACTAGCAGCTTCACAGGCAGCACCAGCCCTAGCTCAGACCCAGACCGCTTCAGCGACACTTCTAGCCATAGAGGGTCAGTCAGTTCAGAGCTCAGGGTTAGATGATGATGGTGCCCAGTTCCAGCTTGCCCCATGTTCTTCAGCGCCCGGCTCGTCCACTGCAGCCCCGCCGACTGACCCCTAGGTTTTGGTGTTTGACGCCAAAGGAGGAGAGGGAGTTCGAGTATGTAGTCTCAGGGGGAGCTACATTTAGGGGGAGCTAGTTATCTAGTATTAGCTTATTATATACATTTGGAGTTTTATTTATGTGATACACTATTACTTATGCATTCGTGTGTTTACTTTCATGCATACTATTATATATATGTGGTAGTGCTATCTACGTGATTGTGAAATATGACATGTGTGCTTTCTACTTAGCATTATTTAAATGTCATATCACTTGTGTTATGCTCATTTGCTTTTGCTTCCGCGTTTAAACTTCGAAGCAAATGAGCTTTGTTATTTGTACTCATGCTTAATTAATATCCTTTGAGTACATTGTGGTTTTATTTGTGTGATACACTATTACTTATGCATTCGTGTGTTTACTTTCATGCATACTATTATATATATGTGGTAGTGCTATCTACGTGATTGTGAAATATGACATGTGTGCTTTCTACTTTGCATTATTTAAATGTCATATCACTTGTGTTATGCTCATTTGCTTTTGCTTCCGCGTTTAAACTTTGAAGCAAATGAGCTTTGTTATTTGTACTCATGCTTAATTAATATCCTTTGAGTACATTGTGTTGGCTTGGGTCATATAAGCTTGACTAACACTTTTGTTCTTATCGACAAAAGCTTATATGAACCAAGTCCGTCAAAAACTTCACTCTTTCACATACTTGAGGTGGTATTGTCATCAATCACCAAAAAGGGGGAGATTGAAAGCATCTAGGCCCCTAGTTGGATTTCAATGATTAATGACAATACAAGATTACTATGACTAACATGTGTTTTGCAGAGGCAAATAAAGTTAGGTCATGGTAATGGAGATCGATTGGGCAATCGAGGTTGTCATGCCCCTACGATGGAAATCATTTCGGTTTTCAAAGGATTAACGATAAGGTTAAGGATGACTAGTTCTAAGTGTCGATTAGAGTTGGAGAGACACTTAGAATAGTTTAGGACTTTGTTTTTCCTTTGGCCGTACTATTAAGGGGGGTATGAACGGGTAGCTTGACCTAGTTGAGTCTAGTGAGTTAGGTGTGGTGCACACTTGTTAAAACTAGCTCTAGGTAGCTCCTATGAATGCCTAAGATCCTTTGGAGAAAACTTCATTCACATATGATCAAGAGTTGGAAGTGAATGGAGGGTCAAATACTGACCGAACGCTGGCTTCGGTGCGACCGGATGCTGGCTGCAGGGTCCGGTCAGTTCATTTGACCAAGGAGAACAAGTCTGGTGTGACCGGACGCTGGAAGGTCAATGTGACCGGACGCTGAGGGCCAGCGTCCAGTCAACTCCAGTAAGGGTCCAGACTTGAGAAAGTGTGACCGAACGCGTCCGGTCAGTGGTGACTGGACCCTGAGTATCCAGCGTCCGGTCGATTATAGTAAGCATCCAAGAGCGACCAGACCCTGACAGCGTCCGGTCATCACTTGAAAACTGTTGCGTGGGTTGAACTGACCGGAGCGTCCGGTCAAAACGATCGGAGCGTCCGGTCATCCTGTAGAAGCTCATAATGGTTCATTTTTTAGGCTGCCTTATAAATAGAAGCTCCACTCGTGTGTGGAGTTACTTTTGCTCATTCCAACAGCTGAGAAACATGTTTGTGAGTGCCAAGAAGAGCAAGGTCCTAGTGAGGTGTTTGTGATTTGAGAATCCAAGAGTGAAACCTCATTAGTGAATCAAGAGTAGACAAGTGTGCATCCATCTTCTCATTAGGCTTCGCATGGTCAAGTGAGAGTTCGTGCTTGTTACTCTTGGTGATCGCCATCACCTAGACAGCTTGGTGGTGATTGGGAGCTTGGTGATCACCCGGCGGAGCTTGTGGGTGACCCAACTCAAGTTGTGAGCGGCTTTGGGTGATTCGCCACGACGGAGTGTCGAAGAATCAACCCATAGAGAGCACTTGATCCTTGTGCGGATCAAGGGGGAGCTACACCCTTGCGCGGGTGCTCCAACGAGGACTAGTGGAGAGTGGCGACTCTCCGATACCTCGGCAAAACATCGCCGCGTTCCTCTCTCCATTTACTTTGAGCATTTACTTTAAGTATTTACTTTGAGCAATTCAATACTTGTCTTTACATTCATAGAATTGCTATGCTTGAGTAAGTTTGGAACATAGGTTGCAAGTCTTTTGTGTGTTAATTTGATAGAAACACTTTTCTAGGCACAAGGGGTTAATTGGGCTATCCGTAGGATTTGATTATTGCAAGAGAATTTAGAATTAGCCCAATTCACCTCCCCCTCTTAGGCATCTTGATCCTTTCAATTACTATCTTTTATTCTGAATTTTTTGCTAGCTAAAAACAAAGAACAGAGAGGGCTCTATAAAAATATGCACAATATGGAGAGCGACTCTTATTCAAATGGCTCTCTAAGTGATGATTGAGATAATAAATTTAAGAATGACTCTTTTACGATGTTCTAAGTCATACACAAGTTTGTTAGGCCTGTTTGATTTTGATAAGCTAAAATTTAGCCATCTAAAGCCCTAGTTGTACAAATAGATGGACTAAAAGTGAACTAACGTTTAGTTTTCAACCCAACTAACAATTAGTTGATTCATTGACAGATATGAACTAATATGGACTAAAACATGAGTCTTTGCCCATAAAGTCTATTGGCTTTAATCCATGTATCTAAATAGCATTGGACTAAAGTTTAGGTACTTTAGTCCCCTTAAACTATAGATCTAAGTCATCGAAACATGCCTTAAACGGTGATAATAAAAAACCCTCCGCATTTGGGAGCTAGAGCCCTTTTTCTACTAGTTGTACGAAGCTGCACAAAATTGATATATTTGCAAAAGAAGGCTAGTTACCTCTGAAAGCATCTAGGCCCCTAGTAGGGTTTCGGTGATTAATGACAATACAAGATTACTATGACTAATGTGTATTTTGCAGAGACAAATTAAGTTAGATCATGGTAATGGAGATCAATTGGGCAATCAAGGTTGTCATGCCCCTACGATGGAAATCATTTTGGTTTTCAAAGGATGGACAACAAGGTTAAGGATGACTAGTTCTAAGTGTCGATTGGAGTTGGAGAGACACTTAGAGTAGTTTAGGACTTTGTTTTTCCTTTGGCTGTACTATTAAGGGGGGTATGGATGGGTAGCTTGACCTAGATGAGTCGAGTGAGTTAGGTGTGGTGCACACTTGTTAAAACTAGCTCTAGGTAGCTCCTATGAATGCTTAAGATCCTTTGGAGCAAACTTCATTCACATATGATCAAGAGTTGGAAGTGAATGGAGGGTCAAATGCTGACCAGACGCTAGCCCCGGTATGACCGGACGCTGGCCACAGGGTCCGGTCAGTTCATTTGATCAATAGTCTACGTTCAGTGTTATCGGACGCTGGAGAGGTCAAGTGACCGGACGCTGAGAGACAACATCCGGTCGACTCTAGTAAGGTTCCAGAGAAGGGAATCTGTGACTGGATGTGTCCGGTTAGTACTGACCGGACCCTAAGGGTTCAGTGTCTGGTCGAGTACAGTAAGGTTCTAGTAAGGGTTTAATGCGACCGGACGTGTCCGGTCAGTGGTGACCGGACCCTGCCAGCGTCTGGTCAACACATTTTCACTAGATTGTGGGTTGAACTAATCGGAGCATTCAGTCAACCTGACCTGAGCGTCCGGTCACCCCGTAGAAGCTCATAACGGTTCGTTTTTCAGGCTGCCTTATAAATAGAAGCTCCACTCATGTGTAGAGTCACTTTTGCTCATTCCAACATCTGAGAAACACATTTGTGAGTGCCAAGAAGAGCAAGGTCCTAGTGAGGTGATTGAGATTTGAGAATCCAAGAGAGTAGCCTCATTAGTGAATCAAGAGTAGACAAGTGTGCATCCATCTTCTCATTAGGCTTTGCGTGGTCAAGTGAGAGTTCGTGCTTGTTACTCTTGGTGATCGCCATCACCTTGATGGCTTGGTGGTGATTGTGAGCTTGGTGATCACCCGATAGAGCTTGTGGGTGACCCAACTCAAGTTGTGAGCGGCTTTGGGTGATTCGCCGCGACGGAGTGTTGAAGAATCAACCCGTAGAGAGCACTTGATCCTTGCGCGGATCAAGGGGGAGCTACACCCTTGTGCGGGTGCTCCAGCGAGGACTAGTGGGGAGTGGCGACTCTCTGATACCTTGGCAAAACATTGCCATGTTCCTCTCTCTCTCTCTCTATTTACTTTGAGCATTTACTTTGAGCAATTCAATATGTGTCTTTACATTCATAGAATTGACATGCTAGAGTAAGTTTGGAACATAGGTTGCAAGTCCGTTGTGCGTTAGTTTGATAGAAACACTTTTCTAGGCACAAGGGGTTAATTGGGCTATCCGTAGGATTTGATTATTGCAAGAAAATTTAGAATTAGCCCAATTCACCCCCCTCTTGGGCATCTTGATCCTTTCAATTGGTATCGGAGCCTTGTGCTCATGTCTTTAAGCTTAACCGCTTAGAGCAAGATGTCTCACGGGGATGGACCTCCTCCTATCTTTGAGGGAGATGACTTTCCATATTGGAAAATCCGCATGGAGGCGTACTTAGAAGCTCTAGACGTTGGTATTCTTACAGCCGCCTCACAAGGCTTCCCAAAACCTCAGAATGCTACTAACCTACAAGGCGATGAGGTTAATTATGAAAAATGGAATGCAAAGGCTCGCAATACCATCTTTAGAGTCCTTTGCAAAGATGTGTTCAACCGTGTAAGGAACCACAAAGATGCACATGCACTATGGTCGGACATTTGTGCGCTCCATGAGGGAACCAAGAGTGAGCGTGAGGAACGCTATCATCTTGTGATTAAAAAGCTAAATTCATTTGAAATGCTTCCCAAAGAAAGTGCTAATGAGATGTATTATCATTTAAATGTTCTTGTAGAGAAAGTTAATGGGCTTGGACTTACTCAAATGTCACCATCCGATGTTGTGAGAAAGATCTTGAGTGTCCTCCCTATTGACAAATATGGGCACATTGTGACCATGCTACATCAAGGTGATCTTTCTGCCGCTACACCGACACAAATCTTGGGAAAGATCAATGCTCATAAGATGTACATGCACATCACGCCACAAGATGGCTCATCCTCTACAAAGAAGAAAGAGAAGGACTTAGCATTCAAAGCTAGCCAAGATAAGGGCAAAGCAAGACTTGAGTATGAGAGCTCAAGTGATGAAGAAGATGATGAAGAAAGTCTTGCTCTCATGGTGAAGAAGACCGCCAAGATGCTAAAGAAGCTAAACAAGAGTGGCATCAAGTTTGACGGTAAGAAGAAGAAGTTCTTCACTAGCTCAAGAAGAAAGCCAATCTCCGAGATGGATTGCTACAATTGTGGTGAACTTAGCCATCTAGCTCATCAATGCACAAAGCCCAAGAAAGACAAGTTCAAGAACAAGAACAAGGGCAAGAAAGATGACTCAAGCAATGAAGATGAAGATGAGAAGAAGAAGAACAAGCCATACAAGAAGAGAGATGGCAAAAAGGGAGACTTCCACAAGAAGAAGAAGAGTGGAAAGGCCTACATCGTCGGTGATTGGCTCATGGACATTGATTCATCAAGTGGATCGTCGGATGATGATAGTGACAATGAGAAGGTGGCCGCCATTGCTATTGATCTTGCATCTTCACCGCCACCATCACCATCATCCTCTACACACCTATGCCTTATGGCCAAGGGTGAACGCAAGGTAACTAAGAATGATGATAGTAGTGATGATGAGCAAGCTAGTGATGATGATAGCGATAGCGATGATGATGATTCACCTACATAAGATGATCTTGTCAAAATACTAAGAAAATGTACTAAGATCATTAAAAAGAGTAGAGCTACAAATGAAAAACTTGATGCTAAAAATGATTCACTCTTAGCTAAGTATGATACATTAGAAAAGGCTAATGATGAGCTTAGAGAATCTAATGATGCTATATCATCCAAACTCAAGGAGCTCAAATCTTCTAAGAAAGAGCTTAAGGATAAACATGATAAACTTGAGTGGGTGCACAATGAGCTCATCACTAGTCACAACAAGCTAAAAGATGAGTTTACAACTCTTAAGATCAATCATGATACGCTTGTTATTGCTCAAGAATTCTTACCAAATGAGCCACATGATGCTACTAACCATGTTGTTAAGATTGATATAGCTATATCATGTGATGATTTGATTGATGAGAGCATTGAGCAAGGATCTAGTGGCAAAGGCAAGCAAGTGGTTGAGTGCAATGACTATGATGAATATGTCAAGCCCAAGAACACAAATAAAAAGCTTATGAAAGATCTTGAAGAAATGAAAAGCCACAACACCATTGTGCTAGAAACTCTTGATCATGACAAAGAGTTGGTTCTTGAAAATGAGAAGCTCAAAGAAGAAAACAAGAAGCTCAAGGAAGAGAAGAAAGATGATGCTCTAAAGGAAGAAAATAAGAAGCTTAAGTTGGAGAAAGAGCATCTCAAGATTGGGTTGAGAAAGTTTGCTAGAGGCAAACACCTTCAAAGTGAGCTACTCATGAACACCATCATGAAAATGGATAGAAGTGGCATTGGATATGTGGCAAGTGTAGAGAAGAAGAAGGCTCAAGTTCAACAACAACAATCAAAGCTAAAGCCAAAGCCAAAGAGATGTTTTGAGTGTGGACAAGAAGGCCACTTTGCTCATGAGTGTCAAACTCCACCGCCACAACCCTTGCCCAAGCATGCTAGACCCTTTGCCTTCAATGCTCACTACATGCTCAGAAAGGACTCTAGTGGAAAGATGAAAGTCATGTTCTTAGGACCCCCTAACAAGAATAGGCCTAAGAAGATTTGGGTGGCTAAGTCACTTGTTGAGAAGGTGAAGGGCCCTCAACAAGTTTGGATTCCTAAAGCTTGAATCTCTTATGTGTAGGTGAACTACAAGACTGGTGGAAGTCATTGGGTTATTGATAGTGGTTGCACTCAACATATGACCGGTGATCCTTGTATGTTCACCTCACTAGATGAAGAGGTAGATGAACAAGAGAAAATAATATTTGGAGATAACTCAAAGGGCAAGGTTAAAGGATTGGGCAAAGTGGCAATATCAAATGATTATTCCATCTCCAATGTGCTCTATGTTGCTTTATTGAGCTTCAACTTGCTATCCATTGAGCAATTGTGTGATCTTGGCTTTCAATGCTTGTTCACCGAGAAGGAGGTTGTTGTATCCAAGGTAGATGATAATCAAGTGATATTCAATGGATTTAGATACAACAACTTATATCTAGTGGACTTCATCTCTGAAGATGCAAATTTGAAGACTTGCCTATTCATCAAAACAACACTTGGGTGGCTATGGCATAGAAGATTTGCTCATGTTGGGATGAGCTCACTTAAGAAGCTTATGAAGAATGATTTGGTAAGAGGGTTGAAGGATGTGAAGTTTCAGAAGGACAAGCTTTGTAGTACATGTCAAGCCACCAAGCAAGTTGTAAATACTCATCCAACCAAAGCCTTCATGTCAACCACAAGAGTGCTAGAACTCCTACACATGGATTTATTTGGACCAACAATATACAAGAGTTTGGGAGGGAATCTCTATTGTCTTGTGATTGTGGATGACTATTCAAGGTATACATGGGTGTTCTTCCTTCATGACAAATCTGAAGTTGCATCTTGCTTCAAGAAGTTTGCCAAGAGAGCTCAAAATGAATTTGAAGTGAAGCTCAAAAAGATTAGAAGTGACAATGGGAAAGAATTTGACAACACAAACATTGAAGCCTATTGTGATGAAGTTGGGATCAAGCATGAAGTCTCCGCAACTTATACTCCTCAACAAAATGGTGTATTTGAGAGGAAGAACCGGACGTTAATCACTCTTATAAGGACAATGCTAGATGAGTACAACACCCCTAAAGCTCTATGGGCGGAAGCAATCAACACCACATGCTATGCATCAAACCGCCTATTCCTTCAAAAGTTCCTTAGCAAGACACCTTATGAGTTGCTCAATGGGAAGAAGCCGGATGTCTCCTTCTTTAGGGTGTTTGGTTGCAAATGCTATATCTAAAAGAAGCGGCAACACCTAGGGAAGTTCCAAAGACGTTGTGATATTGATTTTCTTGTTGGTTACTCATCGAAGTCCAAAGCATATAGAGTATTTAATCATGCCACCGGCTTGGTTGAAGAAACATATGATATGGAATTTGATAAATCTAACGGCTCCCAAGGAGCATATGAGAATCTTGATGATGTAGGTGATGAACCATTGAGGGAGGCTATGAAGAATATTCTGGTGGGAGACATCAAGCCAAAAGATGATGAAGATGATGTACAAATCATTGATCAACCTTCTTCATCAAGTGTACCACAAGATGGTGAAAAAAGTGGGAGTGTAGAAAATGAAGATACTCATATCTCCCATGAGCAAATGGTGGTTCAAGCACAAGATGTTGATGCTCCACAACCTCCTCCCCAAGTGGTCAATAGAAGAAATACACCTCTCCTACAAGATCATCCACAAGATCTCATCATAGGGAGTCCATCAAAGGGTGTAATGACTCGATCTCAAAAACTTGCTTCATTTATTGCTTATCACTCTTTTGTCTCTTGCTATGAGCCTACCAAGGTAGAAGAAGATCTCAAAGATCTGGATTGGATCAATGCCATGCATGAAGAATTGAACAACTTCACTCGCAATGAAGTTTGGACTCTTGAAGAGCGACCAAAAGGTGCAAGAGTCATTGGAACAAAGTGGGTGTTCCGCAACAAGCAAGATGATCAAGGTGTTGTTGTGAGGAACAAGGCAAGACTAGTGGCAAAGGGTTTCTCTCAAGTTGAAGGTTTGGATTTTGGAGAGACCTTTGCACCGGTTGCAAGATTAGAAGCCATCCGTATCCTACTTGCATATGCATCACATCATGAAATGAAACTATATCAAATGGATATGAAAAGTGCATTTTTAAATGGCTTTATTAATGAACTAGTCTATGTTGATCAACCTCCTGGGTTTGAAGACCCTAGATATCCTAATCATGTTTATAGGTTGTCCAAGGCACTATATGGGCTTAAGCAAGCCTCAAGAGCTTGGTATGAGCGCCTTCGAGACTTCCTCATTGAGAAGGGCTTCACCATTGGGAAGGTTGACACCACATTATTCACCAAGAAGCTTGATGAGCATATCTTCATTTGTCAAGTATATGTTGATGATATCATCTTTGGATCATCAAATGAAGACTCATGCAAAGAATTTAGTGAATTGATGTCAAAGGAGTTTGAGATATCCATAATTGGTGAGCTTACATTCTTTCTTGGTTTTCAAGTCAAGCAAATGAAAGAAGGCATCTTCATCTCTCAAGAGAAATACACTAAAGATCTTCTCAAGAGATTCATGATGGATGAATGTAAGCCAATCAAGACACCAATGCCTACCAATGGACATCTCGACCTAGATGAGAGAGGTAACCCGGTTGATCAAACTCTCTACCGTTCTATGATTGGTAGCTTGTTATATTTAATCACATCTAGGCCCGACATCATGTTTAGTGTGTGTATGTGTGCTAGATTTCAAGCTAGTTCTAAGGAAACACATTTAATTGCCGTGAAAAGAATCCTTAGGTATCTTAAGTACACACCAAGCATTGGCCTTTGGTATCCCAAAGGAGCTATATTTGAAATAGTTGGCTATTCCGATTTGGATTACGCCGAATGCAAAGTTGATAGAAAAAGCACATCCGAAGGGTGCTATTTGCTTGGTAGATCACTTGTGTCTTGGTCCTCCAAGAAACAAAATAGTGTGGCTTGTCCACCGCCAAAGCGGAATACATTGCCGCGGGTGCTTGTCGTGCACAAATTTTATACATGAAACAAACTTTGCTAGACTATGGTGTAGTTCTAGAAAAGGTACCTCTTTTGTGCGATAATGAAAGTGCGGTAAAACTTGCAAATAATCCGGCTCAACACTCTCGCACCAAGCACATAGATATCCACCATCATTTTCTAAGGGATCATGTTGCTAAAAATAATATATCACTAGAAGGTGTAAGAACCAAAGATCAATTAGCGGATATCTTCACTAAACCGCTAGATGAGGCTCCATTTTGTAGATTGCGGAATGAGCTCAATGTACTTGACTTTAGCAACTTTGCTAAAAATTGAGCTTGTGTTGTCCCTTGCATTCGTTGTAATATACAACATGTTTAATTTTTGGCAATGCATATAGGGCTTATCTAACATGGTTAAGATAACCGCCAAAAAGCGTGTGAAGAAGCTTAACCTTGGATCAAACTTGACAAGCAACTAGATTTACTTATAAAGTATTGCATATGCATGGATGTTGTTTTGTTGTTTTGTTCCATTTACCCTCTTATTGCCTATTTTCTTAAAAAGAATTATAGCCTAAGGCAAAATATTTTGAAAAATATGAGGGTTTGAGAGAGGTCACTCACATCAGTCCTAATTGGTGCTTATTTGGATCTTATTCAAGTTGGAACTTGATTAGAAACAGGCAGCACGAAGGAAGTTTGAAGATTTGCTAGAAAAGGTGCATCGGACGCTACACCGGACGCTGCTGTCCAGCGTCCGGTCAGTTCACAGGAGGTGAACCGCTACTGAAGGAGTGACCGGACATGGTGTTTGTGCGTTCGATCAGGAAGGGATCCAGCGTCCGGTCGTTTGGAGAAGGAACAGGCTATACTGACCGGACCCTGGCTGCGTTCGGTCATGGACCACCAGACGCGTCCGGTCTCGATTCTAGAGGTATTGGACCTCTCTGGAATCGACCGAATGCTGGGTGGTAGCGTCCGGTCGCTACCACCGGAGCGTCTGGTCAGTGGATTTCGCGCGGCATTAGGGCTCTTTCTCCATTTCCTTATCTGTCGCGTTGGGGGGACCTATTTAATCAATTGACCGTACCATTGCTGGCCTATTCCACCACCGGCCTATCCCGTGCCCTAACCGTCGACGTTGTTGTAGCTCGCCACGCCGCCATAGCCCCGTGCCAAGCCCCTCGTGCCATCGTAAGCTCGCCGCAGCAGCTCTCGTGCCCACGTCGTCGAGCTCCTCGCACCACCGCCATCGTCATCGCTGTCCCACGTTGAATCGCTGCCGCCTCCTGCACCCTTGTTCCTGCGCGCCTCTCGTGATCCAGCGTCGCCGGAGCCGAGCCCGACGTCTCCAGTCAGCAAGCCGCTCCACCACGCCAATCTACCATAACCTAGCCCTGCCTCCGCGCCGGTAAGGCCCCTTTTTTTCTACCGATTCATCATATTACCCAGCGTCAGCACAGCAACCCTAACTTCGTCATTGTCGTTGATCCCCGACCAATTCTTTGCAGAGCTTTGAGAACCCTAACCCTAGCCAGCTCAGTGTTTCCCCGCGCGACGTCTTTTCTTTTCTTAGATCGCTGATCAGTCAGGTAGCATGCCCGTCGTCTCAATTTCGCACCTACATTGCTTGCTTCCTAGGTCTTTCGCATCTATTAGATATATTGTATTTATTCATATATCCATCTATTCTATCGTGCAGCGAGTCGGTGCCATTGAGGTTCTTGTGGCAGTTGTCAGACAACTCGGAGCCAAGCTCGCGAGTAAGGATCGAGGCCAAGCCTTAGGAGTGTCAGTTTGATAGTTGATCTTCATTAGTGGCAATTCATCCTCTTGTTAGATTCAGATGGCTTCACACGAAGAACGTTGGTGGTGGTTCGGGTGATGACGATCGGAGTCCTCCACCTCGCCAGCCTGCAGGATCGAAAGGCAAGGCAACGAAGCAGGTGACATCCAAGAAGCGCAAGTACCCCAACACAAAGACAGCGAGAGCAGCAGTAGTCGCTGAGGCCGCAGAGCGTGCCGAGAGAGGAGGTGCCCGTAGTGGGGTTGTCATAGCAGATCAGCTGGCACTAGACGCACAGGGTAGACTGAGGGAGATTAAGCGACTTCATGGTAGTCCACCTGGGACTGTCATGATGGTAGGACGTCGTCTAGCTATTGAGGAGCCTCAGCATTAGGGGGAGTCTTAGCAAGAGCCACAGCAGCAGCCCCCACCAGCAGAGCCTCAGCTAGCTCAGGAGACTTAGGAGGGTTAGCAGGCCTAGGAGACCAAGCCAGGCACCCTAGCTACATCGCTCTAGTCATACCAGTGCTACAGTTCCACCGAGGCTAGCTACACAGCATAGGGGTTCATGCCCACCGCCCAGACCATAGGGTCCGCCTCCAGTGGTACACCTTGACTTGAGGGCCTGCCATAGCTAGACAGGTTCGCTAGCTGAGGTTTGTTGAGTTTGACATGTGGTTCCCTCCAAGGAGGGATGAGAGAGCCGCTAAGGGTTTCTACATGCCACTACAGGAGGATTTCTACAACACTTATCTCAATAGTGGGGCAGTGTTCAGATCTCAGCGGGTATGCAGTATAGAGTCTATTATGACAGCAGCCGAAGAGCATATCCACCCCTACTTGTCATATTTGTCAGGGTTGTCAGATCTGATTGGCGGGACTAGACTGTATGTGCCATCTTAGGCTCGGCAGTTTTATGCTTCGCTCTACATTGACCTGCAGCACAACTTCATACACTTTGCATTCAACGGCAGAGACTATAGGGTGATGAGTTTTAGGGCCCGGGAGATACTGAGGCTACAAGATTAGCCTTGTCAAATTGCATGAGGTATGTTATGGACAGCAGGAGCCTCCTAGACATCCTCATGGAGGGTTGGTGCCCCCTACAGATCTGATGCGACATTGCTTCAAGGAGCCCTTTGGTGAGGGGTCGAGCAGGAACCCTAGTGACCTGACTCCTACCGCTCGAGTACTAGAGGCTATTATCAGGAGGACACTACTTCCTAGGTTGGGTTACAGAGAGGGTCTGACTCGCCTACAGCTCTGGCTCCTTAATGCCCTAATGCAGCAGACCGTGTTCAACATTTGGGACCTCCTTCTATCAGAGATAGAGGATACTATTGCTGAGGGCTTCAAGGGTCACAAACAACTTCCTTATGCACATTGGGTCACATTCTTGATGCTCAAGTCTATGCAGGTCAGGACCCCTGAGATGGTTGCAGAGTACAAGGGTGCCACCACAGAGTTTCCAGCATATAACATGGCATAGAGGATCAGGCACTAGCACTCCATAGGCACCCGCTTAGCCCAGTCAGTCGTCCAGATGTTCCAGAGTCAGCAGCTCAGTAGGACGAGATCATTAGAGGCATAGCTGCTATAGAGGAGGAGCAGCTTGAGGCACAACAGGGGATGACTGAGTCTAGTGATAGTTCAGGATGATGACTATCTGCCGATTCC